>NW_027271474.1:507500-830407 GCF_040938485.1 Diadema antillarum | reverse complement strand
TCGTTGCTGCCCTTGAAATCTAGATTAATTTCTGTGATATTAACTCTAGATACTATAGTAAAAATGTAAAAATGATTTCACCAGCTTACGATCTACGCGAGGAGAATTTCTGCATGGAATATTTCATAATCGATGTTTCTAGAAAAGCAATATCAGTTGCAAAAAGAGATGATGTCATCATCTCAAAACCGACTATTTGTATGGAAAATAATTTTATCATAACAGTCACATTTTCGTTGATGATTTAGCAACTACAGCCCTTTTCATCTCCCCCTTTTGATCATAAACAGGAAATAAGTATATACCCAGCCCCTCTTCCGCAAACTTATTTCTATAGTGAGTGTCAGATGTTTCTTAACAAGAAAACAATACTCCAATATATAGGAACGCCCCTAAAACAAACTAACAAACAACAACAGCAACACAACGCCGGCCATGTGTATGGTAATTTATAACGCATGTATTATCATGTCACAGCTGTATGTGTAATGTAAATTGTTGATATTGCGGGAAATAGCGGCCATAGTGCAGACTTTTATCATTCATGGCACCCAAGATGGTAAGATGATCTATGTATAAAACAGGGGTTACCGGGGTTTGTTAATGTGAAGGTGGTACTGGAGTAATGAAGAAAGACAGAAAGAAAAAAAGTAACACACCTAAATATATGGCATTTTATATCCCATTGCACATAAGTATGTTTAACCGATGGGATTACTTGAATATGAAGCATGCGACCGGGAGATGTTTTTCTCCCAACATCCATGCCCAAATAGTATTACTCTCTCATGTCTTACATACTTTTTCGTTCACACTGTTAAACATACCCATTATGGTGCACGGTTGCAATCGTGGCACACATCCGTGCACATCGCACAATACTATCGACAACACAATCAGTTAGATCTAAAGCCCCAGCTAGTCACATACATGCCGGATCACCCCAGATCAGATCCGGGGTGATCCGGGGAGAGACCCACCTTGAGAGTAGAGACTCCTTGGGCATCCGTTTAGGTTCTTGGAGGTCCGTGCAGGTCCGTGAGACCAACACGGCAGTTTTTGGAGGTCAAAACATCCGTGGACTTCCGTGTTGCCAGAGCAATCTGGGATGGTTAGTGTGGCTGCCGTGTAGTTGCCGTGAAGGTCCATGTGGCTGCCTGGAACGATCATGTATTGTGAGCGCCGTGACTATCCTTGGCAGTCCGTGACGTTTTTTTTTTTTTTCACATCAAGGACCGTCACGGATCATCAAGGCATCTACACGAACCTAAACACGGCAGCCACACAACAACTACACGGACCATCATGTTCAAACACGGTATTACAGGGATGAAAACGGTTCTACACGGTCCGTAAGTGACGAGAACGAGGGCTTGCTTTTTTATGATAGATTATCGTCTGCTGGCGTGGTACGTGTAGCTGCCTTGTTGGTCTGTGTAGCTGCCGTGTTGGTCCGTGTGGACGCCCTGACGGTCCGTGTAGACGCCGTGCTCTACCGACATGGACTTTGTAGTTGCCGGGTGGGTCCGGCATGGTCAGTGGAGATCCATGTAAGCGCCGTGTGGATGCCGTGCTGGACCGGCCTCATCCATGTAGCTGCAGTGTTGATACCTTTTGTACAGTTATCCATGCTCGTCGACGCTCCATCCGAGGCAAAACTAGTCCGGAACTCCCCGGATCATCGCCGGAATGATCCAGGGATCGCCGTGTAAATCCTTGAGGATCATCTGTTGCTTAAACTAGCTTGAGGATCTACACGGCGATTTATATATGTTAATATGTAAATCTCCGTGTTTATGTGTGACTGGGGCTTATCGTCATTCTCGTTCACTCGACTAATACCGCGGACCGCGGTTGTATCACCTGTGTTGTAATATCCAACACGATTATAAAATAAACATCTGCGTGGTTGATGGAAGACATTTTCATAAAAAGTTGATACCAAGTTTTTCAATCGATATGGGATATAGGCACCCTAAAGCAAATGATCATTTTATTTCTCGGGCAATGGATACAATCTAACATCGCCAAGGTAATCTTTCAGGTGTCTATTAGCCCTCGACTTCTGCTCGGCCTGATAGACACCTTGCGGATCACCGCGGCGATGTTAATTGTACTATCGCCATCGCAGTCGATGATTATTTGCTTAAGCCCCTTTTACACTTTCACGGATTGCACCACGGATGACCACGGATCGTTGATCCGGGATCATCCGTACTGTTTCCGGTAAGACCGTGTTGACACCGTGAAGTCATCCAGCATTATCCTTGATCATCCGGCATGTCCGCGGAAAAAATTGAGCTTGCTTAATTTTTCATCCCGGACATCACGGATGAAAATCAATACAAACTCTTCCTTGTTGGCACCGTCTACTCCGTGTTGCATCCGTATTCCTTCCTTGTAGGCACCTGCTACTCCGTGTTGCCTCCGTGAAAACATCGGGACGTCCGTATCAGCATCGGTTCCATCCGGGATGAGAAATTCGTGCGTTTTGTCAATACAAGCTCAGAAAGTCAATGAAATTTGCTCACATCTTCCCCCCATCAGTACAGCCAATCGACTCCTCTTACTGTTAGTAGGTCTATATCGCATGAGAAGCTTCAGTGACCCACACACATCTTCCTGCTGTCTTTTTTTTTGTGTGTCTTTTGATTTGTCTTAGTTTGTTTTGCTTTGTTTATGTTATGATGTTCCCGCAAAATGAGATTTTGTAACAAAGAGATATGCCTTTATGATGTCGAACAAGCAGATGCGTATGTAGGCTGCTGTAGATTTTCTGGTGTGCTTGTTACAGGTTTACACTTAGCTCTGGAAGCATGTCGCCCGAAAAATGATAAAGTATCAAAAGCAAAAGCAAATGTCATGTGTCAACTCTTTGGGTATATCCATGTAAAGACCGCGAAGGGACCAAGTTGCATCCGTGCTCTTCCTTGATATCCGTGTTAGCTCCGTATCGTTTCCGCTGTGGTCCGCGTTCATTCCTTGTCTGTCCGTGTAGGCACCCTACTTGTCCTTGTAGCTTCCGTACTTGTCCGTGTAGACACCCAGTTGGGATCGTACTCACACCGGCATGCCGCGGCATTGAGAGGAAAATCGATATTTTGCATGCCGGAACACCACGGATGACGATCCGTGGTCATCCGTGAAGCAATCCGTGAAAGTGTAAAAGGGGCTTTACTGTATATAGTGTAGATAACATTTGGGTATAAATATCTGTTCTGAGGAAGAGCATAATAGGTGCTCGATAAACGCGACTTAAACTCAAGAGCACCAAAGTGTGATGTCATGCATGGCCGTATCGCCATGGAACTGGCTCAATACCACCTCACCTGGTGTTTATCGTGTCATGCATGGCCGTATCGCCATGGAACTGGCTCAATACCACCTCACCTGGTGTTTATCGTGTTTATTGTGCGTGCATCTGGTTCTAACCCAATCTAACAACAGACTATTACATCACCACTTTTGTCCTCCCTTGTACAACCCCTAAAAAATAATGAGAATAACGGAATTTGTAAAAAAAAAAAAGAAGAAAAAAGAGTCCATCATACCTAGCTCCTACATTGAGCGCCAAAAACATGATTAAGCCTATATACCCGTAGAGAATGAGCCTTAGCAACCGATGATGAAAGCAACGCGGAATGATATGGTAATGGGAGAGATAGTTAGAGAGTGAGAGAGGGAGGGAGGGAGAGAGAGAGTAATTGTGACACACACACACACACACACACACACACACACACATTCACACACAAGTCAATCTCATACAGAGAAATGAATATTCAAAACGCGCCTTGAAATCAGCGTCGGAAATTCTAGCTGCATAAAAGGCATTTTGTTACTTATATTCTACTCAGCGGCATAATTTACGAACAAACCTGTTTCCATTGCCTTGCAATTTACATTTATAGCGCCACGGTCGATAGAAATGATTGTGAGGGATCATCAAATGACTTATTTCAGCAATCAAAGTGGGGTGTAAAATAACCATGGCTAATAATCATAATGTCAAGAGATGGTACTTAAACTTGGAAGAGCTCTGTCGACGCGGCGGTCATGTAGTCTGTGAATGGCGGTTTGTGTGGGTGGGTGGTTAGATGTGGTCTCTGCGATTCCTATAACGTGTGGTGACTCTCTATACGAGTATTGGTAGCCCGTTATGGAAGTGGCCAGGGAAGGGATTGACATCGTCATGGAACTGCATTGCCTGGTGCCTGGTCACGGAAGACGGCGGCAGTTTGCAGCAACGTAGGCTCTACGACCGTCTTTTTTCCCCCTTTGACTTATTGTTTTATGCATGATTATATATGTTTTTCATTATGTTATCTATTCAATTTTGTTTAAGTATCTGTGTCTATGTTCTTCGTGTCATATGATTTCAAGAGAGTGAGATTATAGGTACCTACTAATTTTGCATTTCATTCGCTTACGAATATCACCTATGGTTGAAGACTTTGCTTCAATGTAGCAGGCAAATGATAATAGGCCTATTATACTTCAAATCGTGGAGAGTGCCACTGGTTGAAAATATGGCTTTCATTTTTTTTCTTTTCTGTATGACTACTAAATTTTATAATCATGCATAGTCTCACGTTTTCCAAGCTTTACAAGTATCTGTATCGAACATCGAACAGTGGAAGATTGATAATGCATTTTTTTCCAGCTTGCTCACAATTATTACTGTTTTGAGAATCTGTACTTGAGATCGTATGCTCAATTCGCAAATTTCTGAGCTCTCTCGGCACGCTCCGTGTTTTATACCAAACAACATCGATAAGAGAACAGTGCAAGAGCTTGATTGGTATACCCGTAAAACCTGCATTTCACCCATGTGTGATTTCAGTTTCAGCTTCACTTTGTTTTATTTGTCCACTTGTACAAATGAAATCATTTGTGACAAAATCAGCAAATTTTCTATCAAAATATAAATAGGTTTACTCCAAAGAAACATTGAATTACGAATATATATATTCTTATATGCATAATATTCGTGCATACTTTTAAAAAACTGTTATCCATGACTGAGTAGACTGCTTGATACCAAATTTCATCTTCTCTTCACTTCTCTGATCCTGACATTGCTACTGAATGTGTCTTGGGTGTGCGCTGCGTGTGTGACAAGAATATGGTGTGTGTATAGTGTAGGGCTGCCTAATTTGTTTTTTCTTTTCATTTCGCACAATATGCCATTTAACGACTGTGCTTTGTATAATCTTGTTTTCGGCCCCAACAACAAGCACTAGATGCTTTAAAGGGGTCCCGGCATTAATTTCCTTAACATGTGCATGTATATAATTATATACACTGTATATCATTGCTTTTGTTTTTATTGTGTACACAATGTACTTTTGATTTATTTTGTGCCGAATAAAATTGAATTGAATTGAAAACAAAATACATAAATATAATAAAAAAGATAATAATAATTATGTGTCATCGTGAGGTATACAGGAGGAGGAGACCATTATTAATAAGCAATTCCTTTGACTTGGATAAGGGCCTCTGACCAGTCAATGTCGAACTTTCTTCTATCAATTAATTTATACTACAAATTCATACTATGAATTTTGCCTTTTTAGAGATATTTTGTCCCTAAATGCAAGAAACAAAGAAAGAAAGAAAGAAACAAACAAACAAACAAACAAACAAACAAACAGAGAAACAACTCCCCATCCCCCAACTCCCCCCCCCCTACTAAAAAAAAAAGAAGAAGAAGAAGAAGAAGAAGAAGAAAGAATTCGAATTAGTCTTTGGTGTTTCAAAATGAACAGGTCAGTGATCAGATCATTCCAAGTGATTTGACAAAAGGAGCGATGTTCTTCGTCGACCAGAAGTGAAATTTGTCCGTTTGTGTGTCTCGCTTGAATGGACATATAAATTCGTTATAATGCTCTATCATTATAGCCTATTCATGAAGTAAAATCGGGAATGCATAGAAGTTTCGTATCAAGTACATAACCAAAATTGGGCGGAGTTTGCCGAAATACTGAACTATATTATTTGGCATATAAGGGTAATTCACATCTTTTTTCTTTTTTTTTTTTGTTAATTTCTTTGAAATGCTGTTCATAGATTTTCTTAAGTGGTCTATACTGGTGTGTTTCTCCATGGCGCAAGAGACTGCGGCCAGACGAAAGGTCCCTCGGCCGATACAGTCCGACGCCCAATGATGAAAGACAGAAGAACGCACATCTGAAAGAAAATTGCATGTACGTTTGTGTGTGTATGCATGTCATGTCCAAACATGCCAAACGTCTTTACGTGTGTCCACCCAACACTGATGCATCATACACAGTGACTTTGATCTGAGTGAATATAAATGTTGAAACAAACATCATAAAGAGACATTTTAAGGCTGAAAACACGTTCACCAGAAGTGAATTTCCAAGTTGAGTGCATAAATTTCAAAATTACACTGCGCATTAAAGGGGCATTCCGGACGATTTTCATAATTTGACATCATGTAGTACATAAATCAACAGCTCCATGTATAGATTCGTGGAATTTATTGTGGTCCTTGAGCAGAGAAACCAATAAATTTAAAATCTTAAACAAATTACACTGAACAGTGTTCATAGATGACATCAGAGCCTCATATATTTCAGAAATATATAATGTAGCAGTGTAATTCCATTACAATAACGCTTGCTCAACAAGTTCACCTGTGAAAAATCTATGCATGCCTTCTTCTTTTGTTCTGCTTCCTCGAGTCCCAACTCATGCATTCTTATGGTGAGGCTGTCATGTCATCATCCTTGTTCATTGCAATTTGTTGTAAATTTTGAAAACATTCTCATTCCTTATCCCAATCACTATAAATTCTGAAACTCTGTACTCAGTTTGACTAATTTATAGTTGTTCAAATGTAAAAGTCTGAAAATCATCCGGAGGTCTCCTTTAACAATCTTGTTTTCCTTTATCACACTCGCCAGTGCTGAACAACGAAAATGACAGCTCTTGTTATGTAATAGGAATGACAAGCAGACACGATACACAAGGTGTCTTTCTTTTTGAATGAGATTTTCAGTTTGAACTCAAAATTCTTTGATACCCTACAGCAATCGGTATGAATTCTCCGTTTATTGAATACTGGTATTATTTCAGCATCGACGGATTTCACCATGATCGATCTTTACCACGGTTATGCAAATCACAAAGATGAGCATATCAATGACAAGTCGATGGTTCCCCACTGGTAGGCGTCATGAGCAACCTGCCATATAGAAACGTATAACGTCAATTACATACGGGCATGAATATTCATCACTTTTTGCTTGCGTGCTGAAAATTGAATCGATTTAAAAACGATAGCATTACTAATAGCTATGTTCGATGACAGTACGCAAGCCAAAATTGTTTTCAGCCCTATGAAAAATAGAATTTATTTCGACAGTTTCTATGCTATTTTAATGATTTATTTCTACAATAGGGGCCTATGTGCAAGACGTAATAACTAAGGATGCAAATATTTAGACCATACACTCGTCGCTAATTATTATTAACAACAACAACAACAACGACAACAATCATGATAATAACATCATCATCATCATCATCATCATCATTATCATCATTAAACAAAACGCACCAAGAATCCGTCTGTTTAGGATCTTGGAAGCATTTTAGATCCATGTCGTGTTGGAACAGTCTCTATGCTGAGATGGTATTTCTCTTCATTTCAAGCGATTTCTATTAAAGTGCATGTACGTGACAGCCGTAGTATAGTGAATAGACCAGTTCGTAATTCCACTTTGCGCGTGAGCAGAAAAAGGTCATTTGTACCAACAGACATTCCGGTTTATTAATTCACTAAGATAAGCATCTGTGATGTGATGATTATTCATGTGATCCTTATCTAAATAGTGCTTGCCAGCACATCCACCTGACAGCAAGCCTGGTATTTGGCAATATCAAAAGAAAAGGATTGTTATAGCATTCAATACGAGACAATGGAACAGATACCTGCTAAAGTGTCAGCTGACGGACCATTCTGATCACCTGGTCTAAACGCGAGTTCATACTGTGTTTGAACACGAATTCCATAAATTGTTATGTCGGGTAAGCTTATGCACTATACCGCTTTGAAAGCGAATGAAGTGCCTACCCAACTGAGAAAAAAAGAAAGGTCATTTGTACCAAGGTATACATGAGCTAATTACGAATTGGCTTATATACATTGTAGGCCCATGGATGGAAGCTGTGCAGACGTGTTCACGGTGATTACAGCCCGGCGTTTCAATACGAAACCATGGCAACTGCAGCAGCTCAGACGCTTTGTGTGTCGTTCGGGGCTTCCCCACGCGGCCCGTGCCATGCACAGGACAGTGTATCGTGTGGAATACCTGCATACAAAGCCAGCATATCACCGCATCTATTGTAGTTGGCCAATATTGATTACAATGTTTTAAGTCATTTTAATATGAAAGAGAGTGAATGAATATTCACATCGCATTTTCACTTTGGCGCTGAAAATTTAAGCCGAATGAAGAGCAATTATTGCAAAATAGATCTGCCCATTGAAAGAGCGCCAGCCAAAATTCTTTTTATCAACCTTAGAATACACTCCAAAAGTCTATGAAATTCTAAGTGTTGCCTTAGCAAGCACTAGTTCAAATAACCGATTACTATAGGCAATCAGAGTGAGATGTAAAGATAACCACGGATACAAATTATGCTGTCACAAAGCTGTATATAAACGTTCAGAAGAGTATTTGCGATGGCGGTTAGGAGGACCGTGAAATGATAGTGCGACATGCTCTAGTGCTTTACTTGCAACATCATGCAAACTTTACTTTACCAGAAACTCTTACACTCCTGCCATGAACGCTATCTCACCTCCTATGACCTAAGAGCGTGGTCATCACGACCGTCCCCTATTTTTGAAGATGTTCAAATTTCAGTTCAAATTTATTTCATATTTCCATTTTCTCAATGATGACATTACAAAATTATTGACAACAAAACAAGAGTACAAAATATATACAATCATGTCTTTTGATTGTAGAAGAAAAAGAAAAAGAAAATATACTTGACACAAATGTACATGGTCATATCGTATGAAAATGTCACTAGTAAGTATAAGAAATATGATGGGGCCTACATAAAAGCTTTAAAGCTTGTAAAACTGTAGGTTCCCGAGTTCATAGGCATATAATTTTACACGGAGAACGGATATGTTTGTCTTGACCAACTAAAATTACACCAGTACAAAAAAATAGATGAGTAATAAACTAATGAACCACATAGATATCGCACAAACCAGACTGCATACAAATCTCGCAGTGTTTGAATAACAAAAATGCTGTATTAGTAAAAGATGTATCGGTACCATGAAATAACTTAAGTAACTTGGTGCTGCGGACAAGGACAAAAGACTGGGAGCATAAAAAGGTTGCTAAAGGCTTGGTAGTGTGTATCCACTAAGTAATAACTGTTTTAATTTGCGTTTGAAGGTGAATAAAGATAAGGAAGAAGTGATATCTAGAGGGAGATCATTCCAATATCTGGGTCCAGTAAATATAATTGTCTTCTTTGCAAAAATAGTGCGAGTACGGGGAAGGTGATAGGCGTCACTCTGGCGAGTGGGATAACAGTGGATAGAACAATTCCTTTTGAACATGTGGATAAAAACAGATGGTAATTCATTAGTTGTTAGTTTATACATGAAAATTCCGAGATTATAATAAAATAAGTCTGAAATTTTCAGAATTCTGTTTTGATGGAAAAAACAATTGGTATGGGCAAAATATCCGGCGTGGTTTATGATTCTTATTGCACGCTTTTGAATACGGAGAAGGGAATCTAGTAATGAGTGAATTGCATTTCCCCACGCCAAAATTCCATAATTGAAGTGTGGAGATGTAAATCTATCTTCGTTCATCCTGACACTTTGTAATATTTTATTGATGAATTTGATGGTTCTTCTTTTTAATGGGCTGTTCCTGAACGGCCACTTCAATCCTGCTCACTTCATTTTGCTGCTCTTGAAATAGAGAGTAAAGTTATAGAGTTACTTGCGATATTGACTCTAGTTACCATAGTACACACACACACACACACACACACACACACACACACACACACACACACATTCACACACAGACACAAATGATTTCACTAGAATAAAACATAAACTAGGAGAAGTATATGGAACTTTTCATAATACGAACAAATGATAATATAAAACGTTACGACAAGAACAATATTTGTCGCAACAGACAATGAAGTCATCATCTCACAACCAATTTGTACCGAAAACATTATCATAAAAAGGCCCGGTACCCCCGCCCCCTTTGATCTTTAATGTCAAATTTTTGTTCTTTATAAAAATGCACTTAAAGGGATCGTACCGTGGTGGCTGAGACCTAATTTCAGGTTTCTAACATTTTTTTGTGAGATAATGAGAAACCTCTTATGAAATATGACAGAGCATGTAATTCTATGAGGAATTCAACGTTTATTTGATGAAAATTGTTTTTGAAATGGCTGAGATATCCAAAAAAGAGCGATTCTAATGAAGTGTGGGACCCACACTTTATTACGATCGCTTTGTTTTACTTTGTTTTTGGATGTTTCAGTCATTCCAAACCCGATTTTCATCAAATAAACTTTAAATTCCTCTTAAAATTGTATTTTCTATACTATATCATAAGTGTTTTCTTGGTATCTCGCAAAAAGTTTAAAGCCCAATTCTCATCTCCACCAATACTGTACTATCCCTTTAAGCTTTTGTTGTTAGAGAAAATTTTTCTCTTTTTTTTTCTTGTCATCTGATTAAACCCAGAAATGGCACCAGAAATATAAACTGCTTTGCGCTGGTGTTTATGTGAGCGCATCTTGTAGTCTACAAACCAAAGGCAAACAAAGGACGCAGGGTGTGACATCATGATTTTGGTACTCTCTTCTACCACCCCCGCCCAAAAAGAAAAGAAAAGAAATGGAAATAACGGAATTATGAAAAACTAGGAAAAAGGGATCCATAGTAATAACTCGTACTGGGTGTCATAAACATGATTAGGCCTGCCCATGCATGAGCCTTAGCAACCTGAAAATACCTGTAAATGTAATGGTATATACCTAACCGCATCACAAAATCTCACCAAAGATACTAAAATAATTATGTTTAAAGAAGAAAAAAAATAATTGAAAATCAGAAATGCAGTGTGGCAAAAAAAAATGATAACTCCATATATTGAGTGTAAATTCCTCTACAGACTGCATTTTGGTTTGAAGATGAGAGCTTTTCTCATGGAATTTTAAGGAACTATTTTGATTGGGTTCATTTACAGACAGTATGTGATTTTTTTTTAGTAAAAAAAAAACTCGTAGTCTAGCTTTGCGAGAACCCTTTTACAGAATTTGAGCCAAAGAACCCCCCTTAGAAATTTGATAGATGAAAGGGTATATCTCACTTTTTCAGGTCACCGAAGATGAAATATCTCATTTCTCCCAACTATTTTACAGAAATTTTTGAAATTTAAATTTTAACACACGTCTCAATGGGGAACTATGAGCCCAATAATTAAGTAATGGCAATGGAGGTGACGACCTCGACGACTAAGTGCAATGAAAAACTTTAGACGACAACAGAATAGCGCCAGCTACTGGTGAGTAAACACACGAACAAACAAAACGTGCCAGCTATATTTCTCAGTTGCAAGACTAGTAAACTTTTGAAAATACACTTGTGCTTTACATTTGGGTTGTTGCCAGACCGTGATAGTTAAGATGGGCTGCACAAATTCGGAATGCACTTGCAAAAGAAGAAAGAAAGAAAGAAATGCAAACGGCAAGTTTCTGCAGCTGCATGCTTTTGAGCAACTTTATGACAGAGTTTGAACTCTGAATGATTATTGCAAATAAGTCAAAACAAACAAATAAAAAAAAATTAACAAAGCAAACAAACAAACAAACACTGAATTTTAATGAGATGCCACTCCACATCACATTTGGTGAATACCTTGAGGATGGCAGAGATATCATGCAGAGTAGGCTTACAATTGCCCTAGACCCGCAGTGAATACACTGTAAAAACATCGGTGTTAGATTTAACACCATGGGTGTTAAATCTAACACCGATCAAACTTCAATAGAGGACCACAGCCACAGGTGTAGAAAATGCACTGTGATGGTGTTGAAAAGTGTTCACCTGACACTTCGTGGTGTTAATTTGACACTGTACCTGGTGTTATTTTGACACTGTACTGGTGTTAATTCAAAAATGACACCACATGGTGTTGATTTGATATTTGTTGGTGTTAATATCAATGGTTTAACACCCGTCCAGCTTCAATAAAAGACCACACCAGCTGGTGTTACTGTGGTGTAAATTTGTTTTCGCATTTTTTCAAAAATCTAGTATTTTAATGTAAAATTCTTGATCGTCTTGTTTAAATTAAAAAAAGTGCAGTTACTAAGAAACTCTTCAAAAAACAGTTTTATATTTGGAAATGGCACCCGGAGGTGTTAATTTAACACCATAAATGAGCACCGAAAATTTAACACCAGCTCGGTGTTCACTATTTAACACCGGACTTTTTGCAGTGTAGATGCTGAAAATGGCACTAGGAAAACAAATAGTAGAGGCTACTATGTAATCCCGTGAGATTTTTTTTGCCAAAATTGATTTTTTTGGCTAACTTTGTCAATTTGGGGGTGCTGAATCCAAAAAACTTTGGTTCCATTTTTTCCAACCACGTCTTCAGCCGCCATTTTGAATTTCAAAATGGCCGCCATAGCAAACTGTATTTTTATCCATATCTCATTAAGTGAGCATTGTATAAGCTACAAATTTGGTGCAAAATGCATGGTTGTAATGTCAGACACTCTGGTATATCTTTTCCTGATATTGTACATTGTTTTGATACAATTTGTAGACTGCCATCTTGAATTTCAAAATGGCCGCCATAGCAAACTGTATTTTGAACCATATCTCATACAGTGAGCATTGTAGAAGCTTCAAATTTGGTGCAAAATGCATGGTTGTGATGTCAGACAATCCGATATATCATTTTCTGATATTGTGGATTGTTTTGATACAATTTATAGGCTGCCATCTTGAAATTCAAAATGGCTGCCATAGCGTTTTCACCCATATCTCATGTTGCAATTATTGTAGTATCATCAAATTTTCAGTAATGCACATGCTTGTGGTGTCCAACGTTCCAGTACAGCTGTTTCCTAGATTGTGGATCATTAGATAGGCCACCATCTTGAAATTCAAGATGGTGGCCATAGAAAAATATATAATACTGTGGTAAGCGCCTTAGATGAATTTGCCAAAATTGTCCTAGTTAAACCGAATTCATTTTCAGGTCACACAGAACGACAGCCATCTCTTGATTCAAAATGGCCGCCATGAATTCAGACTGTAAGGACAGTTCCAGTGACGTCATCAAGCCATCCTGAGGTGCAAAAACTGCGTAAGGGGGGGGGGGGGGAGGGGGAGGGGTCCCATACCACTTCCCATAAGTGTGGGCAAGCGTGTAAGCGTTACATCCCACATCCCATAATAGCCAAGCGGGTATGTGGTTCGCGTACTGCGTGCTACAGCTATGCGCTTAATACACACGTGATTTGTTTTTGCCTCTCAGGCAGTACATTATTCTGGTGTCGTGGAACCTCGTTAACAGTTATATTTAATCCCAGTTATTAAATATTTGTACAAAAGCAAGCATTGATACGATTAAAGGTGATCTTCAAAAACTTGATGCTGCCTTGAGAGAATGAAGACAAACAAGGAAAAGTCTCGCAATGGCAAGAAATGCCATGGTCACCCTACCAGGCATCCCATTCATAAGCTTGTTGACCACAAAATGAAACAACTCATCAGGGAGCTCATAATTGCTGGATGTATTTCTGGAATAACACAGAATGAATAAGGAATATCAATTAGTAGGTTTTTTCTGATTGCCCTTGTGTGGGTCATCCTTAATTATCAAGACTTCCAAGATGCTTACTGCTGTACCGCCAATGATTCTAAAACTACAAAGGAGCAATGATAGCTCAGTTCTGTGGCACTTTGGATGCATCAGAATTCCTCAACAATTTACAACACCATCACACTAAAGTAATCTCAAAAATTGTCACTGCATTGAAACCGATGAATGTGGTGTTTGGCAATCAGGTATCGGAAACATTCAAGGAGGATATTCTAGAAAGAGATGAAAAGGGAAGTTTTCATGTTCTGTACTAAGAATTTGTATCTGAAGGAATTCTCTAAGCCTTGGGTGAATCATGCAGAATGTGCAATGACACAGTCCATGCCTTCCAGAAGTTGGGTGTGGATGACTTCAAACTGGACAATCTCCCGCTTAAATTGCTCTCGTAGGGTCTTGCTACAACACATCCAGAGAACAAACCTCGTCCTAAACCTTCTCAACCTAATTTGTGCCTCTACTTACAGGGGAATATATCCTGTCATGGTACGCTGTACATGTAGTTATTTCCAGCCGATATACGTAAACTGTGCTATCAAATGCTTTGAGCTTCCTACACCAGCGGTAGCCACAGAATTCATTATCATGTTCATATGGCAAGAAATGCAAAAGTCATTGTTTCTGGAAGAATTTAGAACCAATTCTCCCCTGTGTACAGCCCTATACAAGTGCTGTGACTTCAAAAACACATGCAGGGAATGAGCCTAGAAGACACTAACTAAGTAAATAGCCATACCTTTTTGTAGTAAGTACACAGCTAATAATGTTTATTTAAACTCTACAACGAAATCGTCTAAATGAAGGCATTTAGTCACTCAGACACAGTTATTGAGGCACTTTTGAAGGACATTTGCTTTGACACCAGAATCACATGATTACCCATTCACAAGTTTTACCTAAATGCAATGTTCTTAAAGGAATGTTTCCAATGGCAGCCATTTTGCATTTCAACATGGCGGTGTACCTACAGGAAGCAGTCCCGCCGCCTATGCAATAATAATACTATTTATTGAAGTGATTGAATTACACACAGGCCCTACTGTGAAAGTGCTCTAGCATGCTTGAGTTTGCAAGGTAAAGATCTTACAGCACCAAATATGGGTCGAAATCCATCTTGAATTTTAAGAGTGGCAGCAAATGCGAATAATACATTATTACAGAATGTATATAATTATGCGTGTGACGTGTGTTTGTAAAAAAATGTACAGTGTACACCACCATAAACATTGATATGCCTAAAAGTTGCTTGTAACCACAGATATTAGCTGAAAAGCAGCCATTTTGAACGATGAAATAGCAGCCTCAAAAATGATCTGCAATTTTAGGGAGGGGATCAAAGTGCATCTGAATGTTCAACATCATGAGCCCGGCTTATGCCCGAAATGTGAACTTTCTGTATTGTCTACAACATGAAATATGGGTCGAAATATACATTCTGGTATGGCGGCCATTTTGAAATTCAAGATGGCCACCTGTAATATCAAAATAGACCATCATTTCAGAAAAAGATGTTTCAGAAAGTCTCATAGCTAACGCATGCTCTTTGCCCCAAGTTAGAAACTTACACAATGCATACGATATGAGATATAGGCCCAATTACATTTGCTATGGTGGCCATTTTGAATTTCAAGATGGCCGCCAACCAAAATGAGCCATCATTTAAAACAAAAATGTATATATTAGCATTTCTGACTTCATAAGCACGCTTTTTTCCCCAAATTCATACTTTCCATTATGCGTACAACCTGAGATACAGGTAAAAATACATTTAGCTATGGTGGCCATTTTGAATTTCAAGATGGCAGCCCTAAAATTGTATTAACACAATCTACAATATCAGGAAATGGTGAATCAGAATGTCTAACATCATAAACATGCTCTTTGGATCAAATTTGAACCTTCTATGATGCTCACATTATGAGAACTTGGTCAAAATACAGTTTGCTATGGCGGCCATTTTGAAATTCAAAATGGCGGCTGAAGACGTGGTCGGAAAAAATGGAACCAAAGTTTTTTGGATTCAGCACCCCCAAATTGACAAAGTTAGCTAAAAAAATCAATTTTGGCACAAAAATCTTACGGGATCCAATATTTCGACATACCAGACCGTACTAAAAGTAATAGAGTAAATTCTAATTACATTAACACAATCACAACGAATTAATCTACATCAATGTTATAGGGGGAAAAAAATCAGTTTGCCAGGGTTTGTCACTTGTCACTGGTGCCATCTTGGTAGAATCTTAAATCTGAATTGTCTCAAGCAATCATTTTTGCCACTTTCGAGTGAATTGTGGGAGCACTATACGATTTAGTGGAAAAGGTCGTTTGACTCTGATAAGTTAAACACCAAACCGTACGGTTGTTACACTGTTTTCAATGGAAAAAAAAAATAACGGGTATTTGTAGTCAATCAAAACTGAGTCTTACAAAAATAGTTCCTTCGCGTAGATTCCCCTCGGACTCACCACAACAAATTAGGCTTGTGTAGAGTGATGAATATCTGTTATGATCCTATCAATATCAGGTCAATTAATTTCCACAACACTCGATTTGTATCTTAACCAGGTTGCCTTTGCGCAATGAAGCACATCAGATTGGTTCCGATCAAGGTTTGGAATCGTGTTCCCTTTTCCCCAATCAGAATTTCTCCATAGCTCCGGGGCTACTTTTTGACGTATGAACGTACAGTCATAAGTGGCCCAGGGTAAAAAGGTGACCCACTTAGATCAATTTTCTGATTATGCATCCTGCTATTTCACCTCTGGTACGGACCCGGAGCCTCATAGCCGCGGTGTTTTGATCAACATCTAGGACAATCCATCACACACAAACAGTCGCCAGTTATTAAAACAGTTATACTCTATGCAACAATTACGATTCCGTGTTTATTCAAGATTTGAGATCTACCTGTGGAATTTGTGTTCTTCGCGTACTCAGATGACCTGGTCACAGTATGATACAGTTTCGATAGTTTCGTAACCCAAATCTCATGTGTTTCCTTTTGAGATTCTAAGAGTATATAAACCCAAAACTCTGACGTACAAAGGCCGGTTCGAGCGGGAGCAGAGTCCACAGTGCTTTTCACTGAGCAGTTTTAAAATAGTCGTAGCCTCAGACACAGTCTTTATTGTTAACGAAACCATTTTATCTGCTAATTTTATGTTCATAAAAACTTTGTCTCTTCATTCTTTGGCGTTCGGGCAGATTGAGATTCACTTTGACATTTTGACTTTCTCTTTCCTCAGTTCTAATTTAGAGAGCTGCTTGCTGAAATAAAGTAAACATAGTGATTTATGTTTTACTTTTTTCCCTTTTCCCGCTTTGTTGCTGATTATAATTGATATTTAAAAAAATGAATATTTTTGACTTTATAGATACATCTGTACCTCAAAAGACATTTGATCTCTATTAGATGGTAGGCATATGTATGTAGGACCGCATATAACAGAAATGCTACCGACCTTTATAATGCGTAGCTTTTAGTTGTTGCCGTCATTTGGTACTTTCTACCTTATTTTTTTTCCCCACTACAAGTATGTTATTGTTCATTGTTGATATAAAAGATGAGTATTTTCGTCTGTATGGATAATTCATGTCTCGAGAACTTTTAATCTCTCTCTGTGTAATATATAGGTATAGAACTACACTGCAAAAAGTCCGGTGTTAAATAGTGAACACCGAGCTGGTGTTAAATTTTCGGTGCTCATTTATGGTGTTAAATTAACACCTACGGGTGTCATTTCCAAATTTTAAACTGTTTTTTGAAGAGTTTCTTAGTAACTGCACTTCTTGTTGATTTTTAATTTAAACAAGACGATCAAGAATTGTACATTAAAATACTAGATTTTTGAAAAAATGTGAAAATAGATTTACACCAAAGTAACACCAGCTGGTGTGGTCCCTTATTGAAGCTGGACGGGTGTTAAACCATTGATATTAACACCAGCAAATATCAAATCAACACCATGTGGTGTCATTTTTGAATTAACGCCAGTACAGTGTCAAAATAACACCAGGTACAGTGTCAAATTAACACCACGAAGTGTCAGGTGAACACTTTTCAACACCATCACAGTGCATTTTTAACACCTGTGGGTGTGGTCCTTTATTGAAGTTTGATCGGTGTTAGATTTAACACCCGTGGTGTTAAATCTAACACCGATGTTTTTACAGTGTATACACAATCGAAGGAACCGATTAACCCTCATGTAAACATTGCTTTCAGTTGGTTCCTGCATATTTTACGCGCTTTTTCGTTATGGACCTAAAATTTTGGTCCCGCCATTAATACGTAAATATAACATTATGTTACATATCCTGCTCATGGTATATCATTGCATCTACTTTTGTAATTGTTTCTATATTTCAAATTGTATTTTAATGATTTTGATATTTTGTTTCCTGTGATATGAATTGTTTTTTATTGTCTGTAATGAAATATGAGAAACACATCCAATTTACAGAATTAAAGAAAAATGCACAATTGCACTCCTCCTCTATCCCCACACAAAAGGAGAGAAGACTATGAAAGAAAAGAAGCAGAAGAAAAATCATAAAGAAAAAAATAAAATGGCAAGCAATAAAGCAACACATCAGATTAATAGAGAAATCGTCAGATTGATAATACAATTTTTACCAATTAAAAATGCAGATATACTTATGACGATAACATGACAAATGAAGGTGAAAATTGTGCAATGATAATTATAAAATTAAGTTATCTACCTGAACTTTTCTCTTTACTGAAATCATCTTTCCTCCAGAGAGTCTCGGTCATTATCATCTCATCAAAAGCGTTATGCGCCAAGAAGGACAATCTGCGTGAAGCACCTCATCAGAGGATGAGGCACAGGACAGGATTCGAACCCACGATCTGATGTGCGAGAGACCAAGGGCGTGTCCACTGAACCATAATCCTCTAGCCTTGGCGAAAATATGATTATTATTAGCTGTATTTTGTATTTTCTCTCACTCTTTGTTGAATGGAAAAGAAAAATGAAATGAAATGAAGTGAAAAGTATTGTGAAAATGATATGATTATAAAGAATGAATCATCTGACTTGGCTCGGCTATCTTATAAGTGACCTTATTCGTTTGTTTTCCTTCGTTTTCTTTTGTTTTTTAAAGAGTAATGAATGATACGTATGGTAGCAGTTGTAAAAGAATTAAGAACAATGATGACTTATATTGTAATTGTTTGTGGTATGGTAGTTTTATGGAGTGGTATAGCGAGACCTTTTGAAACAGTTACTGTTAGCCAGAGAAAAATGAAAATGCTTTTGCTTCAGTTATGATATTGGATCGTTAGTGTACATGATTACACAGAGTTACCGTTTCGAGAATCCTTAAACATAGTGTAGATTAATTCGATAATCAAATAATTCAAGAGAAGTGAAATGATGATTAATATGACGTTGCTATAAAATGACGAAGATTGACGGCAATCAATGGTAAACATATAATTCAGATGGAAACAAAAATAGCATCAGTGGTAAAACTGTGCTACAACCTACCATCCCCTCTTGACATGCTTGATGAAACATGAATGGACTAGTAAAACAAACTAAAACAAGACGAAACAAAGCAAAGAGAGAAACACACACACACACACACACACACACATAATTTGTTCCACAGCTGTTGAAGACGATTACGATATTATTGATAATGATGGCGACGATGATGATGGCTGTCGCTGAATGTAACGATAACCATTGCCGGACTGACAACGAGGTAGTAAACACTGATGGTGGTCCCATTTCAGCTTCCTCAACTCTTGAGGGCGATGATGATTAATGGTGATGATAATGATGATCACGTGACGATGATGATAATGGTGATGGGTGTCCCACGTTATAGCGATGGTCATTCCGTGAATGACAACGAGTAGTAAGAAACAATGATGGGGGTCATATTTCATCTTCCGCAATATATCAAGTTGGTATATTGTAATGATGATGATGATGAGAATGGACAGGCGGAACTGGAGTCAGGAGTAGGGTGAGTGCGCCCTGCTCGAAAGAATGATCTTACGAAACAAGACACCCAACACCGCTCTGTTTAGAACCTCTGGCGCTGAAACCGGCTGCAGATGCAATCATGGGCACATTCCGAAGAGGTGACAATGGGCGACTACTTTAATCAATTCCTAGGAAGTCGAACTTTAGGCGGATGACTTACCTAGCATAATACCGCCGTCAGTCAGGCGGAAATCGGTCGCGGCGTACAAAATGCTTTTAAAAAAGTTTTATACGACGAGCTCTTAAATGGAAATCGATATGGAGTACAATCGCGATCTGCGCACAGAGCGGCTAAACTATACGGAGTTTGGGAAGCGACCGAGAGGAGACATCGAGCCGAAAATAGAATCACCCTTACCGCACTCTCGAGGCACGTCTCAGAGCTCTCGGTGACCAAACAGCACTCTCAGGACAACTCTGGACATTTAAAAAACAAAAACAAAGAACTCGTGTGATCAGGACACCATCGTTTTGCGAAGTGATTGTGTATCCAGCAATGCCTCCTTATGAACATGTCCATCCAAACTTCGGACTGGTAAGTTACTGACTGACATATAGGCGTAACACTCCTTGTCTGCATCCATCCATCCATCTGGCATCGTATCACCGTATCATGGCGTTGTAAAGCTGATTTCATCTGTGTTCACTGTTTCATATCATATTATGGATGTGTTAATGTGAACGTCCTCCACGGCACAGTGACTATCATCATGTATCGTCTATTGTTACGTCATCGCACATCCTATCGTGTCGAGCCAACTGAACGGACACATATCAAATCTATATAATCCATCGTTTACTTCAAGCTTCATGCAGCTTATAATAATATGCACGAGCGAGATCATAAACAAGTAAGCATGAGACGGACCGTCTGATGACATCTTGACAGTTTATGTAGGGCTTAAGTGTTTATGGAAATTATCGTCACTTGATGAGCACCGACAAATGACAAATTGAGAATCATTCATTGTCAATCAAGTCACATTATTCGGCCTTGCTTGAGATATGAGTGCGACATTTCTCGTCGAAGAACAAGCTGGTTAGAAGATGCATTCATTCGCGTTATTTCCTGCAAGTTTATTGAGCTGGTTGTGCAAGGAAGCTAAGACTGAGAAGGCTAACAGTCATGAGACAACGCCAGACAGGAATTTTCATTAGATTTTCGTTGAAAATCCTTTTTTTTTTTCATCCCTTCTTTCATCGAACGTTTTGGATTTCAAAAACACAGCGGTAGGTATAATAGTCATCTGGCAATCTTATCTTCCGTATCTGTCATCGCTTTGCGCGCTTATGAAAGAAAAAAAAGGATAGATAGAACTATCATATGAATATGCCGAAATGGATCAGTATCTTTCAGCTCTTCTTGTAGTTTGCTCCGCATCAATCATCGAAATCTGACACGGAGGAGGAAGAGCGTTGACGGGGAAAGTCTGAGAGTAGTGGTGGATCCATTTTAGCCGATTTCCGCGGAATTCACAATTGTGGTACGACTGGCTTGAAAGGACGGATAGATAACGAGAGCATAAGTGATTTACTCTGCGACCCCATCCCCCCCCCCCCCGGACATTTAAGCAGTTCACCAAGTTACCATGACAACCATGGCCTCGTTAAATACACGGTAAGTTGTGATTTTTATTATTCAGTCTTTGTCAGTTTGAGGATAAGAAGGTGAAGATGATACATTGATTTGTACCTATAGATATTTTGATAATCGATACTGGCCTGCTAGGTCTGGGAATACTACAACATGAATGGAGAATTCTCCCCTTTCCGTCTTCTCCCTTGTTTCTTTCTTTCTTTTTTCCTTCTAAGAATAGTTTGAGATATAAAAACAATGATACGGACTCATCTGCTTTTCGAATAAAGAAGGGACATTAAGGCGAATCTGTGTCTATTGCGGTAAATGGTGAAATTGTTCTGTGCACGACAAACAAGTCCCGTATAATCTATGTACATTTTACATCTAGTTGATGGCGTTAACTTATACTTTGCACTGTGTGAAATTATTTGCGATAGTTTCTTTTTTCTTTAATTTCATGACAAATGTTGTGTAATTGGTAATTCGGCCTTGAAAGTCACCGTATAATCTCACCATTTCTACACAACACTGTCGATCATGTCTTCCTTAGGAGTTCCCAATATTCTGCTGTTGGGCCGCACTCCATCAGCATGTGCATGGTTGGTAATTCGTCATTCAAACATTCACTATTAAAGGGTATAGTTACGTGTTGATACATGTAACCAATCATCACAAAAGCCGTATAGATTGTCAGCCTAGACGTTTTTTTCACTATAGTTTTTTTTTGCTTGTTTGATGTTGTTGTTTTTACACTTGTATAGATTCTAATGCTTTCAAGTAACACACAGTTTACTCCAATTTCTTAAGAACAATCTGCTAAAGAAAGTGGATACGAGAGCAGGTCGGTAAAGGAAATGCAGTTTTTGGAAGAAAAAAAACCCAGTAATTGTGCCCTAAACGCGGAACGAGGAAGATGAAAAATATATTGCGTTTATTAAAGCCAACCACCCCCTTTCCATTGGCACTTCCATCCGTTTTAATGTCTGGGAATTAAAAAAAAAAATGAGAAGCCATATTATGACAATATTTGCCACTTTCAATAATCAAATCAAATGTTCAAAGGAACAAGCAAACAAAATAGGGTGTAGTTATAATAGTGCAGGGGAAATGGCACTCTACTTATACACGCCACCTTCCTCGTTTACAATATGGAAAGCACAAAAATACATGCCGAATATCTTATAGGAGGATGGGCTTGTTATGGGCTACTGCTTCGGTCCACCAAAATAATGACGCTGGGTGTTACATCATGGCATCTCCTGAACGTTTGTGGACGTCTATTAGGAGGGTTTGTGGAAGGGGACTACTGACTGACTTTACCTGACTGAGTTCATGTAAAATCTTTAATCTCTATTATATTCTTCCTCTTTGCCGACACCCTCATCATTCAATGCAACTTTAACAGGTCTTTGAATGTCAGGTTGAGGGTAAAAAGGGAACGAGAACAATGGAGAACGGGAACAGCCTCCCTCTCCTTCTTTCTATTCTCTCCTTCTCTAAAAGCGCGATGTAGTTATTTAAGTCGCCCATCTAGCTGCTTTGACGCGGCATCGTCCCCCTCTCTCAGGCCGGCAGATCCCGCTGCCCACGCCTCGAAGTGTGGCAAGCTCTGATGTATTGCATTTCGGAGCGGACCTTTCGCATTAAGTGCTCAGCCAGCTGGGCTGTCGTTCATGCGTAAAACATGTTTCATCATAAATCAAACAAAATAGAAGATGAAAAAAAATGCATATTTCAGAGAATGGAACAGTCTCTGTCATTCCTCCCCTCTCAAATCAATGATAGATTGGATCTGCCGGACAACTTCATAAACAACTCTGATTTTCCACGTGTTCATCATTATTCCGTCACAACATTTGTTATGATAAGTGCATTGCGAATGTTTGATCGATAAGCAAGGGTCCTCAACAACCTTACAAGGGCAGAAGGTCGCAACTTCGTCATCTATCACGATAGCTATAGTTTGCCTTAGATCAGGCATTCGAGTATTCTCATTTCTGTTGCTACTCTTCATATGAGCAAATATTCAGTCTGGTCTCTGGTAACTCCTGGTAACTATGACAACGTCATCATCTTGACTTGTCCTTAATTGGCGAAGGCAGCATCCTTCATGTCCTCTAACTTTATTTGTTTCAGAACTGTGCCGGTTCATAAACATTGTCAGCTCTGTAAAAGCTAGCTGCGACTCAAAAAAAAATCAATTTCTTTTAAAAAAAAAATCAAGATTAATAAAAGAAAATAAGTCGTTTTCTTTAAGAACAAGTCCTTTCTTTTACATTATTATTATCTTCCGAGTTGTGATGCTCCTGACGCACAAATACACGTATCGATAAGCCGTCATCTCTTCCACCGATTGTTTTAGGTTTGTGGATGTTGAGAAAGGGCGCGGAGGACGGAGTCGCACTGTGTAACAATAGCGTGTGTAGGTTAGTTTGTACACCATGGTTGCACTTACAGTTCGTTATTCAGAAGGTTCATAAATCCGAAAATGAAATAATAAGATTCGCAATTCCGAAGGTTGGCAAATCCGAAAATGAAGTACGGTTCGTTAGTACTCACCTTCTTTTCATTTAATTCGGATCAACGATCAATAATTCATCTTAGGATGAAGAAAGCTTCAAAACAACAAACCTGAATTTATTTTTGGATATACAAATTAAGAAGACTATCATTTTCGGACTAACGAGCCATCGGGAGATAACAAGCCGTATTGCATTTTTAGGCTAACGAACCTCCGGAATAACGCCACATAATGTTTGACTTAATGAACCCTGTTTTATTTTCGAATTAAGCAAACATGTTCTGTAGGTATAGAGCATTTGTGTGTGTCTCGGAATAACGAATCTTTGGAATAACGACCATTGATTCATTTTCGGATCAGCGAACCTTCGGAATAACGCACATCACCATACATACCCTTATCTCATCGCAGTTTGAAATAT
This sequence comes from Diadema antillarum, assembly GCF_040938485.1. Classification (NCBI taxonomy): domain Eukaryota; kingdom Metazoa; phylum Echinodermata; class Echinoidea; order Diadematoida; family Diadematidae; genus Diadema; species Diadema antillarum. Next base: position 805,926 of record NW_027271474.1, on the reverse strand, counting down.
CTAAATACAAAGTGCATGTATGCGTAAAAAAAAAAAGGATTTCTTTCGCAGGAGGTAGAGCGAAAAGCATAAATTGGGATATCGACTGTACCAGAATGCATCCCAGGCGTGACAACAACAACATTAAAGTGCTATTCAGGACAAGGGTATAGTTTGATTTTCCAGAAGGAGCTAGGATCTAGGTCTTGATGTATGCCATCCTCGGAGGAAAAGCAAGTATCAATGCTTGTGCAGAGGTGCACTGTAAAAACATCGGTGTTAGATTTAACACCATGGGTGTTAAATTTAACGCCGATCAAGTGTTAATAGAGGACCACATCCACAGGTGTAGAAAATGCACTGTAATGGTGTTGAAAAGTGTTCACCTGACACTTCGTGGTGTTTAATTTGACACTGTACCTGGTGATATTTTGACACTGTACTGGTGTTAATTAAAAAATGACACCACATGGTATTGATTTGATATCTGTTGGTGTTAATATCAATGGTTTAACACCCGTCCAGCTTCAATAAGAGACCACACCAGCTGGTGCTACTGTGGTGTAAATTTATTTTCACATTTTTTTTTCAAAAATCTAGTATTTTAATGTAAAATTCTTGATCGTCTTGTTTAAATCAAAAATCAACAAGAAGTGCAGTTACTAAGAAACTCTTCAAAAAACAGTTTTATATTTGGAAATGACACCCGGAGGTGTTAATTTAACACCATAAATGAGCACCGAAAATTTAACACCAGCTCGGTGTTCACTATTTAACACCGGACTTTTTGCAGTGTGGGTGTATTAGGCCTACGCACGGTTCCAAGTGGATGGAAAGGTGTTGAAAAAAGACAACCCCTTCTTTCAAAACAGCCGCCCCCTTCCAGCAGGGAGTAAAAGGTCTCCATTTAATAGACCTCGACTGCAGCTGTTTCGGTCCGACGATTAATGGCTATGCATCGTGCAGGGTTCATGTAATGGCCCTATATGTGTCTCGATAGATTTTTGGTGAAACCAGTATTGTAAAGTCTTTAATTATTTCCTGACGAAAAATCTTACCTTCCAAGTAGGTCAACAGAGGGGAGTCATTTGTATCATCATTGAACAGGAATGGTCTCGGCAACCTGACCAGCACCTTATTTCATACCATGACCGTTAGTTCGACATGATTAATAGAAATTGAAAACCCATCTTTTAATAAAGAACGGTACGCATTTGGAAGGCCAGCCCATAATGAAGTATCATGGTAGCAACTAAATCTGCATGCAATTTCGAAGTGAAAATCCTTCTTGTTTATAAACTAATATTCCAACATTAAAGTGTACATGTTATTTGCGTGACTTGTCTTTCACTTTAATTTATAAAACAATCTTTGGTATCTGTGGTTGACTTCAAAATGATCCTCTTCCAGGTAAACTCGCTCGGGAGGAACTTTATTATGTAAGTAGAGCTGAACATTTCAATTTGCGACGTCATAATTATATCGGGACATTGTGATGATGGAATATGGATACAAAATGAGATGCGTTAAGCCCGCCGCAAGCTGTACAACTTTCAGTCGCATGACTGACTTTGGATCCGAAATAAATCACAATCGCCTCGGAATAAACGCCCTTGTGTATTTCAGACCCAAAGTCGGCCAGTCGTGCAACCGAGAGTCGCATAGTGTGCGGTGGCCTTTTGGGTATACAGTGTAGTTTGTTTCCAATGCATAAGCGCATTTTAGGTACATTCAAAATAGCAGCTGTTAGAAAGACAAGTCTTCAACAAGACCTGGACGAACTCCACAGATTTTCAAAAAAAGTGGATGATGGAGCTCAAAGCATAGAAGTGCCGGGCAGAGAAGTGCTGCTGCACCTCAGTCACAATATAAAGAAGACAAGATTGCATCATGAGTACACCTTGAATGATGCAGTTCTTGACTTTGTTTCTTCTACAAAGTGTCTGGGTATCACCATTAACCCAGTCTGAAGTGGAACCATCATGTTTCTGGTGTTTGCCGAACGCAAACAACACCTTTAGCCTTCCTTCATCGAAATCCCCACATTATAGACACTCCCAGTCAACTCAAAACAAACGCTAACAAAACCCTCTTGCGCCCTCTTCGAAGCACAGCTGCACCGTGTGAGATCCCTACACGTCAGGTTCCATTCACCAGCTCGAGAAGGGCTGCCAGAGATGTGCTCAACTGTTATCACAAGACATCGGGGGGGGGGGGGGGGGGGGGGGGGGGGGGTATTTCATGAAGCATTTTGTCCGACAACTTGCCGGACAAATTTGCTCTCAGCCAATCAGATGCAAGAATTTCAGTAGCTTTTAAAAGTTTGTCGGACAAAATATCTGACAGAATGCTTCATGAAATTCCCCCTGAAATGCCGCGACAACTTGGCTGGTATGAACTCAAGAAGTCATGAGAAACACTCAGGCTTTGTATACATTCTAAAAGATGCACAACTCCCTTATAGATTTCAATACTAAGTCAATGCACATCCACTTACATTCACGTCCACTTTAACCCATTGCCTACGGGAATCTGGCGGCCTGTGTATTAATAATTATATGTGGATTTCAGAATTCGGCATTCTGGGGGCAGCAGATCCAAAATCCATAGGCTTGTAAATTATATCGTGGTAGACCTTCATATCAAATTTGAACAAAATCCGTTAACAAATGTCACCTCTATAGAGCGCACACAAACTATGCAAAAAAATATGGCATTTTACCCTATAAAAGCTGGGCTCATTCACTTGCACCAGCACTCACTTCACTCATCTCATTCTCTGTACATAAAGTATCGACACAATTTTTGTTGTCGCAATGTGATGCCAGAATGACTCTTTTTTTCTTTTGTTTTCGATATACATGTTGCATGTCTTGTCTTGTAGGTGTGGAGATATTACCAATATGAACATCCATACAAAATTTCAAAGGAATCCGTCAAGGTTTGTGGCTGCTAGAGTGCACACAAGAATGTGACGCGTCGGCGGCGTAACGCTGCTGAATTCAAAGTATCCTCCAGCATACATGCCGGGGAATACAATGATGGTGATGATAATGAGATTCCAGGAAGTCCGTCAGTTTGGCACTTAGCTTGAACTCGTCTGCAAACATTGCGATTAAATTGGACAAGTTCAGACTGTCATGAACAGAACGAGAGCATCATACTGCCTAGCCCAAAATAAACTTTGTCTTTGGCAGTTTTCATTTCCCTGCATAATGATCTTTTTTTGTTTAAAAATCAGAACGATCTCTGTCTGCTTCGAGCACTGGTCAGATGCCATCGGAAAGTGTGTCCAGTGCCATATTTCATTTCAACGTCCCCACCAGCTATTCCACAGCCGTGAGAGCCACATCTGTAGGCCCTACCTATACGGGCAGACCTTGGCCGGGTGCTGTTCGTTATTCCGAAGGTTCGCTATTCCGAAGGTTCGTTATTCCGAAGGGTCGTTAATCCGAAACACGCAAATTCGATCCCGATACCTACAGGTTCGTTAATCCGAAAATTTGTGTCGTTATTCCGAAGGTTCGTTATTCCGAAGATTGGTTACTCCGAAAATGAAATTCGAAACAATGAACCTTCGGAATATGGAATCTTAGGAATAAAGATCCTTCAGAATAACGAACCTTCGGAATAACGAGCTGTAACCCCTTCGCCGCCCTGTCACAGTGGTGGATGGGAGTATAGAGCAACTTGTAGGCTTCTATAGACCTATAGCGACCTATCCGAATGGCAGGCGCATGTCAGGTGAAATCAGGGAGGTCAGGTGGTGAAATGTTCCTTTGCGGCATGCATGGAAACCGGCAGGCTCGTCACGAATAACCTTCAATTCGAATAATCAAATCGATGCTCGGCGATTTTGTCAGGTTTTCATTAGTGATGAATTAATCCTAGTTTCATGTGGCGTGAAATGATGATTTCATCACTGATGTCAGTGTATCAGTCTTACAGTCAACTTCTTTCTACCCCTATCCCCTACCCCGTTTTTCCTTTTTCTTTCCTTCTTTCTTTCTTTCTTTCTTTCTTTCTTCCTACCCTTCTTCTTCTTCTTCTTCTTTTTATGCTTCCCTCTTCTTCTACTATTACTTATTTTTCTTTTATATTCTCCTTCATAGCTGTCGCCTTCTTCTCATTTTCTTTTAGTGTTGTTTTCTTCCGCGGGGATTGGAGATGGGAGGGTGCTGTATATTTCATTACACCAGTAAGAGTAATGCCCCTTAAACATCACCAGGATCGATGATGTTTCATCGCAAAGGGGTAGGCTTACTTGGCTTCGATACAATTTCAATACCCCCACTGATAAAAGGAGCAACAGCAACAACTAAAAGCAAGCGAAATACCAACATACAACACAAATAAAAAGGCGAGTATACTGTTATTCTTCGAGACAACAAAGAACAATGTTGAACTTGTTCATCCAAACTTCGTTGCCGTGGCAACGCAGCAAATCATTACATCCACCTGTTGTCCGTTTAAAAGGAAAGAGAATAGCACAGGCAGTAATGATACTCGCCCACTTAACTGCCCCGTAAAAGGCTCGGATCATCTGTCTGTGCTGTAGACCTCAGCCATCTCTAGACTTTTAGATCAAGACATCGAAACGAACAGACAGACAAAGAAACATATGCATGGGAACGTAAAAACACGCTTTGGGTCGAATAGTGTCTGGATTATTTCTCGAAGGAGTAATACATTCGTAAAAAAAAGACAAACGCGTCACATCTTTTTAACCTTTCTTTCGGTTGTCTCGTCAGTATTAGCGAGCCACTAGAGAGTGAAGAGCACTATCACATGTATCAGTATGTATACCGACGTGACTGAATGGCCCTTCAACCATAAAGCAGGGTTGTACCAGGATAACACACAAGAAGAGAAGGGAGGAGGAGGAGAAGAAGTTGTTATGCACACCAAGTGACACCGTTTTAGATCTCATGTCCTTCAAATACGTTGAAAGTCTGCAACTCGACCTGAGGCTTCCTATTGTCTATGAAAAGAAAACTGTTGTCTACTGACCATAGCTTTATATTACTAAGTGATCAAAGGTCACTCATTTGAAACATTCGAAGACTTTATCTTGTCGTTGACATACTTAAACATTCATATTTCTCAATTGATATATACCAGTACATCACCTTTGGGTAAAAGAACCGGATGCGAAATGCATGTTTCATCTCCATCTCAAATTGCCATATTTCGTCATTATATATACCAGTATGCAGGGATATAATGTTCTATTCAGAGTGAAGCTTCAAGCCCACTTCATGATACGGGCAATTTTTGATAAAAATAGATATTTCAAACCATGGCCGTACGGAACGAAAATTTTAAACCTCCTTTTGTCTATAGACATGGATATTACATTTTCAAATAGGCATATTGATCTATAGTAAAAGTTGCGCGTTCTCTGTTCTCTGTCCAGCTCCAAAGACTTAGTACACTGTTAAGACGCACACTCGGAACAATTTTTAGATGGTGGATTTCGCGATTTATCCATTCACATCGCCCGTCGATTCATTTTCTAAATATTCTGTCAAAGGTTTCACAAAACTGTTGAATTTATGTTAATAGGATAATATAGTTGCGGTTGAGATGGGGCCTCAGGTTTCCAGTGTTTTTCGATGATAATTATTTTTTTTTGTGGATATAATAAGAATACCTCTTGAATTATGTTAGAGCATATAATTTCAAGAGGAATTCAAGGTTTTTGATGAAAAATGATTTTGAAATGGCTGAAATATCCAAAACCACGTTATCCTAATAAAAGGAGGGATACTTAGACCTCTTGTTTTACTTTGTTTTTGGATATCTCAGCCATTTCAAAGCCACTTTCCATCAAATAAACTTTGAATTCCCCTTTAATAGAATTTTTATGTTCTGTGATGTTTTATAAAGTGGAAAAGCATCTTAAAGAGCCTCTCTAAAACGACCACCTGTCTATAACAACCACTTTTTCAACTCCCTTTGGATTGGGTGGGTTAGGGTAAGGGTTAGACTGTATCTAGGAGAGGGGATACTCCCTCCCACCACCTTCCCCACCCAAACTCCAGTTTGGAACGTATTCGCCCTGCCTAACTATATATATATTTTTTAAAAAAAACCTGCGTATAAGACCATGTATCAGACCAATATATGAATACTCAAAAAACCCGTCGACCCATTAAGTAAATAGCAATGTAAGCAGGTGTCACGATTATCTGTGTCATTTGCGTGTGTCTTTGATCGTTTCATCCGTGTTCCTGTCGGTCGATGTCGTTTGTTTGTTTACACCCCTGATGTATGTTCAGGGATTAGTGAAAATAATAAAATGCTTTGTATATAAAGAATTCGATCGGTGTTTATTTTTCTGCTGAACGTCCCATCATGTTTGCTAGTCGGTCATCCATAAGCAAATTAATGAGAATGAACCACCGATCCATCTGCAGAATTTATTGCTGGGTGGCGATATCTTCCCCCAAACATTTTCTTTTTCGATTGTACAAAAACAGAAGATATAATGCCATGTTTATCATCTTTCCCTAGACATGTAACGCTCGAACAATGCAGAATTTCTTCTGATGGTCACTCAAAGCTTATAAGATTATGAGCTTCCCTGTGTAAAGAAACACACACTCTCTCTCACACACACATACACATACACATACACACACATACAAATACACATATATAAATGCGTGTGTGTGTGCGTATGTGTGTTCCTGTGAAAAAAAAAAGAAACAAATAGATGACACTGCTAGGCCTGTTAGGTGGTGATATATCATCACTTTGTACTGTATTAATGTAGATAATGATATCCTGACCAGTGTCAATTGTGTCTGTATTTGAAACCTTAGCATTCCATAACTCTCTGCTTGTTCTGACCTGTACTGATTTTTTTCCAGTCCGTCAAAACTTATCTCATCCTTTTTCAAGAAATCAAAAGACAAAATATGCCTAAATGAACCTTAAAGTTGATTTTTCCATATAACTCTATAGGTTCTTACAGTGTGAGATTTTATTCATCAAATTTATGATTTCCACAGGTGGCAGAGAAGACACATTGATCATCTGACCCAAGTCTGAAAGACTGTCAATTCTCTGAGGCTGTACATTCACTTATTGCAAACACCAATCGATCCGAGACGAACGCATCTTACCCCTACCTCCTATTCATGACAACTTCATGTACCTTTCATTCAACTTTTATGATATTTTTTTTCCGGGCCCGCCCAGCTTTCGCGCAACGTCCCAGCTAGTACCCTTCATCTGTTTTTGTTGTTGTTGTTGGGTTTTTTTTTTTTCTATCTCTCTTTTGTTTCAATGGATTGTCAACAACTGTTTCAATTATTCTGTTACAATCGCGACTCGATGACGAGGTTTTCCACACCGGGCTTTGCATAGAGTTGCGTAGTGTTGCGCCGTGACTACGCGACACTACGCAACTAAACGCTGAGAGTACGCAACACTACGTAACAGTACGCTGAGGGACGCAAAAAAAAAAAAAAAAAAAAAAGGTACGCGAGATGATGACAAGTTTGTTTGTTTTGTTTTTTTCGCGTACCCGCTGCGTACAGCACCGGTACGCAGATTTTATGCAAGTCTACTCAACACTATAATGTAGTCGTGCGCCATTTATACGCAGCAGTACGCCACCAAGCCCCGTTCACACCAAAACACTCTTTCGGGCTCTCGTGTGACATGGCATAGTGTTGCGTACTGTAACGTAGACATTTGCGTAGACTTTCGTAGATCTGGCGTACATTTGCGTATTGTTGTTTACAGTTGCGTAGCCTGCTATTATTGTTGCAGATTTGGCATTCCAATACCTGATCCATGTCGGAAAACTGCTTGATTTCATTCATCCCACTGGACTCTGAATCGCTGGTGAATGATTCTATACCTGGTGTACTCTTCGAGACTTTATTATTTCTTCTGTATGCCCAATAACTGCAAAATGCCGAAAAGGAAGAGCAAATGGTGTGATGGGGGCAATAGTCCTTCTCCTGCTCGTTATTTGCATGCCTCTAGAGATCAAGATGACTATAATAACGAGGTTCAGACGCAGCTGTATCAGCAAGAGGCCATGGAGATTGGGGTGGAAAGAACAAGTGATTAACCAGGCCAGGTAGCGCTTGCAGACATGGGTGAAAACTCAACGAGATAAAGTTGGTAGGCTATTGAAGATTTCTGCAGGAGCATCAGGGAAAAGTCGGCGAAGACATATTGTCTCCAAATTGTTACTGATGGCTTTGATGCCCAAGGTAGAGGGAGCTACTGCAATGTCATTCAGTCACACTGATCTAAATGATTAGCATCTCATCTTGCCAGGGCACACTGCCTAAGGGCGAGTTGAAATACTCCGCGAGGAATTTCCTTTGCTCCTTTGCTGCTCTGCTTGTGTTGCCACGCTACAGTTGTTCCATGTCTGGCAGATGGTCGTCCTGTCTTGACGAACCTAGAATTACTTCATTGTTGTGCTGCTGGTCCTCATGATCAAGTGTAGCTACATCAATATTGTAGAGTTTCTGAATAGTAGAGAGCTGTGTAGGACACAGCATGCATGGGTAATCTTGATGACTCTCTCTGAATTAGAGGCAAAGTGACCATAGGGCAGCGGAACCTTGCTGCCAGTCGACCAGTCGACCTACAACCCGTCTGTCTCATGAAATCCTATAGTATAGACTCGCTGCTGATGAGTCATGTTACGAAGTGACAGAGGCTTCATCAGCCAAGTCCAACTTAGCGCAATCAAGCGTCATCTCCCACGAGGAAGTAGTCAAGTGGCTGGCCCCTGTAGGGGTCGACGCTGGATCCAAGGTTTGACCCACACACCTCTTCTCATCCTTGCAACAGCTCATTTTCTTCTCTTTTCTCGTTCTTGAAAATGCTCGCATTCTGTGAATATTGTCTCTAGGGCATCCAAATGCTGAAGAATCTGTGATACTAGCAAAGGATTTAACCTCTCCATCATAGTTTGCTACGTGTTCGAACAGAAGCAGAAAGCTATGCTGAATTAGCTCTGCAGTTTCATTAATTTGTACATACGCTTGCGGTACGCAATTTTAAGCAAACTGTAAAGGGGGTTTCACATCGGGATTTGCGTAGAGTTTCGTAGCGACTACGTCGAAATCAGCTGCGATACGCGCAGGACTGGCGTAGTACGTCACGGCGTAGGATTGCGTATGGTTGCGTAGGAAGCGCGTATGTAATAGCAGATTTTGCGTATAGCGGGCGTAGAGTTGCGTACATGTACATGTACGTAGGTCGGGCGTACGGACCGCGTAGAGTTGCTTGCAGTTGCGTAAAGTTGCGTACCGCCGCTGTATGCACAAATTAATGAAACTGCAGAGCTACTCCAGCATATAACTTTCTGCTTCTCAGTTCACTCTTGCCTGCGCTGTTCGAACCCGTAGCAAAATATCACGGGGGGAGGGGGGGGGGGGTTAAATTCTTTGCTACTACAATTCTTCAGCATTTGGATGCCCTAGAGATTCGCAGAATGCGAACGTTTTCAAGAACGAGAAAAGAGAAGAAAACGAGCTGTTGCAAGTCGAATGAGAAGGAGTGTGTGGGTCAAAATTTGGATCCAGCGTCTACTATACAGGGGCAACATGAACAACTAATGAAATGACTGCATGCCAAAGATTTTTCTTCATTAATGTGATCAAATTCATGCGGAAGGTGCCACAGGTATTCGATGAACTCCTGACACGAATGGCACTGAGAATCACAAACTTCAGGAAATCTTTGGAACTTCAATCTTGCTGTAACTTTGAGGTTTCTGGCCACTGGCAATAGCTACAAGACCCTACAATATGGATTTCGAGTTGTTCATGAACATCTTGTCATCAAGAAATCTGCAAAGACCGGAAGTTTGTTTCATAACTTCAAAGGTTTCTTCTCTATTATCTTGCTGGCAATTGTAAACGCTCACTACAGGTTCATGCAAATGGACATTGGACAGACTGGCTGTGGCTCTGATGCTGGGGTTTCGAAGCAGAACCCTTTCAAGACAGCCATTAAGACCGGGAAGGTACGAACCTGCCAGCAGCTACAGACCCTCTGCCCTGTGGTGACCATGCAGCCAGTTGAATACTTCCTTGTTGGAGATGACGCTCTTGCGCTGAGGATTTGGCTGATGAAGCCTGTGCCACTTCGTGACATGACTCACCAGCAGTGAGTGTACAACTACAGGCTCTCACGAGCCAGACGGTTTGTAGAAAATGCGTTTGGGTCTAGTGCTGGCGAATTGTCTCCATCTTGATCAGTAGAGGCATGTATAACGAGCAAGAGAAGAACTACTGCCCCTACCACACCTTTTGCTCTTCTTTTTCGGCATTTTACAATTATTAGGCCTACAAAAGAAATAATAAAGTCTCGAAGAGCACAGTTAAGTAGCCTATGCATTCACCAGCGATTCAGAGTCCAGTGGGATAAATGATATCAAACACTACATGGGTCAGGTTTTTGAATGCCAAATCTGCACCTATAATATTAGGCAACGCGACTGTAAGCAACACTACGCAAATGTACGCCAGGTCTACGCAAGTCTACGCAAATGTCTACGTATTCGCAGCACTACGCCATGTCATACAGGGTTTGGTGGCTGACAGTTGCGTATAAATGGCGAACAGTTGCGAAGTGTTGCGTAGGCTTGCGTAAAACCTACGTATCAGAGCTCTTCGCGGAGGGAACGCGAAAAAATTTAACATATTTCATTTTCTTGCGTACATCTCGCGTACTTATTTTGCGTCCCTCGGCATACTCTTACGTAAAGTTGCGTTCTCACAGCGTATAGTGGCGTAGTGTTGCGTAGTCACTAAGCAACACTACGTAACACTACGCAAATCTACGCAAAGCCCGGTGTGAAACCCGACCCGTTCCCCCGACCTACGTTTATATATGCAACCCTACGTCCAATACAGTATACGCAAAATAGGCCTACACGACAAGGATACGCGCTTCCTGCGCAACCATACGTAACCATACGCCGCGACAACGCCAATCCTGCGCGTATCATCAGAATTTTTTATTCATGAGTACGTAGCCGATTTCAGCGTCACGTAGTCGCTACCCGAACCCCCTTCTATCGAATAATGTCCTGTAGAATCATGGCATTACCAGTACAAACTTGGTAATGCTATAATAATGTATAGTGAATTTGGTATTAGTTTTTATTATATTCCACATACTAAGAATGTTGCAATAGGATTGGTCCAGAGCTGATCACGTGATGAAGCATAGTTTTGCCCATCACATCACCTGAGAAGAAAAGTTTGTTCCACTCTATGTTGATAGTCCCTTTTGTTTCGCTGATCTCCACACAGTCCACACAGTCCTAACGCAAGATGAGTACGCGCGAAATAAAAGTGCGTTGCACTGTGGACTATCATGTGACCTAGGTCACTTGATAGTACACAGTGCAACGCACTTTCACTTCGGTTCCGCGCGGTACGCGCAGCAAATTCATTGTTTTGTTTTGTAATCTAAGCGCACGTAGCCTAAGCCCTAATAAGGATACCTAAAGACAGCTAAAACGGTTTCAGATGTGGAATAAAATGGGAATTTCTAGGACCCTAGATGTGGAATATAAAGCAAATAATCAACTTTTAGTTTCAGGCAATGAGACAAACTATCACTTCCTCGGCGATCTGAATGTGTACGCTATCTTTCCTCAGCTGCGCTTCGGAAAGATAGCTACATCCAGATCGCCTCGGAAGTGATAGTTTGTCCCATCACCTTCACCAACGTTGATTATTTGCTTACTAGTAATGTGCGCGTATGTGCGTGCGTCTCTGTACTGGATGTGTGTATGTATACGAGTGTGAGTATGTTGATTATTTGTGTGTGTTTTCTGTGTGTGCGTGTGTTTGTGTCAGTGTTTCTACCTTCCGCTGTCGAAGTGACAACGCGCTAATTATGTCAAATGACATATACCGTACCACCAATGACTGAGACCGCTTTAGATACCTTGACTATAAAATGCTTTGATATTTGTCTGCAACTCTTAGTGCTTCAGATTTTGGTTAAAATAAAAACTTTTGACTACCAGACTATCGTCATATTTATGCTGTAGCCACGGTAATCAGAAAACGGGCATTACAAATTTCGCATGAAGTACGCACTTGTTCATGACTATCATTCATTTTTCTCATACGATATGAACCTTTGGATACGAGGAAAGAATGCGAACTGTACCAACTCTAATGAAAATTACAATATCTCGTGCTTACGGGGTTAATGCTCTATTCATAGTGAAGCTTTAGACCCACTACATAATAAAAGATAATTGTTGATACATCAAACAGACGATGTTCCCATTAAAGAACGTGTTAGCACTTCAGCAAACAATGATGCTTGCAAGCGTAACGATTATTTGTGTCATTGCCCAGGGGCGGATCCAGGAATTCCGTAAAGGGGAGGCGCCTTTGCAAAATTAAGGGGGGGGGGGGGGCGCACGCACCCCCGCCATTTTTTCTTTTTATTTCTTTTGTTTTAACCAAAAACAAAGAGGGGCGCGCGCGCGCCCGGTGCGCCCCCTCTGGATCCGCCACTGATTGTCTGTGTCTGGGATTGTCTCATCCGTATTCTCGTCCTTGAAGGCCGATATCGTTTGTTTGTCGACACCTCTGATGTATGCTGAGGGATTAGCGAAAATAGATATTGCTTTGTATCTGAAGACTACGACGATGGGTATTTATTTTTCTGCTGAACATGACATGTTTACCACCATAAGCGATTTCAGGGAAATCAATCACGTGTCCATACTGCCGAGCTATGGTGGATAGCAATATCTCCCACTCACAAAAATCTTTTCTTTTTTTTTCTTTTCTTTTGAACAAAAGACAGATTAAAGATATCGAATCCAATTAATCAACTTCTTCTAGAGATGAAACTAGGGAGCAATAGTGATTTTCTTGTGATGATTACTCAAGCAGTTTAGATTGAGAACTTCCTTCGAAACACTCACACAAACATAGACACATGCACGCACACATACAGCCGAAATATTCATGCAAGCAAGCGCACTCGCGCACAAGCAAAAAAAAAAAAAAAAAAAAATCCTGATTCTATGATTTTATTGGATGATTAATTATACCTCAGTATACGCAAATTTATGATACCCGGTCCTGATCTCGTTGTATAAACCATAACAGCACAGAGTGATGATATCTCACCACCTAACACGCCTACTATAGTGTCACTGCTTTTTACATAAGAATATTTGATGTAATAGATCTGTGTGTGTGTGACTATGTTGTTTGTGTGTGTGTGTGTGTGTGTGTGTGTGTGTGTGTGTGTGTGTGTGTGTGTGTGTGTGTTCATCTGTGTTTCTACCTTGTGCTTTCGAAGCCAATATACCCATTAAGTGACATAACTGACACTAGGACTGGATTCCTCGATCCCTTGACCTTAAAGGGATGGTACAGTATTGGTGGAGATGAGAATTGGGCTTTTAACTTTTTGCGAGATACCAAGAAAACACTTATTATAAAGTACAGAGCATACCATTTTAAGAGGAATTCAAAGTTTATTTGATGAAAATCGGGTTTGGAATGACTGAAACATCCAGAAACAAAGTAAAACAAAGCGATCGTAATAAAGTGTGGGTCCCACACTTTATTAGAATCGCTCTTTTTTGGATATCTCAGCCATTTCAAAACCAATTTTCATCAAATAAACGTTCAATTCCTCATAGAATTACATGCTCTTTCATATTTCATAAGAGGTTTCTCATTATCTCACCAAAAATGTTAGAAACCTGAAATTAGGTCTCAACCAAAACTATACGATCCCTTTAAACAACACTTTGACTGTCTGGAACGTACAGTGTTTCAAATTGTCTTTTTAAAATCTTTTGTTTTACAAACTGAGAACTAGCTTATTTGCTCATCAAGGACTCCATAAATCGAAGGATCTCGTTTTTTGACTCTTGAACGGAACACCTTGTATTTGAAATACATAAGTACAACATTATTTCCCTCATTCTATCAAACCCTTTAGATAGGGAAACGAGATGTCCCACGTTCCAACTCTTTAGAGTGGGAACGATTGTAATGATGATGATGATGATGATGATGATAATAATAATAATAAAGAAAATGATATTAACATTAATAGCTATAAAAATAATGATAATGATAATAATAGTAAAGAAGTTATTACGAGGCATATGGCAATTATTGTTCTACGTATATGAAGTAAAAATAATTTCCATTACTTGTAATAACTGGATCATGAAGAACTGTTAAGCTTTAGGTCCGTTACATAATTCAAAAATTATTGAAAAAGGTATGAATATACCTGACAAAGGACGGGCTGTCTAAGAATCTGCCAACCCTTTCACAAGATTATGAAGAGTATGATCAATAAACGAATAAACTCACGTCTTTTCACTTTGAGATATGTGGCATTAAATCTCTTTAAAAAACAAAGACGATTATAAAAAAAAAACCCATGAGACATTTTATATCTTAATTTCTAGAATATTCCTCGCCACATTGCGTGTGTGCAACAGGCGCGGTATCATTGGAAAGGCTTTAATTTGCTTAAACTTATGATGGACTTGAAAATGTTTATAAATTGCGGTTAACCAGTTGTGCGATCAAATTCTTTGAAATAACGATGTGGGCAGGTGTCACGATTTAACTGTGGCAATTGCGTGTGTCTTGGATCGTTTCATTCGTGTTTCCGTCCTTGAAGGCCGACGTCATCTTTTTGTTTGCCGACACCCCTGATGTGTGTAGAGGGATTAGCGAGAAATGATGACAACTTTGTTTTGAAAATTTGATCGGTGAATCTTTTTTTTTTTTCTGTGTTTCTATCTTGTGCTTTCGAAGCCAATATACCCATTAAGTGACATAACTGACACAAAGAACCGCATTCCTCGATCTTAAACAACACCTTAACAACACCTTAAACAACACCTAGACTGTCTGGAATGTGCAGTGTTTCAATTTTTTATCTTTTGTTCTACAAACTGAATCGTAGCTTATTTGCTCATCATGGATTCTATAAATAGAAGAGATCTTGTTTTTTTTTAACTTTTGAAGGAAATATCTTCTATTTCAAATACATAAGTACAACATTATGTCCCTCATTCTATCAAACCTTTTAGATAGGGAAACGAGATGTCCCACGTTCCAACTCTTTTAGAGTGGGAACGATTTTAATGATAATGATAATGATGATGATAATGATGATAGTAATAGATTATTATTATTATTATTATTATTATTATTATTATTATTATTATTATTATTATTATTGTTATTATTATTATTATTATTATTATCATTATTAAATAATAATGATAATAATAATAATAACAATGAAAATAATGATATCAACATTAATAGTTATAATAATAAGAATAATGATAATGATAATAATAGTAAATAACGAGGCATATGGCAATTATTTTCTACGTATATGAAGTAAAAATAATTTCCATTACTTGTAATAACTGGATCATGATGAAATGTAAAGCTTTAAGTCCGTTACATAATTCAAAAATTATTGAAAAGGTATGAATATACCTGACAAATGACGCGCTATTTAAGAATCTGCCAACCCTTTTACAAGCTAATGAAGAGTATGATCACTAAACTAGTAAACCCAAGTCTTTTCACTTTGAGATATGTGGCATTAAAGCTTATGATGGACTTACTTTAAAATGTTTACAAATTGCGGTTAACCAGTTATGCGATCAAATTCTTTAAAATAACGATGTGGGCAGGTGTCACGATTTAACTTTGGCATTTGCGTGTGTCTTGGATCGTTTCATTCGTGTTTCCGTCCTTGAAGGTCGACGTCATCTTTTTGTTTGCCGACACCCTTGATGTGTGTAGAGGGATTAGCGAAAAATAATGACAACGTTGTTTTGAAACTTTGATCGGTAATTCTTCTTTAGCTGTTGAACATCCCGTGTTTGCCAAACGGTCATCCATAAGGTATTTCGTGAAAATCAATCATTATTTTATCGATGCCGCCAAGTTGAGTTGGCGTTTTCTTCCCTTCACAAATATTTCTGCTTTTGTTTAAAGGAAGACAGAAGCTATTCGACGCCCTTCATATCAACTTATTCTACAATCAATACGACCGAGCAAATTTGATGTTGGCGGTAACTCAAAGCAGCTGATGTGATTATGAACTTTTCAAGAAACACACATACATACACACACGTACACATATACAAACACATACACACGTACATACACACATACATACATACGCATAGGTAAATAATCATAAACTTTATACATTATGCCTGTTCGTATGCATTATGCTTGTGTGCAATTATGTTTCCGGTAAGACAGATCGTATTCGTCGGGTGGTCCTTTTCAGGGCCTTTACATATACCCAAGAAAGAATACTTCTGTATACGTGGTGCCTCGATGAAGGGTTGGTATAATAGTTTGGGTTGAGACCTGACTTAAGGTTTGTAACCCTTTTTTTAATGAGATAATGAGAAATATCTTATGAAACATGAAAGAAATGTCATTCCAAGAGGAATTCAAGGTTTATTTGATGAAAATTGGTTTAAAATTTCTGAGATATCCAAAGCAAAGCGATTCTTAGAATAAGAAAAAAAAAAGATGGGGCGCATCTTTCATTAGGATCGCCTTGTTCTACTTTCTTTTCTTTTTTTTTTAGATATCTCAGCCATTTCAAAACCGATTTTCATCAAATAAACTTTGAATTCCCCTTAGAATGGTATGCCCTGTAACATTTGATTACTAGTTTCTTACTATCTCGCAAGGAATTAAAAGCTCAATCTTCATCTCCACCAAGGCTACATATTCCTTTAAGCCTTCTACCACCCAACGTTGTACCGCCACGGAAGCACTGAAAGATTCCATTGTATCCTTCTTTCAGCATACTACACAGAACTATTGATAAAGGCAAAGCTGGCAGAAAACTTGAGACAAAATGAACTGATCAGAACAGAGCAACATCTCTGTAGTACCTATCGTTTTCTTCCGCATGACACATAGCCCTACATGATGCTACATTTCTTGCGCATATATGTATATACACTATAGGTGTTGCAAAAAACATTTCCCCGTTTTGATCCTTAGTAGTTCAAAATCTATACATCAGATAACACTGTCATTGGTATGAGTAATAGCTGAATAGTGTACAATTTAGTTGGGGGATTTGAATATGAGAGCATGAATCGGTTTCGTTAAATCTATGACTGATTTTAAAGTTAAGTTCCAGATTTTTGTCAAATTTTAACCCTCTGTACAAAATTGAACTTTTTATACAAGAACCATGAAGATGCGTAAATGAGTGTGTGCTTACAATGACCCTGGTCAATAGACATGAATACCACGAATACCACCTTTTCAGAGCTCTGCTGACTAGGCTTCGGACTCATGCTCCAAGGTACATGAATGCTTTATTAATAATTACGATGAATTGTCCTGGGCACTGCTAGTCAAAATTCATGGTGAATGGTAAAATGCACGCACATGAAAGAATAAGCACGTGTTTTCATGTGCTTGCATTCACTACATTTCAGGATGAATAAAGACTAGCTGTGATAGAAGAATTTCTCATGAATATGTAAAAGAGCATTCCAATTCTGGCCCTTGCTCAGGACCATTGTCAGGGTGTTAACCACCCACTCCCATACATACCAATTGACCCATGCGCAAAATTAACATTTTGTACAGAGGGTTGAAAACAGAGCAAAATTTGACGGAAACCTAACTTAGAAATAAATCTTGAATTTAATGAAACTGATATATGCTATCATTCTAAATTACCTCCAACAAACTTGTAAACCATTCAGCTTTTGCTCATATCAGTGTCAGTGTTATTTGATAGTTTTTGAACAAAAGTGGATTTTTTTTTGGTAACGCGTAGTATATGTGTATATTATATACACACACATTGTATATTTCTGATTATTATGCTACGGTTCCTTGATATAATCGTTACTTTAGTCTATGAACATGATCGTGACGTATGTCGTTGTGTCCGTGCAATTAAGTATGTGCAACATAAACATTCTTTGATTTTCTGCTTTTTCAAATAGGTATTGATCCCCCTATCCGTTTCATTGCACCTAATTTCTCTGAGATAAACAAACACACAATTTTTTGACTTCTCCCTTTAATTCCGTACAGCGAGAAAACACCGCTCAAGACAGTGTCCGTGTGTGATAATACCTCTTTGGTGAGTGGAAATCAACACATGGCGTGCACACATTACGGTACGGTGAAGAAACGGTGTCCTCGTATTCTCCGCGTTCAATTAACTTTCTCCTCTGTAAATCATCCCACGAGGGGGGATATGGGACACCAGGGGCACAACGTGACGGCTTGGGTCTACGGGATCCCTACCCCAGTAACTTGAGATAAATCGTCGGAGCAGGTCAATACACCGGCCGCTTTTGTTTCCTATCGTTTCTGTCATTTCGGATAGTGCTCACGGGTATGTCATAACGGGTGTAACATTTACCAAATTTCACAGGTCATGCGCATTACATCTGGTCCGCGCCCGTTTATGCGTCAAAGCGTCAAAACTTTGAGCATTCTGTGCATTCTCCGGAACAAAGATATGATATAGTCTACTTGTTCTGGAGATAACCCTCATAGCGGACACATGACGAGCTGACGTTCGAATCTTGATGCGTGGGGACAGGCGAATAAAATTGGCTTGTTTTTGCTGCCTGACGGGTTCTGGCGTTATTGTCATTCCCATGAGATCGCCCAGACAATTCTGTATGTAGAATCAGGTAAGTTAACATAAATTGATTTGTCAGACCAGTGAAAGAGTTCATGAAACTTGTGATGACGATGATATCGAGTCGGGTCAATGATGAATTGGGCCGCTAAAAAAACCCAGTTTCGTGCACTCCTTTGTCATAAACATCAATGTTGACTATCATGGTTGGCTTGCCCTCATCATGGAGCTACAACAGACAGATTTGTAGCTCCATGCTTCTATTCAGACTGTCTAATTCACCAACGCCAGCACAGAATCCATGCCTGTGGGAACTGTCTAGCAAGTCTGAGTCTAAAATTTAGGAATTTTATCCCCGAAATCAGTGTCAAATGACGAGACAAAAAAGAAATTAGTGGTAGTCACATTTCGGAACATTTTCTATGGAATTCCGCTTCCACGCATCAATTTAGTTCTAAACGCATGTTTCAGTCAAAACAATGTTAGATTTTTTATGTTTTCTTAAGTTTAAGGTTTGTACAATATCACTTTAATTCATGACGATTACTTTTTATTGTTTTCTCTGTGTGTGTGAGTGTGTGTGTGTGCCGTTCAATGTGTCTTTCACCCGTAGACATTGCAATAGGGGAAATGATTTAATGAATATCATCTACCCCGCAAACAATCTCTTTTTTGAGACATTTGTATCAGTAAATCATGACGTTGTTTTCTTGTGTTTTATTTGGATTTGGATTTATCTCTCTCTCTCTCTCTCTCTCTTTTCTTTTTCTTCTAGAATGTGTAATGATATATACGGTGTCTCGCTTACAGATTTCTTACACATGGCAGTGTTTGATGCTTACCACGGCCAGAATATCATTTTCAACCTGAAACATAGCTTTTAGTTGAAATTGATTGACATACATGGACACTATATCACAGTATAAATTTAAGAACCAAAAACAAAAGCGAGCTGCCAGATTGTCCAACTATTCGCGTGATATTTAAAGTAACTATTACACTTTCATCACAAAGGGGCTGGATCAAGGAACTCCGTAAAGGGAGGGGCGCCTTTATAAAATTAAAGGGGGCGCATGTGCCCTCATTATTTCTTTTTATTCATTTTGTTTTAAACGAAAAAAGGGGGCGCCCCCGCCTGGATCCGCCGCTAGTACATTTGACCACCTTTCAGTTCGATTGATAGAGTGCTCCTGATTTGAAAAAAAAAGGATGCATGCGGTTCTAACGTTGTTAGACTAGTAGTACACGAGGGAAAGCCAGGGTACTGAGTAATTTATTGCAGCTGTAACTAAAGAATGGGGATACCATGAAGCTCTGTAGGAATACGTAGGAGCGTGCCCGTTTCCTCAAAATATATACCACAAACATATAGAAAGAATGAGTATTAATGCAGTATGGTTTATAAAGATAGTCAGAGCATAGAGAGCGATAACACACGAATGCCATAACTTCAGCATGGCTTTGCACCTCATAAGTCTTTGTCTCTAGCAGCGTTTTTGCGTTTATTCTCTCTTTCTTCTTTTTTTCTGAGTATATAGGATTTAAATCCATCGGTCCCTCTCTCTTTGAGGGAGAGAAGAGTTTCTGTTTTGCCCTCCTCAAATCCCCATTCTCACCCCCTGATTAAGTGCCGGGACTTCAATCTAAAATTGCCTGCTCCCGAGTGACACGCCGCCCTGATCTTGCCCCGACACTTTGGACAGGGGACAATGCTTTCTCGAGGATAGATGTGTCTCCTTCTCTTTCTCCTCCTCTTTCTCTTCTTTTCCTTTTCTTCCTCCTCCTCTTCTTCTTCTTCTTCTTTTTCTTTTTGTTCTGTGTTTTTCCTTTTCGTCGTCTTTATCTTTTTCTCCGTCTTCTTGTCCACCTTCTCCTGTTTTTTTTTTTAATGTTTTCCTTCTACTGCTGCTCCTTCTACTTCTACTTCTTCTGTAGGCCACATTAAAAACCTCTGGACATGTAACCGATGATTTTTTTTTTCTCCTTCCATTTCTTGAGTAAACCTTTTTCTCACCCGTCTCTCTAGCCCCCCCCCCCCCCCTTCCCCCCCACCCCCCCCCCCCCCACCTTCTTACTCTCCATTTCATTTTCCGGTCTCCGACAAGCTTGAACAATTCATCCCAAATGACCCATTTTCTGTGCCATGTGAAGGCTACACGCGCTCGCACTGGGCCACTTCTAACTATTGGCGCCGTCTCCATACGTGAGCATGCGCGAGCAAGAGCGGTTACACACTTGCAGCTCAGCAAACGTGGCGCCGGTTTCCCGCCGCACGGGTGAAGACACCTGTTCTTCTGCAGTGGCCGTGGCGCCCAGCCAGCGAGCAGCCGGTCCGCACGGTGACTACTAGTACCTGGCACAAGGCTATTCACTCGCGAAGAGAGTTTGAAAAATCGAAGAAACGAATATGTAACCTTCCCAAATCACAATGAAATTTTCAAAACCCAAACAAGAGCAATTCCTGCTAAAATCTGCTGCATTTCTTACACGTGAAGCCTGTGACAGAGTGAGGCTTTTATCACCAGCAAATTTAGGGGTGAAGAGGTAGACAAAATTTCATTTTTTTAAAAAAGTGCATAATGCATAGGATAGGGCCGATGTTGCATGTAGGTATTTTGGCGCAGACTCCTTTACAACCGACAAGGATTTGTGTCCACAAACTACCCTCAAACTGACGGAGCTGATGACGTCATCACCTCAAAAGACTGCAGTTTAGCTGAACCCAAATCTTTAATAAACTTCTTTGTTTTCTTTTTTTTTTGGGGGGGGGGGGAGGGTGGGGGTAGATGCATACAGTGAAAACAAAAAGTGTCTTTCTCATCAAATGTTAAAGCCAGTTCAGAGTTGGCTCATGTGCACATTGGAACATACCGAAATGACATTTCTTTGTCTCAGTTGGTAAGTGCTTTACTTGTTTTCAAAGCCTCAAGCATATAACTTACCTTGCTCTATGTAACAATAATTTATGTTATTCATCAATCAGGTTTTAAACATGGGTCCCCTTTCATTAAAGATGTTAGGATAACAACTGAACATGACCTTTAGGAAAAAGCGGTCAGTCATATTTTTTGATAACATAATAACATTTTGCCTGGGTTCAAACCAATGGGAGAGTTTTGAGTCTTTACACAATTGCCTCTTCCGTTCTATGGTCTTTGCTTTGCAAATAATTATGTGGTACTTTGACATTCCGTGACGATTTTTGTTTGTTTGTTTGTTTATTTCGCATGGATTCTTGCCCTGCGTGGGCATGCTTGCGATAACAATTGTTTGTTGTTGTTGTTGTTTTAAAGAAGAAAGAGAAAAAGAGAAATATTTGGAGCCCTATACAATTGTTCACAATTGTTTGTGAACAAAAGTGAATAAGGGCACGTGAATCTCTGACTATACCTGCTCAACGGAGTATTTTCCTATTGTTGACTTACCAGAATTTGAACTCGTCAGTAAGTGTTTGTTTGTCTTCTTTTGAGATATATATATATATATATATATATATATATATATATATATATATATACGTATATACAGACAGACAGACAGACAGACAGACAGACAGACAGGCAGACGAAGATTTACTAATGAAATGGAATGCAATGAGATGACGCAATTGTGTAGAGTGCATGAACAAATTGGGCCAAGCGTTCATTGTGTCCTATTCGATCTTTCTATACTTTTTGTTGTCAAAGAACGGAGAGGGAAGCAGACATTTTGGCAATATATCACTCCTGCGCATGCGCATTGCAACAATGGACGTAGAATTATTACCTGGTTTGTTTGCTCGTTTGTTTGTCTTTCATCTGTCGGTGTCAATCAGAAGATATTGATGAGAAAAACAACTCAACTCTGCCACAATCGTGACAATGACAGTATACATTGTTCTTCCATCATGTAAAACCAGTGTGAAGGCTATATGTAGAGTCTATTATACTTTTTTTCAAAGAATATGAGTGTAAGAGCACAGCGGCAGAGTGCATTTTATAGGATTTAGTTGTTTTTAATGGTATTCGGGTGAAATTCTGCCCACTGTATCCCTAATTAAAGAAGTGTAGATTGATGTCAAGCTTTCTTTCTTGACTGAATTAAGCATTACAAAAATCGTCATCTTCCGTCCGCTACATGATTTACAGGAGAAAAAAAAAATGATTTGCCCAAGAACCAATTACAGAGTGAGTCGAGGTTGGCTACTAAAATGTGAAACTTTCATTTTACGCATCGACAGACAGCTCCTAAAACTGGGCTTGAGGTGAAACGTTGGCCTTTTTCTTCAGTCAGTGACATAATTTATAGTTCTCTGTGCGAATTAGAGTATAGATTATTCTGTTCATGAACAACTAGCATCATTTGACTCCACAACTGAATCTGCCCTCCAGGTTCCGAATCGCCTGGAAGTAAATAGAGGGAAATCAACCCCAAACAGACTGAAAAATATGTCATCAAGATTAGGAAAGAATATTGGCAAGATATGGATGTTGACAGTATCTAGCGCTATTTTTTTTTTTTTTTTTGGGGGGGGGAATGTGGTGATGTTGGTTACACTCAATTGTTATGCTAACCAGAACACCTCTGTGTCTATGACTTACGCTGATCCTCACTGGAATTCCTTTTCTTATTTCTTTTACATCATACAGGTGAAATGTTGCACCGAACTCACAGAAGTGACCATTCCAGTCTTTAAGTCGTGATCTGTTTCCTACTGTGGAGTAATCCTTAGGCCCCAGATCACTGATAAGGCATTGAAAAACATTGTCAAAACCTTAAGGGGAATCAAAAATTTCCTCTTCGGAGCGAATTCCCTTAAGATACCTCGTTTTCAGACGCATACGCCTTATATGGACATTTTTACACATAATCATGTTCTCTCTGAAAAAAGAAGAGTGCAAATCTTCACTCTTGAAGGAGTGAATAACAGAAAAGAGTGAGTTTCGAGTGAAATTGGAGTGCATTTTGAGTGAAAATGTTCATTCTCACTAATTTTTTGAGTGACCTCAGGAATCACTCGAAGATTTTGGAGTGATCCCTGAGGTCACTCCAGGTGAAAATGAAGATTTTCATTCAAAATTCACTCCAATTTTACTCGAAACTTACTCTTTTCTATTATTCACTCCTTCAAGAGTGAACAAATTCGATATGCTTATTTTTTTAGATATATGATATACATATATTATATATACATATGGGCCGTGACGCGAGAAAAGGGCCCTTAGGGCATTATATACCGAAAATGAGTTTTCACCTCCATATTGTAGAAGAAACTCTGACGTATTTGGATATGCAAACCTTTGTCTGAAATTCCATTCCTAAATGCTCCAATTACGGCATTCAAAACAGCATGTTTTGTCCAAAATCCTGTCACTTTTTGATGCGTCTATGCATTTCCGCGTAGTTAGCCAGTTGATCTTTTTTGCGCGTATTGCTTTGTTAAACTTCCGCGCCGTTTTCTGGCGTTTGCGCGCAGCGGCGCTAAGAGCCCTTTTCTCGCGTCACGGCCCAATTATATATTCATTGTATATATATATCATTGTACTTACACACACATATAAATATATATGAAGGAGCTACACTGGTTCTGTGGATACACGGTCGGGACCCCTTCTCGCACTATACATAATGTATCATTCATGTTACCGTGCATCACAAAAACACATTACGAAAAGACCCCAAATGGGTGAAATTACTCAACCTGGTTAGTCTTCAGTTGTTGTTTTTTAATATACAAGTATCCTGAAAGAGCAATTCTTCTTCTACATAACTGCTAGTTTGGGAATACAAAGTGAATTTGAAACTGTTGGTTTTTTCGCAGTTTCTCTGGAACATTCTTTTCTCTCGAATAACGTGGTAAGAGGTCCCTTCTATTGTTTTAAAATCCCTTTTGAAAGGATGATGCTATACTGTATGTACAGTGGTTGGTATAGTCATGAATAGAATGTCCTCCTAATCAATGAAAATTTCGAGATAATCTAATAATCCCTTCATTGGGGTCTCTACGGAGTTTCACATTACATTCATTGCACAGATCGAGGACCGCTGGGTGAGATTGGGTGTTTGAATAGACCCTAACCTTTAAAGCCTCCTTTCTCAATAAACACTTTTCGAGAAGGTTTATTGTAATTATTTGTACAGATAACAAATTTTAGGAAGACCCAGGGTGAAATGATCCTATTACCCAATATGATAGCATTATACGACATAATATTCATTGTCATAATCATATACATGTACATGTATATATGTATATGATTTGTGTTTATACAATGATATATGCATGTACGTGTTTGTGTGTATGTGTGCGTGCGTGTGAGTTTGTATGTGTGTTAATAAAAACGGAAACTTTGTTAGACGATGGCCATCACCACTTTATCCCATTGTTTTATGAGAATGATGTTAAAGGTCCTGTTTAGCTTTGGGCGTAGTGATTTAAAAAAACTGTTCAAGATATCGCATTTGATGCATATGACTTGTCAAGGTCTGTTGTATCACAAAACATCCTACTATATAAAATTTTGGCAATAAAGCCTAAAATGTAAGGTGATATCAGTATTTCTTTTTCTCAAAAACCATAACTGTAGACGGTTTAGTCTGGAAACATTTTTATTATACCTATTGTTCACATTTTGGGTATTTAACAACACCTAACATCCATTATACGGATTCAAATTTTTACAGTGGTTGTTTCCATCCCTAACTCACACACGTGTTGTCACATGTTAGAACTATTTTAAAGCACTAATGCTTGGTTTCTGTTTCATCTGCAAATGGTTAATTATGCCTTTAAACCAGTGATTGCACAGCTGTTAGTTCTTCTTTTTCCCCAAGCATGATTGAAACTTTCACAGTTACCTCTGCATGACTCCACTCATCAATCAACTGAGTCAGCTTCACACGTCATCAATCTTTTTTCCCCCTCTAATCCTTGAAATAGTGTTTTGATAAGAATCTCGACTCTTCGTTTGCTGCCTTCACACGCAAACACGTCCAGTGAAAAACCCCAATAATGATGCAACTTTATGCATGTCTGTTATTAATAGCCGAATGGTTTTGATGCGCTTATTGTTCTTTCGATTGTTTGCTCGATTTGATCATGATCACAATGCAGATAACACAAGAGAGGAGAGATAAAGATCTCTCTCTCTCTCTTATCTCTCTATCTCCATGCACAGTAGCGCATGAAACTGACACCCAAAGTTTCCTGAATTCCATGACATTCGTTTCAAATGACGGTTGTTTTGTTTTTCTGCGTACTTGCTATATAACCACTGAATGTCGATTTGTTTCCCTCTTTTAACCGTACTTTGCTGCATGCTCCTTTTTTTCTGAATTTAGTTGGCAATGTCATCTGGATTTTTTTTTTCCGTTGCTCTTATGAACGTCTTAGATATCGCGAAACTTGTTTAGAGTGTAGGACTGAAGGCGCGAAAAGGGGTATCAATGCGTGTGGACGATCATGTGTGACGCTGCTCAAAGACCCTGTCACACCTTTCCGGGCAAGCCTTACGTCCGACTTGCGAAGAACAATTGTTGCTACCCGAAGTTCCCCGCAGATGACCCGCACATGACAGCGCCTAGCACGTATCTCGCCCGTATAGTTGCCCGGAGCCAAGTTGAGGCCCTGTCACACCTTTCCTGGAAAGCTACGCGGGCTTGTCGCGTGTGGGGATTTTCCAGAATGCAGGACAATTTTTGCGGGTGGACAACTATTGGGCGAGTTTCGCATGCGTCTTACCTGCTTGACCCGTGCTACTTACGTTCTATTTAAGTGCATTATTGGTGATCTGCATGAAAGGCGCATGGGTGGCGAGTGAGGGCTGACAACTCGGTGAAGGAATCTCTCTGACAAAGTCCCACGGAATGCCATAACTAACCAGCTCGCTGCACGCCCGCAGAACTGACCAGCTACACGGATATTGCAATATCGACACCGTTCATTGCCAGTAAAACACGCATATTATGCTCGC
This sequence comes from Diadema antillarum, assembly GCF_040938485.1. NCBI lineage: Eukaryota > Metazoa > Echinodermata > Echinoidea > Diadematoida > Diadematidae > Diadema > Diadema antillarum. Next base: position 779,326 of record NW_027271474.1, on the reverse strand, counting down.
AGAATGCCCGCAGATGACACGCGCATAGGCATAGATCAATGGGCAACCTACGTACTTCAAGCGGGTCTTTAACTGCCTGTGACTTGAGACAGCTGCGTGCCTCCTACTGGTGTTCTGCGTGGACCTCTGCTGGTAATCCCTCGCGACTCACCCGAAAAAAAAAAAGAAAAAAGAAAGAAAAAAAAAAACTTTGGTCATGCTCAAAACTTGACTGCGTGTACCTCGGGCTTGCGTGCGCCCCTACGGGCAAGGTACGTGCTAGGTACTGTCAGGTGTACGCCACCTGCAGGGAGGTTCGGGTGGCAGAAAATTTTCCCCGCAAGTCAACCCGCAAGGCTTCTCCAGATACGCTGTGACAAGGCCTTTAGCATGCTCAAACTTGTTCCGAGTGAGTCGCGGGGGTTTGCCCGCAGAGGTAGGCGAAGAACACCAGTAGGAGGCCTTTAGCGGCAGCACCTTGCAGGCACCTCCCAAGGTACTTCGCAATCTCCGAATGTCGCTCGTAACTGAAAACGGACCGGTTTCGAATCTCTCACACAGGTCACACGGAATACACGCAAGAAGCAGGAAAGTAGCATGCGTCTAGCAGGTACGACGCAAGTGCGAAACTCGCCGACATTCTTATCCGCCCGCAGAAAATTATCTTGCGTGCTGGAAAATCCTACTCGAAACAAGCCCACGTAGCTTGCCCTGAAATGTGTGACAGGGCCACGAGAACTCTACCGTTTTCATAACAAATGCATCTGAAGGCAACAGTGCCCCCCCCCCCCCAAAAAAAAAAAACAACAAAAAAAAAAAAAAAAAAAAAAACATGTATGTAAGGTAAAGTAGAAGTTAATTGTTGAATCCTTCTTTTTCCTTTTCTGCTTCCTTGTTGTATAACCGAAAAGATTTGCTTGCACCTTGAGCAGAGATTATCTTTAAAAATCCACACGAAGGATAGAGGATACTGAATCTGGCTATTATTCAATTAGAAAAGAGACACTTTTTCTTAAAGCTTATATTGTATTGCATTGTTTTCTTTCATTGAGAGATATACAAATATACAACATAAAACAGACCTTCAACGGAGCGATGACCTTACTCAGCACTGTTATGAAAATGAATTCCATTTAAAGTAAACATATCATTCTTCACGTGTAGAAATTACACTGAAATATATCATCAGAGTTTACGAGTCTCAGTCTCCTCTTTGCCTAGGCTTTTAAAGTTCGTGTCAAACTTTTCAGTCCATCTCTCCTTTCTATCATATTTACTGTTCTGTTGTTCTGTAAAAGTTCGCATTGTTTTTCCTCGCTACTCAATTCATAACTCCGATATAATTACGTCGCGTACTTTGTCACTCATCGTATACGTGTTACTAATTGTTAGAACAATATGATTTGTGAAATACATGCTTTGTGTCCTGATTAATAATGATATAATAATAATAATAATAATAATAATAATAATAATAATGATAATAATAATGATAATAATAATAATAATAATATATAATAATAATAATAATAATAATAATAATGATACTAATAATAATAATAATAATAATAATAATAATAATATTATAATAATAATAATAATAATAGTGAGACTCTGATAAAGCGCACATCTCTACCTAAAAAAGATACTCAAGGCGCTATAGAACAGAGTACATATATTATTGTGTCACGTTACAACAGTGTCACAGAAAATAATAAGACAATAAACCAACAAACAATAGGCCTATACACGTACACATACTATACATACAGGTATACAATATCGTCAATTTAAATTGAAAATATATGTGTCGAGATTCTTTTTGAAACCATCAATGGAAGATGCTTCTCTAAGAGATTTTGGTAGGCCATTCCATAGTTTTGGGCCCATATATGAAAAGGCCCGATCCCCCCAATTATGCTTGATTCGAGGTACCTGTAATTTTAACGAGTTTGATGAACGGAGATTACGTGGTGGTTGGGGAAGATGAAGAGTATTTTGAAAGTAGGCAGGGGTAAATTTGTGCAATGTACGGTAAACAAGAATCCGTGTGATGGATGACAATAAAGTGCAATTGAATTGAATTGAATTGAATTGAATTGAATTGAATTGAATTGAATTGAATTGAATTGAAACGTGAAAACATAAGGTCACCTGAATTCCGATTTAACACAATGGTTAAGTACAATGCCTAACTTCAAAATGTTTCATATCATAGAACATGGGCACATGCATATAAATACACCTATTTGTCACAAACTCGGTCTATCTTAAAGGGGCTGTACAGTACTGGTTGAGGTGGGGATTCATGTTTTTTACGTTCCTAAGTGAGATAATGAGAAACCTCTAATGCAATATGAAAGTGCATGTAATTTTAAGAAGGATTCAACGTATATTTGATGGAAATTGGTTTTCAAATGGCTGAGATATCCAAAAAGAGTGATAGTGATAAAAGACTACAGGCCACAACTTTATTAGGATCTCTTTGTTTCACCTTTTTTTTTTTTGGATATCTCGGCCACTTCAAAACCAATTTTCATCAAATAAACTTTTGATACCCCTTAGAATTGCATGCTCTTTGACATCTCATAGAATGGTTTCTGAATATCTCGCAAAATGTTAAAAGCTAAATCCTCACCTCGACCAGAACTGTACACACCCTTTAAATTTATCCCAACAAACGGCGACACGATCGACATTTGCTCCTGCGACAGTTGCTTCGGTTTTATTTTCTCCAAGGACTAAGTGTCAGGGATAGTACTAAGGTTGTGATAGGGTTTTAGCTCTAATTTGATGTGAGGATAAGGATTAGGGTTATAGGGTAGTATTTGTGGGTAGAAAGTATGCATGTTTGGGAGATAATACTTATTTCATAGGAGCAATTGTCGCAGGAGCAAATGTCATGAAACCCTGAAACCCACCAAATATGCGGAGAAACACATACGCACAAGCACTCACATAAACCTGCAGACAAGGACGGCTATTCCTTCTGTTATTTTACTCGTCATTCCAGTGTCCATGTCATTCACTTCGCGAGGAAAAAAGAAGATAAAACAAGATTTCGTCAAAACTTTTATAGTGAGAGTCAACTCTTTCCCGACTTAACATATGCGTTATCACAATGATTTAAGATTATGAAAGACGATAGTAACTGATCTAATGATAATGGTGATGATGATTATCATTATTTTTTTATTTTTGTACAAATGATAATAATAGTGACAATGATGATGATGGTGATGATGATGATGGTGATAATAATGATAATGATAATAATTATGATAATAATAATAATAATAATAATAATAATAATAGTAATAATGATAATAATAATAATAGTAATAATAACTTTTTGCAGCAAAAATACAACTGTATTCGTGATGTATATAACCTAATCTCTACATGATTACTTGTCCGTTATGCTTAATGAATTTCTTTTCTGTATATACAATCCACCTTTAAAGGAAACCAAAACCCAAAGAGCAATGTGGATTGAGTGATAGCAGTAATATTTTAGTAGAACACATCAGTGAAAGTGTGAGGAAAATCAGACAATCGATGCAAAAGTTATTGATTTTCAAAGTTGGTGTTGGAATGACTTGATATAAAGGAGACTTCTAGAGTTTATGACGCCATATATTATGTGGACAACAATATACAGAAAATACCAACAGAATTCCACATACACACACAAAATTAAATCATGAAAATAACACATTCCATCATCTTGATACTGATATATTATGTTAAGGGTATAGTAATTATTCCCCCTGCTTTCTGAAAGCGGTTAGTGAAGTGCTCTTCCATTACGCTAGAAAAATGAAAGCATGTTGAATTTTCTTTATATTTTCTTTTTATTGTTGTCCACACATGATGTTATAGACACAGGTCTCCTAATATCCAGTGGTTCCAACACCAAAAATTTTAAAATTCCTAACTTTTGCATCGACTGTCCGATTTTCCTCTAACCTTCACCGATGTGCTCTATTAATGTTGCTACTTTCACTCAATCCATATTTTTCTCTGGGTTTTGGTTTCCTTTAATCATAAGCCTTTTGTCAAGGCTTTCTCGCTGTATGGTGAAGAGAGCCCAGCTGCCTATAGGGTTGCGCTGTCGCGCTCGGCTGGGCTCGCTTCGCTCGCACATTACAGCAAGAGGGCCTTGACAAGAGGCTACAAGTAACTGTAATTACTGTCCGCGAAGGTTTGACAGCTATACATATGATAACAGAATTGAATTGAATTGAATTGAATTGAATTGAATTGAATAATTATCCAGATTCATGAAATTCTTCCGCCGAGATGTTTTCATTGCAACTGCTCGACTTATTATCGTAGAGTGAGGGCACTTTGTCAATCAATTGCAATGAATAATTGTCATAAGATATAATTCTGGTGGCTACAAAAGCCAGGAATCCTCCAACTGTGAAATCAAGGACATAACCTTGGTTAACGTGTCACTTTAGGATGGGCTTTTAAAAGCAATAAACAAACAAATATGCAAACAAACAAACAAATAAACAAAAAAAAAATTGTGCATACCGGTACTAAACAGTACGTGGTAGCCTCTCTCTCCAGGTGTTTCTTCTGCACTTTTATTTCGGTCATGTGAATTAGAGCGGATCATGGAATGTGTAGCGTGAATCTTTCCATTTTCTGACCGGTGTCTTAAGTCAAGATCCACTTTTCATCGAAAGTCCATCGCTCCATTTTCGATTGATTGGAAACCAGGGACTATACACCCTCTAGATATTCATTCGGCGACACACTGACTATCATACACTAGTATTGTTTGTCCACAAATTAGTCCGACAATGATAGAGAGAGAGAGAAAAATAAAATAGAGAGGGTGATAGAGAGAGGGAGAGGCCGGGAGAGGGGATATTGTCTGAGAGGGAGTGGGAGAGGGGGAGACAGGGACTTATTCACTCCCCTTGATGGAACTTTGAGGAATGATATTCAAAACTGACCTGTATCCTTCCTTGGTTCCGAGGAAGTGTTTCTTTTGGCAATGTAGGCCTATGTTTATCCGTTTTCGTTGAATAGCACTGTGGATGTGCTGTCTATGAGTCTAGCACAATCTTTTTGAAAGTTGTTCAAGACGAAATTTTACTATTCTTTACCTTGAATCATTCTTATTACCTCCGTCAAGAGAGGAGGTTATGTTTTCATCGAAATTTGTTTGTTTGTCTGGGTGTACGATAACAATTAATCTTTTGGCAAATGTCATTGCGGGAATGGGGTCAATAAACTTGGGGGTACGAGTATTTGAGGTTTACTTGCGTGCTCTAAAGCGCGTGCTCTGTGTCTTGGACCCAAATCATGTCAGGTGCTTTCAGCCTTGGATGAGGTGTTTTACCCAAAATCCCCCTCCCCATCCCCCACCCCACCCACACACACACACACAACGATCCCCTCCATCCCTAAACCATATATATAGATAATGAAGAAACAAACTGGTAATGCATTTTTGGCCAATAAAGCATGAGACTATGAGTTTTAATATTCGACTCAAATTTTCGGCGCCCTACACCTTCCTAAACATGCAATACCAGTTTGTTCTTCGAGGAGCCAATAAAGTGAAATCTCAACATGTTTAGACATAGGCTGAATGTATCTATCTCTCCCTGTCTCTCTCTCTCTCTCTCTCTCTCTCTCTATATATATATATATATATATATATATATATATATATATATAAATATTTTTACATATGGAGATATGTATATATATATATATATATATATTATATATATTAACAGAGAGAGGGGGAGGGAGAGAGCGGAGAATGGTGCACATGTTGCGTAAAATTTGACCTTTGCAAAAATCACACCGTAGTCCCGGCGACGATATGGAGGGTTGGCAGAGAATAAGAAGCAGGGTGAAAATCGAATCAGAGTTATCACAAACATATGTCTTGATTCCTGGGTATTACGCGGCTGAGTGAAGGTCATGTGTAAAGACCAAAACCATCCCATTTGGAATTGAATTCGTTTCTCCTTTGCTGGAATGTAAGAGAGCAAGAGGAACTTGGGAATAAAATATTGTACTAATATTTGACAGCCAACAACAACAACAAAATGTAATGCGATCATTGTATTCGACATGTCAGATTGAAGTTGAAATCGCTCCGGATTTATGTAATTGGAGATAGGGGATGAGAATGTATGGACATGGGAAATCACTTTACCACATCTTGGGATAGTTTTATGCCACTTAATGCAGAAAATTAAGGAAGGATAAAAAATCCGAAAAAGAAATGGAGACCACCAAAACATTTCTGTTTTCGATTTAGGGCTATATATGCGTCAAAAAACTACGAAAATATGTCAAAACTTCTATTGTTAAATAACACTTAGAGCAATGTTGATGTTTTCGAATGATTTCATAAACAAATATACCCAAATGTACAAAAGGAGAAAGAAAAGCCATCATTTAGTATCGTGATTTCCAGTTAAAAGAAGAAATGTCTCTTGACCTTGTTCAGATATTCATAAGTTTAGATGTTTGTGTAGGTATGTCTGTTCTTGAAGGGACTGGTTCGTTGTGCTTGTCATTTAACGTAAAAATTAGAAGCGTCTGCGAATTTTGCTGTTTTGGCTTTCTAAACAACCACAACAACAACCAAAAAAAAAAATGTGATTTTGTCCCAAACTGCAGTTTCCGATTGGACTCTGATTTTTTTTTTTTTTTTTTTTTTTGCCGTGTCTCTCAGCTTTGGTAATGTTGACACTAAAAGATCCATATCAGCATGCATCCCTTAATTGTTGGCAAAACTTTCCGAGTATAACATCTCAATCACCCATCGTAACGGTGATGGAATTTCAGATTTATTCTCTGTGTTCGTACGTGTGTGTGTGTGTCGGTTTTCGCTCCATTTCACCGTATTTGACTGCCGCTGAAACCTAAAGTCTGGAGTCACGTGTTGACAGTCGAATCGTGAGGTGAATGATCGACGGATCGCCTCTTCTTCGAAACACCGTCAGCTGCTAGACGAAATAAGAGCCCCTTTTGGCATATACAGAGAGTGGGAAAAAGAGACAAAAATAGTATTAAAAAAAAGAAAGATAGAGGTATATAAAGCAAATAAAAAGATGCAGATCGCGAAGGAGCTCGGAAGAGCGAGAGACATACAGACAGACAAACAGACAGGGAAAGAAGGAAATAACAAAGGGGAGAAAGAGAGGTCTTGAAGAAGGAGACGAATGACGAATTCTGTTCTTGCATTCGCAGTGCTTGAACGCCTGCGTAGCCGACGAGTTCGACCGATTTCACAGTCTTCTCGGGTTCACGGACAATATCGAGCCCAACACTTGCGCGTAAAGGCACTAGTGAGTGTGATGGTGCGTTTGTGTGTGCGTGGGTGTGTTTATGTGGGTGAATGAGGAGATGCAAGTGGTAAGGACAAGGTAGAAAAGGAAGGTCATTACGCACAAGGCCAGTTGTTTACTGAAATAATCCCCCCTTTTTATCACTGTTGGGATTTCTGACGGCTATTAAACCAGGAGTCAAGAGCGCTTCATGATGAGTTGATTTATGACGCGCAAGCCCTTGACAATGAGAGCTTTCCTCGACAGTCCCGTGTAATTTAGGTGGGGATGGTGAAAAGGGGTGTTGAGATATACGCTTTCATTACCACGATTTTTTCTCCATTACCAAAAGCAAAACAAAAACAAAACAAAACAAAACAAAGCAAAGCCAAAGAATACCAATCATTTCTAGAAAATATGAGCAACTAATCCAGACTGTCAAATGTCTCATAGTACAGAATGATTATCTCTATAGGTTTAAAAACATGATACGCGCAGCATAGACGGTACAGGCTATTCGTGCCAAGACAAAAGAATTCAACGTATTTTGTTGTTGGTTTGTTGTTTTTATTGCCTTTTAAAATGTAGCTTCTGACTTTTTCTACACCGTCTACCTGAGTAGTGGGAGTAATGGTAATAGAAGTAGTAGTAGTAGTAGTAGTAGCAGCAGCAGCACTTGCAATAGTAGTAGTAGTAGTATAGTAGTAATAGTAATAGTAGTATTGTACTAGCGGCGGTAGTAGTAGAAGTAGTAGTAGTAGGAGGAGAATGAAGAAGGAAAAAAGCGGAAGAAAAAGAAGAATAAAAAAGAATATGAAAGAAGAATATTGAAAGAAAGAAAGAAACTAAGAAAGATAGGAAGGAATAAGAAAGAAAACAGAAAGGAAGGCAGGAGAAGGAAAGAAAAAGGAAATGAAGCGAAAGAAAAGGAGAAGATTGATAAGAAAATGGAAGAATTAATATCAAATATTTGTTAAGTCTGTACGAGACCTTGAGATCCATCTTGCGGTCGGAGCTTACTCTTCTGGAGCGAAAATCTATCCGAAGATATTTTGTGGGTATGCGTGTGTGTGTGTTTGTGTATGTGTATGTGTGTGTGTGTGTGAGTGTGTGTGTGTGTGTGTGTGTGTGTGTATGGGTGGGTGTGGGTGTGCATGCATTTTTGTGCGCAGAGTATATAGAAGATAACATAATCTGTCTTCCTATTGCTTTTCAGTGTATAAACAGGCCGTCTTGGTTCGATTAACTTGCGTATATCCGTCACCACCACTACCAACACAGCTTGTGCCTCACTCCAAGCGTGTCTGCTTTTTTATTGTTTTGTTTCGTTCTCTTTCGGGTGCTTGAGCTGTGCCTGAAATGGTGCATGCAGTAAACCCTGTCAAAGCGAGAAAGGATTTTTTGTTTTTAGGGTCTTTTCTGTCAACTATTTATTTCTAAACTTTTAAGAGGGACACTGAGTGAATAGCAGCTGTCATAAATCACGCACTTCTCCTCGAGTTACAGTCGATGACACGAAGTGGAAGAGAGGTGATCAAGATACTTGAAACAGGTGTAATGTCTTCTTTCCAGGAGAGATTGACATGATGGTGTGGTGTGTGTAAGATTACACTCTCTCACGTCCATTGCCGCAGTGTGAAGACTGAGCAGAAAATGGTGTTAGATTTGTTCACGCCTGCTGCATAACTCTGGAAACGTGATGCGACTGGTACAATGCGAACCTGTACCTTTTACTCTCGGTTTGCTCTTGTTACAGCGGGGTATTATGGCCACATGGTAATTGATTTATGACATTTCGTGGGACGCGCAAGTCAGGTGAGATTTATTCATCGATCTGGGAAATATGACATAACTACTAATGTCAGATATCAAAGATCTGCCTTTGGAATTCGAGTTTGGAATTGTATATTGATGTATTTTTTCTTTATCTGTCTATCTATTTACCTATCTAATACCATCTATCTATCTTTCTATCTATCTATCTATCTATCTATCTGTCTATCTATCTATCTATCTATCTACCTACCTATCTATCTATCTACCTACCTACCTACCTACCTACCTACCTATCTGTCTATCTACCTATCTATCTATCTACTATCTATCTATCTATCTATCTATCTATCTATCTATCTATCTATCTATCTATTGTTAGAATGCTTATCTATCTGTTTATTTATTCTGGTATCTAATCATCTATACATCCAAATATTTTTCTGTACTTACCCATAGGCTTACATTTTTTTCGTGTCTCTACCTAATAATATGGATGTATCTCTTTCTAGCTAGCGAACATTGCATTTATGTTGTAACTAAGCCTCTTTCTTTCGGTCGTTTGATATTGACAATTCATATTGACATAGGGACAAACAGACAGAGAGCGAGAAAAAAACACAAGGCCCAGACAGATCTATCTATATATGGAAAAATACGTAGAAATGTTTGTAACTGCGACAGCCGCATACATCTCAAGTTTTCGAAGAAAATATACCACGAGGACGCCCGCTGACGGCTAAACTCAGCATATCATTAAGAAACAGGTCATCCCCAACCTCACTCGCCCTATCCAAACACATCGGCGCAGTACAGCGTGATTTCTTCACCTAGCATCCTCTGGCATCGTATCGTCTTACCGGGATATCTTTACGAAATCTTTCGCTGGTACAACTTTTAAAGGTAGGGTTTTCTCCTGCAATACTAGGAAACGAAGAGGTGGATGATGAGTATGAGTTGGGTTTCGGGGTATAGGATGGTTCCTATAATTATCCATGATTCTGAAGTTTATGTAATATAAACGTCTGTGTATCATAGTAAGGAACATGCTTCATCCACGATTATCAGAGATAATAATATTCTGAAGGAGTCTTCATATCCAAATGTATAAAAGAATACACAATAAGTTAAATATACAATATTTAGCAAAGATGAATATTTATGAGTTCTTCTCATTCTTCTTACTCAAAGCTTTTGACATTTTTTTCTGGTTTTATTAAACCAGAAAAATGAGGGAATGTGAAGAAGACCACCAGATAATCACAATTAAAATTTTGAAGAAAAAGTGTAGCAAGGAGAAGGAAAATGCCATACGGGAAATACAGTGAGTTTGCCAAGCTAAGATGTTTCTGCTCATGACAATAATCACTATGAATATTGTAAAAGTATTGTTAATCGCGAGCTATAACACATCACTGACAGCAATCTTCCCTTTCATTATTCAAGCTGAAATTTTCGAGAGTTTTATTTTGGATTGATTTTTTCCTATATACTGCATATTCGTTATTCTGTCGGCAGATCAGTGATAATGCGATCTTTTCAATTCAAACTTTGGGGTAAAACTTTTGACAAGCGGTAAAAAAAATAAAACAAACAAACAAACAAGCAGGTGCGGAATCTCTTTCCCGACTCCCAAATTGACATTTACAAAGTACAGTGTATACAAAGTGGTCTATAACTCACCTTCTGACGTCATAATCATGACAGTCGCTTTATCAGGAGAAAAACTTTTACTCGATAGTAGCCCCAATTTCATCCAAAAAGTGAATGCTTTGATGACGTGGAATGAGTATAAGCGAAGCCAAAATACGTTTGTATCAATGCGAGTGAATGTCAGCTACAACTGAAGACGGAGGCTATGTGAAGACAATTTTTTTCTCTCTCTCTTTCTCTTTTTCTTTCAACTTCGCTGAATTAGAAGTGATATGCCAAATATGATAATTACGATCAGTTTTGTGTTTTTGTTTTCCAATGCGATGGATTTCTTAGCGATGTAAGGCGGATTTGACTCGAATATTTGACTGCAAATTAATATTTTTTCTTTTTTATTCCCCTCAATTTCGTTTAAACCTGTTCAAAGTGAAGCTAAGTATTTGTCTTTCAGCTATCAAGTTCCAGTCTCGGTGTATCGAACTATTTTACCACAACGCCCGCTGAGCTAGCCGCGGGCAGTTCAGGCGGCAAACGACGATCGTAGGGTCAGAGAGCAAAATCCGGCGGTTGTTTCCACTATCTACCCGAAGATCTTTCCAAATTTGATCTCGATCGCTTGTCGGTTAGTTTTATTTCTGTATAAGTCCCTGTCGACACTACTTCTCATCGAAGAATTGAGGCATTAGCACGTCTGTCGAGTTTTCTGACTTTGTGGACATTTGCTCCAATCCTTTGATAATCCTTCAAGTCACGTCACGCACGAGACATTACATTACATTTCATTACACTACATTGCATCACATTACATTACATTACATTGCACAACATTACCACTACATTACATTTACATTACATTACATTTACATTACATTACATTACATTACATTACATTACATTACATTACATTACATTACATTACATTACAATACATTACATTACATTACGTGTAGCAAAAAAAAAAAAAAAGCTGCTGAAAACTGCTTATCCAATAGTGGCGAGCCAAAGTAAAAGGTCATTTTGCCTCTGATGACGATTCTGCTATAGAACCGAAAGCTCAGGTCCCTTTTGACTACATTACATTACATTACATTACATTACATTACATTACATTACATTACATTACATAATACTACATTACATTACATTACACTACATGACATGACATAACATGAAATTACATTACACCACATAACAATACATTACAGTGCATTCTTACACAGCGCTACTACCACTACATACCATAACATGGCATGAAGTACATCACATCACATCACATCACACCACACCACACCGCACTAAACCACCTCAACAAGGCATCTCACGTCAAACCATCACACTGCAGGTCACGTCACGTCACATCACATCACATCACATCACATAACATAACATAACATCACATCACATCACATCACATCACATCACATCACATCAGATCACATCACACCACATCACACCATATCACATCCAATCACATTAGACCACACCACATCACATCACATCACATCACATCACATCACATCACATCACATCACATCACATCACATTATACTACCCTAAACCACACCATTCTTATGTCACAATACATTACAACACGTCACATCACATCACATCTCATCACACCACACTACAACAAACCACACCACACCACATCACATCACATCACATCACATCACATCACATCACATCACATCACATCACACCACATCACACCATATCACATCCAATCACATTACACCACACCACATCACATCACATCACACCACACCACATCGCACCACACCACAACACATCACATCACATCACACTACATCACACCACATTACAAAACATCACATCACAACACAACACATCACGTCACATCACATCACACCACATCACACCACACCACATCACATCACATCACATCACATCACATCACATCACACCACACCACATCACTCACATCACATCACATCTCACCACATCACATCACATCACATCACATCACATCACATCACATCACATCACATCACATATCACATCATATCACACCTGGCCACACCGCATCACATCACATCACATCACATCACATCACATCACATTGCATCACATCACATCACATCACATCACATCACATCACATCACATCGCATTACATCACATCACACCACGTCACATTACATCACAGCACAGCACATCACATCACATCACATCACATCGCATCGCATCGCATCGCATCGCATCACATCACATCACATCACATCACATCACATCACATCACATCACATCACATCACATCACAGCACACCACATCACATCACATCACGACACAACACAACACAACACAACACAACACAACACAACACATCACATCACACATCACACCACATTACAAAACATCACACCACAACGCACCACGTCACATCACATCTTATCACACCATACTACACCACATCACATCATGTCACAGCACATTACACACATCACATCACGTCACATCAAATCACGTCACATCACATCACAGCACAGCACATCACATCACATCACATCACATCACATCACATCACATCACATCACATCACATCACATCACATCACATCACATCGTATCACACCTGGCCACACCGCATCACATCACATCACATCACATCACATCACATTGCATCACATCACATCACATCACATCACATCACATCACATCGCATTACATCACATCACATCACACCACGTCACATTACATCACAGCACAGCACATCACATCACATCACATCACATCACATCGCATCGCATCGCATCGCATCACATCACATCACATCACATCACATCACATCACATCACATCACATCACATCACATCACATCACATCACATCACAGCACACCACATCACATCACATCACGACACAACACAACACAACACAACACAACACAACACAACACATCACATCACACATCACACCACATTACAAAACATCACACCACAACGCACCACGTCACATCACATCTTATCACACCATACTACACCACATCACATCATGTCACAGCACATTACACACATCACATCACGACACAACACAACACAACACAACACAACACAACACAACACAACACATCACATCACACCACATCACACCACATTACAAAACATCACACCACAACGCACCACGTCACATCACATCTTATCACACCATACTACACCACATCACATCATGTCACAGCACATTACACACATCACATCACGTCACATCAAATCACGTCACATCACATCGCATCACATCACATCACACTACGTCACATCACATCACAGCACAGCACACCACATCACACCACATCACATCACATCACATCGCATCGCATCACATCACATCACATCACATCACATCACATCGCATGACATGACATGACATGACATCCCATCACATAACACCACGTCACATCACATCACAGCACAGCACATCACATCACATCACATCACACCACGTCACATCACATCACATCACATCGCATCACATCGCATCACATCACATCACATCACATCACATCACACCTCAACACACCACATCACATCACATCACATCACACCACACCACATCACATCACATCACACCACGTCACATCACACCACATCACATCACACCACATCATATCACATCACATCATATCACATCACATTACACCACATCACATCACATCACATCACACCACACCACATCACATCACATCACACTACATCACATCACACCACACCACACCACATCACATCACACCACACCACACCACACCACATCACATCACATCACATCACATCACATCACATCACATCACATCACATCACATCACATCACAGCACACCACATCACATCACATCACACCACATCACATCACATCACATCACACCACGTCACATCACATCACATCACATCACATCACACCACACCACATCGCATCACATCACATCACATCACATCACATCACATCACATCACATCACATCACATTATCACATCACATTATCACATCACACAACAACACGTCACACTTCACTTGTCACGTGATTCGAGAGCTTCTTGTTTACATTCCCGCTCAAAACGACGCTGCTGGTCTTCGTTGTAACTTCTGTTGTCTGACCATTTATTCTCGAAAACGCCTACGTACGGTACAAGTCGATCCTCTCTGGACCATGCAGACCACTCCTCCTAAATGTCATCGACATCTTACGTAGTACATTCGCCAGGGATAATAACAGTCAACCTCGTATTATTAACCTCGACGGATGGATGGAGGGGGAGGGTGGGGTAGGGGGAATTCGTTTCCGCTACGTCATGCTGTATTGAAGTACAATGTATGTGAGAGCCGTCACACATGCAACAAATTCCTCCCTAACTGTGATACACAGTCCGATTTGTCTTTTGCCCTCACCCTATCACTGTAACACGAATCTCCATGGATGTATAGTCTCGGGGGTAACTTGCGGTTCATAATGGTCCGTCTCTCTTGCATTCAATTGCGCCCTATCCCGTTTCCGGATCAGCGCGATCGCTTACAAAATGCGCACGGTATCGATGACCAGCAGACGATGTGGGGAGTGATTGTTCTAGGCGGGAAGGAAAAAAAAATAAGTGCTACCCTTCATCAGTGTTTACCGATATGCTATATAGTCGGCGCAAATTGAAGACTTCGAAATATCCTAGTAGATAAGAGTGCGTGTTTGGCACAAAACTGAAGTGCATAGGGCCTAAACACAATGAAACAAACATGAATCCGACAAATTGAATATTGAGACTAAGTGCAATAAAGCAAACTAATGTTGATCAACGAAATAAATTTATGAAATAAATGAAACAGAAATAAAAAAAGAAAATCAATCCCTGAAAACGCCGCCTTTGTCGTACCAGTGGCGTAGCCAGGGGGGGGGGGGGGCGATGGGGGCGGTCGCCCCCCCTAAGATTTGGACCGGGGATTTGGGAGGCGGAAAAAAAAATGCGTGTATACTGTATGCATGCACATGAAGCGGGTCTCCTTTGCAACCTTTCATCAAATAAGATTTTTTTTGTTGAATATTTCACTCAAAGTGTGCACCAGATCGTTGAATTTCAATTCAAAATATGCAAAATCTCTCGTGCTTGGAGGGGGTATCCCCCTCCCAAACCCTCCCCCTCTGTGCCTCTTTCCCTAGCTAAGTACACTTTTTAGATTTACAAAAAATTCTGAATAATTCTGAGTGCACAAGACTTATCACTTATATTCCGAAAACTGAAGGTTCCCTCATGTTTAAGGGGAATTTCCCCTTTTAATCGACCCTTTCCTCCCTCAACCCCCCCCCCCATCATTTTTTTTTTGATTTCCCAAATGTTGATTCCATCAAAATATGCGTATACGAGATATCTCAATATCAACCTTAAAAAGATAAAAGCTCCATCGGAAGGGAGGGTGGAGATAACACTCGCCCACGCCTTCTCCCTGCTCGCCCCCCCCCCCCCCCGCCATGCAAAGAAGTAGACTGTGGCTATACCCAGATCGCTTTATTTCAATTCTAAAAACGCAAAAGCTCCGCGAGCGAGAGGGGGAATCCCCCTTCCCCTAAGCTCTACCTTACTAGACTTTATACATACGCACAGATGGTGCACATTCAGAATAAGAGCTAAATTCCGTGATTTTAACACTTCGATGAAAAAGTATTGCACCAAAAATTTGCACCAGATCGCTGAATTTCAGGTCTGAAAACGCAAAATCACCTTCGTGTGGGAGGGGATATGCCCCTATGTACACCCTCGTGTGCATGCTTTTTTTCTGTTTGATTGCTGAACAGACAGCGTTCATGATATTCAGTGTAAGAATTAATACAAGAAGACTAGTGTATTTAGATTATACCATTTTATAGGCAAATTGTCCAATAATAATCTACACTAAAATATACTGCAACCTTAAACAAGTGGGACTGTTTCAACTCGTTAAAACACGCAAAAACATGCATCAAATTGCACCATTTGCAACATCAAAATGCAAAAAGTTCTTACCGTGGGAGGGTGGACACCCCCCTCCCACACCCTCCCCTCCACCCTCGCTCGCTCCGCTCGCTCGGGTTCAGTCGCGTTCATGATATTCAGTGAAAAGAATTAATACAAGAAGTGTATCTAAATTATACCATTTTATAGGTAAATTGTTCAATAATAATCTACACTAAAATATACTGCTACCTTAAACAAGTGGGAATGTTTCACGTCTATAAAACGCGCAAAAACATGCCTCAAATTGCACCATTTGCAACATCAAAATGCAAAAAGTTCTTACTGTGGGAGGGGAGACACCCCCCTCCCACACCCTCCCCTACCCCTCGCTCGCTCCGCTCGCTCGGGTTCAGTCGCGTTCATAATATTCAATGAAAAGAATTAATACAAGAAGTGTATCTAAATTTTACCATTTTAAAGGCAAATTGTTCAATAATAATCTACACTAAAATATACTGCTATCTTAAACAAGTGGGAATGCTTCACGTCTATAAAACGCGCAAAAACATGCATCAAATTGCACCATTTGCAACATCAAAAACACCCCCCTCCCACACCCTCCCCCCCCCCCTCGCTCGCTCCGCTCGCTCGGGCTCGGTCGCTTCGCTCCCTCGCAGACTAACCGCCCCCCCCCCTAAGATGAAATCCTGGCTACGCCGTTGTGTCGTACTGTGCTAAAGAAGTTTCTTATGTGAATTGCTTCCCTTTTCTCTGTGAGGAAAATGCCTCTGATTGCAATTTTGATGGAGCCACAACTCGACTAAAACAGGCAGGGGCAGCATACTATCAAACATCTATAATTGATATAAACAATTCGTGTGTGTGTGTGTGTGTGTGTGTGTGTGTGTGTGTGTGTGTGTCTGTGTGTGTCTGTGAGTGTCTGTGGCGTTGTTTTATTTCTGTTCGATGCTTGTGACGTCACGGTAACACGTGACAGACACGGTTATTTCAAGGGTCTCCAAAGACGCCACATTGAATGACCTGCTGACATTCAATCCGTGGTGGCTTTTCCCGTGTTTGTCTGAATGTCGCTGGATCTGATCCCCTCCTAAACCTCTACTGATTTTATTCAAAACAATGCCGAGGGAAAAGATGTGTATTCTTGTGAAGGAAATTTGAATTCGACTATGACGGCAGGGGTGTGAGGCGCTAAATATTAAAGGGAATATCAATCCATGCTTTTCTTCATGGTGCGATATTCTGAAGTAAAAGACTTTGACAGACCGACGCAGGCATTGACTTATGGATAGATAGATAGATAGATAGATAGATAGATAGATAGATAGATAGATAGATAGATTAATAGAAGAATATATAGACAGAAAGATAGATGGAAACTAATATATAATGAATAGATAGATATAAAGAAAGAGAGATAGGGACAGATAAATAGATAGATAGATAGATAAGATAAGATAGATAGATATGGATAGATAGAAATCGATTAGTTACATGCGGATTGGTAGAGATACATAGACAGATAGATAGACAGGTAGATAGATATACAAGTGTATGTATATATTTAGATTGATATGAAGATAGATAGAGAGGCCGATGGGAGACAGAGAAATACATCCGTGCACCTTAGTGGTTCTGTCACAACATTGCCATCATCGGCTTCTTGCTGAAACACAATATCAAGCCTGGCTGGGTTCCTATCACTTTATTAACCACTTCATTAAATTGAAACCCAAGCCAAAGTCATAATATAAAAGTTATAAATACGTTTCTACGAGTTTTTCTAAAGTAGCAACTTCTGATAAGTAAAAAAAAATGAGGCGATAAGATTAAAAAACACACACACAGAAAGTTTGAAGAAAACTTGAGAACAAACGTGATGTCAAGACTTCAATCAAACTACTGAAACAAACGGAAGCGTAATGTTTTCTGACCTGGTTTGATTCTTTCAAAGACATGTGCAGTGTGTTGTTGTTGTTGTTGTTGTTGTTATTGTTGTTGTTGATGTTGTTGTTGTTGTTGTTGTTGTTAACCATTGGAATGCCACATCTCTGTTTATGCTCTCTCATAATATAGCGGCAAAGTGATTAAATATCTCATAAAATCATTCATCTCCTGAAAACCACCTTTGTTAAAGGGGATGGCTAGTAACTGAACAGTGTCGGGCCGTTAACGATCGCCCCGACACTGTACAGTCATGCTAACCCGGAAACATTGAACTGCACATTACTTAAATATGAGACCAATATGAAGCAAATAATTTTCACACAACAATAGATATATGTCTCATCAAGTTTCTAGCATTTGTAGATCTGTAAGATACCAACTTCGTAATATCGGCTTCATTAGAAAATATTTGAACCGCTCTTCTACCGAAAAATTAGTCCATGCCTTGATATCCTTTAGGCTCGATTTTGGAAACTCTGTCTTATTTAACTTACCACAAACTCAGCTCTCCATGCTACAGAGGCTTCAAAATGCGGCAGCACGCATCATCACACTATCCAAGAAGCACACTCACATCACCCCTATTTTGAGATCACTTCATTGGTTACCAGTCAAAGATCGCATTATTTTTAAGATTTTACTTTTGACTTTTCATTGCATTCAGGGCGCTGCTCCTCAGTATAACATTGACTTACTCCATAATTACATCCCTGCTAGATCTTTACGCTCATCCAACTCCGGTTCTCTGATAATTCCAAGATTCACTACAATATGGGGCACACGTGCCTTTGGCCATGCTGCTCCCACCTTATGGAATAACTTACCTTCAGCCGTAAAAAAAATTGTTCTTCATCAGACTCCTTTAAAAGCAGTCTAAAAACTCACTTGTTTAAAGCCTCAATTTGACTACTCATTACATGTACTTGATATTTGTATGTCCTTTTATATATCTCCTTCACTTTCTCTTCCTTCCGCGCCTAGAGCACTCTGCAGAGTGGATTTGGCGCTATATAAATCATATCAATTATTATTATTATATAATGTACTCTTAAATGAATCCCACAAGGACTGGAACAATCATCCCCAAGTATTCCCACTGATTCCCACTGATCAGTTACTAGCCATCCCCTTTAATCAGAATGTGGCTGCTCTTTTCATTGACTCATTGACATTGTCCGTCCATGCCTGTCTGTATGCGCATGTGTGTGATGTTCGCATCTCTTACATGTGTACGGCGCCTCCATTTTTTTTTTTTCTCTCTCTCAGGTGTATGAGTGTTGGACAGCATGATTAGAGACCTTAAATTATAGTCGCTAAACTATTTTCCCTTGTTCACATCACTTTAGATTTGTCAGACAGTCAAACATGCCTCTTCGTGTGTTTTTCATCGAGTAAACTGTAAACATTTCGTGTTACCACTCAGAATAGAGCGCCTGCTTATGATCGACCTAACTGGGTTCTTCTTCATAGTTATCAAGGAGGTAGATTTTGGATGAAAAGCGAAAAGTGTCACGCATTCAGTGGAAGGTACAGAAATGTTTACTGCGTTGTCGGACGAGACTCCGGGGAGACGCCGAAGATTGACGACTCTGCCAATTAAAATGATGACAGACATGTAAAGATTAGCGCGGAGGTTATTGGGGAAAGTCGGAAAGTCGGAAAGAGTTATTATTATCATTATTCTAGGTAATTTATCACACAACTTACCCCCTACTGACTTAGCGAGAAACATACCGTTTTGCTTTATCTGTCACCCCCAATTTAGATGGCGATAGCGTTGTGATTTCCCATGAAGATGACAAATATTTCAATGGCTCTCGTGGTCCTTAAACTTGCCATCATTTCTTATCTTTGCTGATTTATAACGACCCTGAATTGCTAACTGAGCTCCCGATCAACATGTCCCACGGATTCTCGGTGAGGGCGACGTTCACTCTGAAAGGCAATTACACTTTTGCCATCCACTCCTAATAGCAGCGCAGCAGCAGCTGCAGGTAGTAAAGTGCTTTTCATCGAAGCATGATTCTCTATAATAATAATAATAATAATAATAATAATAATGATAATAATAATAATAATAATAATAATAATAATAATAATGATAATAATAATAATAATAATAATAATAATAATAATAATAATAATAATAATAATTATAATAATTATAATACTAATAATGATATTAATAATAATCATAATAACAATGACAATAATAATAATAACGACTTATTCATCCAAAGTAGCCTCTTTTGCTGGCACTGCTCTACGAGAGGGAGCCCTGCCATTACAATTACTCCAGCGTTGCCAGGCGCACCCATTCATATAGGCCCTACCTGGGTTCAGAGGGACATAAAGGGTAAAACCATTTTGTCCTATAGGACGAACCCCGGTGGGTGGAGGGGGGATCGAACTCGGGTCCTCCGAGTCTTCCCTTCTATCATACTTTTTTTTTAAAGATGAAAAAAAAAAAACTTTTCGCGGGGAAACTTTCAAACTTTATATCAGATTGTAACATTGATTTTGACTCTGGAGTTGGTGTTCCGACGCCTTTATTCTCTCAGCATATTGAAACGTTTCATAATCATGGACAACTGATTAACAAATTGTCCTATACATCGACGGAAGTAAGCACTGAATTCATCAATGTTTTCGTAGTAGCCATGACAAAGATCATGGACCTACACACTCTGGCAGGATTCGAACCTACGACCTCCTGATCTCCGGACAGGGCTGGCGTCTTATCCACTGGACCACCGAGCTAGCATCCAACGACAGCCAGTGCTGTATAGTTCTAGTCCTTGTAGTTACAACGGGTACTGCGTAACTATTGTTCAAATTTATGAAGTTCTTCCGTCGAGTTGTGTTGATTGCAACTGATATTGCAAACGTTTTATGATTATCTTATTCCTAATAATCATCGCTGCGATTTTTTTCCAAGAAAAACTGACCTATCACGAATGCTATTGTAGATTATTGAAACTGCAGTTTGATTTTTTATGCGAAGTCATTTTGTCAGTTGATATGACTATTTCTCGTAAAGTGCTCGGTGTTTTGTTGTAGAGATCACCCTTTCGGCGGTCACAGACGTCATACAGGCAAGGATTAGGTACCAAAAGGGCATGTTATGTGGGCCACGATATCAATTGCTGTAAGATTATTGGACGAGACCAAAAGAGAGATGAAAGAAGTGAGAGCAAAGGGGTGGAATAAATGAGATCACACATTGGGCACGTTGACACAGAATATGAATCAAATTATCTACGTGGGTGTGGGTGTGTTTGTGTGTGTGTGTACGTGTGTGTGTGCGTGTGTGTATGTGTGTGTGCGTGTGTGCGTTTGGTGTTGGATGTGATGTTCAGCTATCACTTGGTACCGGTAGCCACCCCTTTGATCCCCCTGATATGATAAAGATATCAATAAAGACAATTACCCTCCCCTGAGCGGCTTGTCGGAGTCGATTTGTCAAACTGCGTGCCAGGCGTGGAGTTTCTTTCACCCGCTCCAGTTGGGCGTGGGCTTCCACACAAACACCATGGAAACCACGAGGAACTTTCGCTCTTCTTCTGTTGCAATTTCGATATCACAACTACATCGTGCCTGCGCTTTCATTTCTCGGATAAACGGCAGGAAAAACTGACTCCTTCTTTCCCACCATTAATTTTTGTAGAGATTTCCCCCAGATTTGAGGTGCTTGGTTAAGATTTAAAAAGTTTTGTGTATACTGCTAGCTGTTTTCGAAGTTTTCTCACGAATGATGTTGGCGGGTTAGGAACTCGGGAGACTCAGCACAGACATTTTACCGTGGATAGTTTTCAGAAAGAAGCCAGGGTTCTTCGACATTCCTTGGAAGCCCAAACACTCGTTGAGATACAGCTCCCCGTTCACTTCGCAGAAATGGTGATGTATTTTCGAGTCTGTTTTCCTGTTGTGTACACCGCAGTGGTGAATTCCTTTCATATGGCTGGTTAGATATTGTTGTCATTTTTTGTTTTAGCTAGATGCTCTTATTGCTGAACACTTCCCGTCAGAAACATGGCTGCTTAAAAATGATACGAGGTTTATCATCTCCTTTTATTTTCAATCTCTCGCTCCCTCCCACTCTCTCTTTCTTTCTGTCGTTTCCTATCTTTCTATTCTCTTAGATTTGCTGGTTGCTCTTGCATGTTGAGTGATTTTTTTTTTGACAGCCCAACAATTTAATGCCAGTTTTCTTGATCATTGTCACACTCACACACACACACACTCAAAATACTTTTCTGTTACAAAAATAAATTGTAGCAACGACAGTCATTTAAATGACTGTGATGCTTAAAGGGACGAAAGAGTAAAACAATACCATTCAAAATTACCATTTATATTTCTTTCAGTGAACAACTGACTTAATAGACCTACTCCAATTATATGAAATGATATGTTTATATCCCACGGTATACCAAGGAGCTGCGGATGAGTTGTGATGTTGGGCCAACGATTTCCTAGATTCAAAGACGCCGTGTACAATTGATTTGAATTTTTCTCAACATTTGTTACCCAATGAATGAAACCTCACAAACCATCAAACACACTCAAGCACATGCAAATACTAGAACAAATCACGTTATAGAACCCCCACCTTTTTCTCTTTACCTACCTGCTCGGTACAAATATTATTTTCATGCTCCCTTCCGGCAAGTTATAGCAAGACGTTGTGCCTGAAGGGCATAATCATGACGTGGGAACCAAATCTTATTGCTCACAAATTTATCAGTAATGTTTTGCATCCTTGTATATCCATCTTGAGTTCTCGGTGCCTCGAGAAAATAGCGATTCACATCTTTATTGTGCTCATAGTGAACAGAAGCAGTTTTTAATAAATATGTCGTTAATTGCAGGTTGAGATTGGGCTAATCTTATTAACTACATAATAATCAACTCTCATACCAAACGTGTATTTGATTTTTTGTTTTTGTTTTGGAGTCATACGTAACTGTTCAACCATCCGTTTTGCATAACAATGGTCGATGAATTTCTGCTGTATTTTGAATTGCCTTGCTGAAAATGAAACAAAAACGCGTACTACAAAACGATTACAGACGATAGTATACCAACATGTTTGAAATGAATTTACACACAACACCACTGAATTGTTGCATTGATGGCTTGTAATATTTTCTTTCTTTAAAAAACATTGACATAAATGAGGTGTCACATTTATTCTGTAAGATGGAGGGTGAATCAAAATGATTTCATATCAGTCTGAGAGAGGTATATAATTATTGTACATTATCAGCAAGTGTTTGTTTTCCCTTTATTTCTCAGGACGTTAAAGAAGCTTGGGAAATAAAACAGCAGGATATGACGAACTCCTCGCCAAGCCGGCCGTACAGCATCGACCCTGATGATCCGAGAACGTAAGTAAAAAATGATCATCATTTGTTTCATAAAATAATGTAAAAAAATAAACCCGCAGGTAATTATATCCACATTTCAACCACACACCACATGTTTATTTCAAGACTACAAAGCCGATGCCTATAAATAGCATTGGTTTCAACTTCACTTTACAAACCAGTATCTCATCTACTGTAAGCTTTAAACAATGACAAATATGACCATGGCATTACCTCTTTTGTCAACATTCTTTCCTCACATGGCCCTGTCGCTGTACATTGCGTTGAAATACATTTTCGAGGTTTCCTTTTATTTGTCATTTTTTTTTATAGATAACTGTACACAAAGTATCAATTTGTTGCGTCAAACAATGTCCCTGAAGTGGATGTCCTGACGCAAGAATGAGATAGAATTTCATTAAACAATAATATAACTTTTTACCACCAAGGTAGCCACCTCCACTTACACACATTTAACACTTATTAACACACACGTATTAAACGCAAACACACACATGCACACATGAATACGTACACACATAGAGATTAAAGGGTTCAATGCATTAAATCGGCAATCTTCCTCCGTTATTACATAGAACGTCATGAAGGACTTGGGATTGATTTTGTCCTCAATTATCTGATTTGTCATATCAACATTGTCCTCCACTTAATGCGTATAATACTCCATGCTTTAACTTTGTCAATGGCAGAAAAAAATAATTACAGCTGGGGCTTAAACTTTTGACTTCCTGATTTCATCCAACTTAGTCATTTGTTAGTCCAAACGGTGAGCTGTCATCGTTGTAACTTGAGAGGACACGTCATTTTCTGCCATCGATTACTAGTACTAAGTAACCCTTTTTGTGCCAGGGACTTTTGAACTGTGTGTACGATGCTGTTTGGTTTGCTATACCAATCAGCATTCAAAGCACACAAGGGGTTAATCAACCCACTGGATGCTTGGTATGTTTAGACTGAGCAGTTGTCACATTTCGCAAACGATTAGTTACAGTGCAGTTTGACGCAACGTTCAGGTTGGTCTTTAGTAGAATAAGAGTGAAATCAGATTAGCGGAATAACAGAGGTTTCATCAAAACCGCACATGAAATTGAAAAGTTACAGAATCTTTAAATTTCCACTTAATTTTGTCACAAAAAAAAAATAAAATAAGGTGCAACCAACTTGTATGCAAGTCAGAGAAGTTGATGGTATCATCATTCCAAAAGTCATCGGTTTACTTTTTCATACATCTTCAATTTTCCTCTTTTCGGCATAAAATCATTCAAGTTGTGAAATTTGCAGTGAATTATCATAAAATGATTCACAATATTATCTAAAATTAGTGTGATTGTCTTGTGATTAACCTGACTTGTAGGGGAAAAAAGAGTTTAGTTGGAGTTACTAACACATCAATCCAAAAAATATTTGTAATGTTGGTGAGTGCAAGTCAATGAAAAATAGTAAAATTATGTTGTAATGACATCACCGTCTCTCCTTCTAATTTGCGGGTGTGATTGCGCTGTATGTCACCATTCGGTAGAAAAACCTACGAAACTCTTAAATTCCATACCTCTGTCATATTTCATTTACAATTCCGATTAATAGTCCACCAATATGTACGTATGACTGTATTCCACCAGTCAGTCACGTTCAACATGGTTTGTAATTGGTCTGTCAGACATCAAACGCCACCTTTTTTGTCAATAGGGATAGGCAGCTTTAGATCCACGACGTTACTCCAGCGACGCGCCTATTATAATAGGCAAAGAAAAAAAAAATAGAAAATGAAGTTCTGCGCATGTTCGAGACAATAGGCGTTTTCACATCAGCCCGATGTTTCTAAATAGCGCGCTATTTTCTGACTTGGAAAATTGGAAAATATCTCGAGCTTGGATTTTTATCGGGCTGATGTGAAAACGCCTATCATTGTTCCCAATAGAGCTCACGTTGTCCAACATGGGAGGAGGAGCTTCATAGAAATATAGCCTCGCAGATCGTAAAGCTGCCTAGGTGTTGGGAGGAAGAGCGGGACGGGAGTAGACCGAAAAACAACAGTAACACCAACAACAAGAAACAGGTGGCATGGTGGTATGCAGCAGGTGGAATGATAAGTGCAGAATGAATCATTCTTTGGTCAGTTGTGACGTCTTCGATTCAAGCGACACTAAATGCCACGTCCTATCCATCCGTTCTGAATACAACGTCCCCTGCAATTAGCATTATTGTCTTAACGTCGTGCTGTTTCTCAGTGTTTTACGGAAATCAAAATCTAGATAAAGTTCTGAAGAAAAGCATAAAACCGCCTATTTGAGCGTAAATACTATCACAATCCGATTATCATCAAATTCAACGTCAAATGTCTTCATTCCATGCACCCAACCTTCCATTTTACCGTTTCCATGTTGCGCGGGCCGCCCACACCATTAACGTACTTTGCGTTTAACCAATGACATCTTTGACATCTAAAAGCCACCGCACACTATTCGACATTCGGTCGCACGACTAACAGATCTTTGGATCTGAAATAAACAAGCGTATAATCTGAGGCTATTGTGATTTATTTCGGATCCAAAGTGCGACCAAAAGTCGTATACTTGTAGTGTGCGGTGGCCTTTACTGGTACATTGAATCCTTCTGCTGACCCTTGTTGGTGTTCGATGCCGAATTAAACACAGACTTTGAATTACATTTTAAGGGGGCCTTTAAGATTAAAAAAAAAGATTACGTAAGCTACCTCTCATATCTTGAAAAATATCTATACCCTTCATAACCTTTGACCTTTCTAGTTTAACATATAACATAGATGTGATCAGCAGTGATTTGCGTGCGTTCTTCGTCATGGCATTTTAGAATTTACACACTCATTCATTAGATTTTTAAAGTTAATCACAGGAAGAAAGGTAAAAACACAGACTTCGAATTACATTCTAAGGGAGTTAAAAATGTAAGATACGTTTCGTAATGTTTATATCTTCAAAAATATTTATAACTATGATGACCTTTAATCTTTCCAGTTTAACATCTAACATAGATTTGAATGGCAGTGATTTGCCTGCTGACTTCGGCATTGCATTTCAGTTTCATGGTATTGACCACCCTCGATCATTTACAATGTACATGAAAACTAGAAGTAAATCACAGCAAGAAAACTAAAACTAAAAATTGAAAATGAATGATAATGAGCAAACAATTCAACTTGGCTGGTTACAGATAACATAGGGATTACCGAATAAAGTGACTTAAATAGTCATGCATACAATAGGCCTACATTTAAAGTAACAAAATCACATTTCTTTAATCATGCAAATCATTTTCAAATAGTGTGATTCAGTATGATTGTTTTAATAAAATGTTATTTAAAAAGACATGAGCATCTGTGCAATGTCGTAACTTATTTATTCAAAAATCAATTTTGACGAAACTTCTGCCAGTCATTTTACTCCTTGAATTAAACTTGCTGGAAAGAAAAAAAGCATTAGGCCTACATTTCAATAATTTTTCCTAAAGGCAATGCAGTGATTGTACTATGTAAACGGCTTGATATTGTATCGAAAGGAATCCATATTTCAGTATGACAACCAAAAGTAACCCCCCCAAAAAAGAAACTTTCAGTCAGTCTAAAGCGGAACAGAAATCTTGACAGTCAATCAACAGCTTTGCTGTCCCTTGTATATGGACTGTCTTTGCTTAAAATCGAATAATAGATACTTCCCTAGAGTATCATAATAGAGACTAAGTCACTGGAGATGTGGCTTTTCGATAAGACCACGGACCCTCAATCGTGGGCTCTGTGGTTCTAGTCCGCTTGCAGCAGTGGTTGTGCCTTGTAGGCAAGACACTTGTGTACTTCAGTGCACTCCCGTTATAAGGAAGTCTGCGTGACAGGTGGTTTTCTTTCGTTACATCGAAAGCTCGTTCTAGCCGAACGATAAAGTACGTGAATGTATATGGATGATAATCTTTTGACGTGAATGTTTACTTCATTGTAACGAGCATTTCGTTATAACCGTGCTCCTTATAACGGGAGGGCACTGTATTGCCAAGTCCTTCGAAGGGGACTTAAAAGACGTCTGTCATGTGGTAGCTTGAAGTGCTCGTGGTCTTGTAGAATTTTCCCCCAAAACGTCACTTTAAACAAATTAAATAGCATGATTGTCGCGAATGTGAATAGCAAGAGTACAAACCGTGACTTCTTTTTTCTTTCTAAAGGCTTTTGAAAATCTATCCTATCCAGCAGTGTATATTATTTTTACCATCTAATCAGTTGTGATCGTGTAGAGGAATCTCAGAACAACCAGGAAGGCTTATCCATCTATAGATAACACGGGGTTAATGAACCTTGACCTTAGCCGTGGAGTTCGGGCCGCAATCCCACTAAAGCTCTTGATGACAGGTATACGAATACGTAATCTACCGTAGATTAATCAGACTGTATAGATGTGGGCATGTTACAGGGGTTCTATAGGCGTACAGTTACTGGCACCCCCAGTGAAAATTGTTGAGATATTTAACGGCGTGTGGTCAAATCAAGTGTAGTCACAAGCGTCAGTAGAGCAACTTCAAAACTAACTGTCCTTGATTGAGATTGATCGAGTGCAATATATGATGAATGAGCATATATATATATATATATATATATATATAATATATACATATATATATGAGGTACTAATATCGATTTTTGTTATTTGTTTGTTTGATTTGTCATAATGTGACCAATGATTCAAGTTTTGATCTGTTGCCCTCGAATCCAGCGTCACATTTCGTCCGAATTTGACAGAAATCATTCTTGATAAGGGAAAAAGGGTAACAATATTATTCATGTGGTACAGATACACCACATAATCACATAGGTTAGTTACAAGTTGTCCTTGTAATGCTGTCATTATTTGCTGTAAATATGATACATGTATACCATAAAATTTTCAATTTCAAATTTTAAATTTTAAATGTCAAAAAAGGGCAAAATTTTTGAAAAGTATGTCAATAAATTCGTAACTTTTTGCGCCGGAAATGCATAAATGCATGCAGTGAGTGTGTGCAAACGTAGTACCTTTGCCTTTTGTGTTTTGAGAAATAGAAATATGTTCTTCTAACTTCTTAATTATTTGCATGTAATCTGATGTCATTTATTTATGTTCAGATGTTGCAACCCATATGCCTGTCAATGACTATTTATACTTAGTCTTCACCATCCAACAATTACATTTGTTTAAAGGATGGATGAAAAGGACTGAACGAGTGCCTGAGAGTGAGTGTTGCGAGTTTGTTGAGGTTTATTTATGAGTAGATATGTCCAGCTTCCAATTCTTACTATGATAAAACTTAAATATTTGACTCATTAAAGAAAGCAGGACTTTTAATGTTTTTGTTGGGTTTTTTTTGGCCACCAAATTTTTCTCTCGGGCCACCAAAAATTTGAAATTGATGATATTGGTTTTAAAAAAGTTAGTATGGAGCCCTGATATATATATATATATATATATATATATATATATATACATATATATACATATATATATATATGTTTTGTGTGTAGGTCTATGTGTGCGCGTGTGCATGCACACACTGCATACATGTTATACAATATTGACAATTGCTTCGACGTTAAGAGGAGATGAAAGTATATATCAACACAGAGTGATTTTCCTGTCTTTTGTAAACTCTAATGGGTCTTTGTTTGCCATGTCTTTGTTTCGGACATTAAGGACAATAATATTAAGTGTTCTGCTTTGTTTCCCTGTATATAGTTTTGCGCTTTCACTGTTTGTAGCTGATTATATTATGTTTAAATCGTTGTGGCGCCTATTGTACCACTATGGAAAAGTTAACTCAAAGTAAGTTCGTTGTGAGGATCATATCGTCATATCACTTGAATCCAATTTTCAATATGAATTAGAATGGGAGCAATGGAAACCTAATAGGATTTTGCTTCATTCCAGCAATTACCACTTTACTATCACGCGATACAATGGCCCAACATATACATCACAATTTAATTGTTTTAATTGGTGTAAGAGCTCATTTCTGAATATGATATATCGACGGTGCTCTGAAACCTGCAATGCAATGTAATCAATCTCTAGCCGTTCGCAAGGTCGTGTTAAGTGGTTCTAAATTTGCGCACGACCTCAAACGGCTGTGAAAATATTTGACTTTCCCTCTGATATTATGCGGACTGCTAATACATTGACTTTCACACGGGAAATCAAATAATATTAGGGACAGTAGTTTCGCTGAAATTAGACATAAAATGAGCAAATTGTTCACATTTAAAGTAACATTTTTTCATGATACCTTGAATACATATTATGCAAATTAATTGAGGGGTTGGCGTCATCACTTAATCAACGTGCAACTCGACACCATGTTCTACATGGTTTGAATAAAATATGGAGAGAAAAAAAAAAGAATATTGATTGTTCTGTTTTATTCCGAAAGGGAAAAAGATTGAACTCTACAACAGTATAAACCTGATGTTACGTCTAATTTCCCTGAAAATCCTACCATTTTAATAGCCTGATTAATATATTCAATTTATTCCAGTCAACTTCATCATAGATATTGTCATTTTTTGTTTAAATCGTATCCTTATTACTATGGATACTCTTAAAGGAGACGCCTTTTAATTTGTAGACCAATATAATACTTTATTTTGTACAAACGGCTGAAAAAGTTTTGATGCAATTACCCTTACGTTTGAGTGTGTTTACTCTTCATTACTGTTAACGTGAACGTGCGGTATCACTTTAAAAGTATCTCTCTCCCTCTCTATAATATATAATATCTGACGAAGACCGTTTCAGAAGTCAATTTTCCTTCTTTTTAGTCACTAGTAATAACGCCTGTTTTTTTTTCCTGACGGTTTTGCGCCAAACAGGATGTTTTTCGCCTGCTCTGAGATCGCATCCAAAGATATCGTATCGCCGCTCGCCAGCTACTGTTAACAGCCACGATGTCCTATCAGTATGTATCAGTGGCGGTTTTCTTACGGATGACCACTGTACGCGTTCAATGCACATTGTGCCGTGACTTGTTAATAAATACCGCTTCTTTTGATGGTGAATCTGCTGGTGTGAAATGTACGGATGCGTGCCGCCTGTGATGTAACAGAGAAAATTGTCGTTGGCGGGATGATGTCCATAATCCTACATTCCAATCAAAATTTACAGGTTGCCTTTTAGAAGTGAAAATTGCATTGTTGCAGACTACGTCATTCAAAGAGAGAGAGAGAGAGAGAGAGAGAGAGAGAGGGGTGGGGGGGGGGGGGGAGACCAGCATTGACATTCTCAAGACATTGGTTATGCCTATTCTAGACAAAAGCTTCAGTCCCTCTAAAAGGTTTAAATTATGATATGACATACCATGCATTTTCAATCAGAGCGCTATAGTCGTGTAGTTCTGTTTCCTAACACCTGTTAACCCTACCCGACTTTAATGGATTTTTCCAAGGCTTACAAATGGTATCTTCTATCAGTCTTTCTCTTTTCTTCCATCTTCCTTGCCTTCTCCCTTTGTTGAATCTATCAGAGTACATCTACTTAAGCTTCTTTACGAGGCAACAGTAATACCCCCGGTTCGATTGACAAATAATTAGTCGCGCAAACATGTAACACGGGTTTGGCGTATACACGGAGCCCGGGAGTGGGTGTGTATAGGTTCGCAAATGCATCTGTTCGCCAGCTCTCTTTCTCACTACTGTTGGAGGGATAGGTGTGGTTACCTTTGTGAATTCAGCTGAGGCATCGTAGCAACGCAGGTGGGGACGCGTTTTTTTTTTTTGTTTTTTTTTTTGGTTAGAGTGCAAATGGCGGATATAAAGAGATGAAAAGGAGACTTTTAGAAGTGATTGTCATATTTTCACGATGATATACAGTCATGTTTATATGATATAGATGACGTGTATATCAATATGTATGTTTATATATATATATATGCCTATATAAACATATATATGTAAGTGTGTGTTTGTGTGTATGTGTGTGTGTATGTGTGGATGTGCATTTGTGTATATTATTTTATTCAATACATATTCATATCTATTCAATAATCGACGTGGGTAAGATTATGAACACTCCTATTAAAACTGTTGGCTACCCGTAAATCTGCCCCGCCCATTTCCTTGTTGATCATATATCCTGTATTTTTCGGTAAGCACATTTCGTGATTTTGAATCGCACGAAACCATACACGGCATTTAGCTATCCACGATTTGCAGTCCCCATATTTAAACGCTCCTTCAAGTTTGAACAACATCATCACGGTAGATGCTGGAAACATCGGAGAGGCTTGAACTCGTCCCCTGGCCGTCCAACCAAAACTTTCCATTTGTGGAGTGGTAGCTAGGCCGCACGAGTCCGCGCGCTCACGCTTTCTCCTTGAAATATGTACAGCCGCATAGTCGAATGATGTTGATTAAATATACGTCATTGAGATAAGCTCGGAAGCTTTGGCCGCGTAGATGTCACTTAACACAACTCGCTTCTCCGCATCCACGCGCTCGCTGTGAAATCATCCCAGCCTCGGGGGGCTTTCTCAACACCACTATCAATCAGGACCGCTTTGTGCTCAACACCTTCTCTATTTATGTAAGGTGAATCCGAGGGGAGTGAAAGGGCGGTTAAGTGGTCATGTGCCCCCCTCTTTGCTTGGCGACTGTAGGAGTACAAAAACATAAATTGATTTCTGTGTTTGCTCTGTGACAGCTGGACCGTGAACAGAAAAAAAAAACAAAAACTGATCTCTGAAGACCTGGTGATATGATGTAAATTGTTTAACGCGAAAGGGATCGCATCCGAAACCCGCATCGCCTCTTAGGTCTGGTCTTGAAACCTTACCTCTTTTGGCATGATAGATCTGATGTTTGTTGTGATGATCTGATGATTGTTGAGAAGCAGCGTTTGAGGGAAATCCTATTTCTGTGAAATGTCAACGACCTGTCTACGCCTAAATCCGAGAAAGACTGTGATGGGTATAGGTTCGGCGTTTCGTGTTTAATAAGAACAACACATCGAGACAAAACAAAGTTCATGGACGGTTAAGAGAGAAGATGATGTGACGTTCTTCTCTTTCTCTTTCACGGATGTGATGTGCTTATAAAAATACAAAAAGCAGGAGAAGTTAGGTGAAGTAAGCTCACGTGTACCTCGAAAACATAGTTGCCGTTGAGTATGGATTGCGAAATGTTCCCTTTCTACTGCTGGTGACAATTATGATATTCACAACCCGGAAATGACCACGTAAAGATGAGACCAATAGGCACTGAGCAGGAACAAGAGGATCTCCTAGCCAAGGAAAATTCCCAGCGGCAGAGGTACGATTTCGTAAGATTCTCTTGCAACACCTCTTTTTGATATGTGATTCCTACACTTTATTTTCTGTGTCCGTTTGTTTATTTCTGCTTTATGCAAGGCAGTGAGTATTTTTGTTTTTCTCATTGTATGGTTGTGATTTTACTTTGAGCACCCTCGCGTCGTATGGTGGAGAGGAGCACCATCTAGCAGCTAAGGCTGTTCATAGTAAGCTATGCAGTTGTGTGTGCCAATCCTGTAAGATTTATACAAAATCCTTTAACCACGATGTTCCTCTTCAGTTGAATGTATGAATGGGTATACCAACAATGGCTAGGGTAATATTGATGACATAGCTAGCCCTTTGGCGTTTGGGATGAGCAATGGCAACACTGAAGCGACTATCCTTGGTGTGTAAGACTATATGATTATTGTTACTGTGATAAAAAATATCATGTATTATCATTACTGCTACTGGTTCCCATCGCACTTCCATATTTCATTTGCTCCTTTCAAGACACTGTTAAGGATTTAAAGATGTTAGATTGTCATTTCAAAAGAAGGGATTCATTGAGTTAAAAAAAATTGTTCTTTCCTTAGATCATTGTTAAAACAGACCAAAGTGAGGATTTTTTTAAAATCAATTTCGGAATGTTACAATGGTTGTGTCCTGGAGTTAATTAGGTTGAAAAAAAAATTTGAATATGTTGGCTCGAGTGAAGAATCCTTAAAGGCATAATCTACCATTTGCAGATGAAACAAAAACCCAGCATTAGTGCTTCAAAATAGTTCTAAAATGTGAGTTAAGGACAGAAACAACCAATGTAAAAATGTAAACCTGTATAATCGATGTTAAAGAAAAATATTTCCAGACTAAACCGTCTACAGTTACGGTTTATTGAGAAAAATACAGATATCTCCTTATATTTTAGGCTTTATCGCGCACATTTTATATGATAGGATATTTTTGGTACAACAAACCTACACATATGCATTAAATATCATATCTTGAAACTTTTTAAAATCACTGTTCCCAAAGGTAAACAGGAACTTTAACTGCCAATCTATCATGACAGATCCTACTCAGATTACCTGAGCAGACAGCAAAAAAGAAAGACAACGTTTAAACTTAAACAAAGTAAAAACAAACACACACGCACCTACACAAGCGTTCGATTTCAGTTTCCTTTATAAGTAGTATTAGTTCTTTCTGGTTAGATTTACATTCATGTATCTATATCTTTAATTCATGTTATACATAGAAATTTGATTACAGAATGAGTTGGCTTGAATTTAGTCTGCCCTTAGAAGTTGTGTTTCTTGAATCTCCGGAGAATTAATGTCATGAAAGGTATAGTTTAACAATTTCGTAATTAAGAAAATACAACTGCAATTATTACTCATCAAATCCAAGACATGGAATCAGATTTAAACTGAAAACGACAAATCATGGAAAATGAAAAAAAAACCTTAAAGTCACGCTTGTTTGAGTTATAAGTAATCAAATCAAATGGGGAACTTGTGTCGTACTCATGCTGTAAGAGTGTTTAAAACTGTCAAAGAGATTTTAAGCCTTGTTATTATTACAATTAACAGATGAAGTAACGATAATAAATATGATAGAACCACATCCAAGTATCGAATACCACTTAAGCTTCTATGGACCGTAAGAATTGCGGACAACACAAAATAGGTTCACATTTGCATTGTGTCTTTTGATTTATCTACTAAATGGTCCCAGAACCAATAAATTTGCAAAAGTTTTTCAGGGTTTTTTTTCAATAAAAAGAAATCTGAAAACGTGAAAGCATGGATATACCTGAGCGAGGACGGTTCACAAAAAGGGAAGCCGAACTTTGGAATCGTCGGATACAATTTTAATTATTGATGAAATATATACTCTCCACTTTTCATTTCATTTCATTTCATTTATTTCATTCTCATTTTTCTTTCAATAAAACATAACACAAAGTAAATCAAAAATTCAATCATAAGCATGTATATATTACAAAGTATGACAATCAATTGTAATCAACATTTCAATATGATATACAAGACTATTCATTTCAGTCCTTTAGTCATTCTGTCGAAAGTAATGTCTAATATTAATGATCTTCTTTAGTGCAACATAAGCAACACAGCAATCCTTATCAATCCACGTTAACATAAAGTACATTACTGTTCCCCCCCCCACACACACACATGCTTCCAAGATTCTTTGCTTTGTCAATGGATTTTTTTTTTAACTGAGTATTAAAACTTATTGAAGGGTGAAATGATTGGAGAGGATATCATTAAGTAGATGACACGTAGTCTCTCACAGGTTCAAATCAATTCAAGTCGCTTCAAATATGATCAAAACAATTCTTCAAGAATTTATGAGCAAATGAAAATAGTCTTTCTTTTGACTGCAGATTAATGTTTAGCGATAAAAACCTGCTCAAGAGGCCTGGGTCGTGTACCTTGACCAACTAAGCAGACCAATACTGTCTTAACCAAAATTTTGAATTCTGAATATACAACCGCCGAATTTCAGAGTCTTAGAATGCTTTAGAAATTATAACTTTTCGGTCAATATAAACATGTTGACTTGGTCAATGTTGGTGTTTGAATCGACTTATTGTGTGTAGATCGGATTGCTTCACGCGCGCATCTCTGCCTCAAACTTTAACGCAGATCTCTCAGAACATTGGCGATCCGCTGGCCAACGTACTGTCTTACCATTTCTATATTTAGGTCGTTGGAAGTAAGGTGAGACGAGCTGAAATATAATAACGTCGCAGGAAAGCTCAGAGTCTAGAGAAGTTATCAATATCAAAGTCAGGGTATCTACGCTCGGCGATTTTATCTTTCGTAGTGATGGGTAACATTTAATCTTTGCCACCCATGCAATCGCCATCCCCCCCCTCTCTCTCTCTCTCTCTATATATATATATATATATATATATACATATATATATATATATATATATATATATAGGCCTATATGTATATGTTATATATATATAAACATATATACAAGTTTGTATATATATATATATCATAAAGAATACTGTGACGTATCTCCTGTGTTGACGTATATGACAATACACTAAACACTACAACGTATTCGCTACAAAATCCTTCAATATATGCTTCTCCCAATGCTATTTATGGAAACTCGATGGAGCTATATACCAGTACAAATTTATTTCATATCACATTTAGTTTGGGTCACTTCAGTCCTAATAGCTTCATTTATAGAAACATACACCTTTCTGCCGATATGTTGACAACAAGGAGCCAATTTTAACCTGGGAAATAGAATTACAGATTTAGAAAGAAAGGAAGGCCGCTGTTTTGAGGCCTCCAATTCCGTTCCAGTACAAACGAGGTCGGTCAATTCTAATGACAATTTCGGTGGTGTGCCATGGAATTATCTTTGACGAAATTAAACTGTACCTCGCTTCTTGTTCGCCGGCACAATGCAAGATATTTTTGTACAGGATTCATTCATTTCAGTAATGGCAAAGAGAATTGGACGCAAGCCATTACATTGATGGTTTCATTTCGCAAGGAAATTGTCCATTTCGTGAAAAAAAAAAAGAGCGAGCCAAAATGTGCAGGTATGGGTGAAGGGGGCTAAGAGGTATGGCCAAAATTCTGTTTCAAAATAAGTGACTGATGCACCCTATCAGCCCTACTGTGAGATAGATTAAGTTAAAAACAGCGACAACAACAACAACAACAACAGCAACAACGATTTCAACAGCAACAACTAGCTATAGATTATAATGCAATCGTTTTGAATATGCATGAACATTAATCTTTTCATGAATTTTATTTTCTTCTGGTTTATTTTCATTTCATTTTTTTTTTCTTGTTTTCACAGTATCTGTGGCCTGCTTTTTGTTTTCAGTTGCCGTTGCTGTCTCGTTTCTTTGAGGGAAATGGTCATAACATACCTTGCGTGTTCGAGTGCACATGAGGTCAAATGCAGCCATCATAAATTTTGGTTCATTGGTCATATAGGCTTGTGCCTTCTCACCTGCTGATATATGTTTATATATCATACAAAGCTATATCACATAAATTTGAGAGAACCATATCTGATCATGATCATAGTTACTGTTTTACGCGTAATGGTATGCTGACTTAGAGTAATATGTGTTGGGCGTGCTAATTTGCCAATCTATAGAGAAAGTGACCTTTCTATTGCTGACCTTTTCCCGCTAACTCTACCGCCCTCGTTCCATATAAAAGCGAACCTTGGCATACATAGCATTGGCAAACAAACGACACACTTACATGGTTTACGTATAATCAGAATGATTTGGTGTGACGGATAACAGCATAGATATACATATTAGATATGTAGGTCCAGGTTGTTTTCCAACTATTTAATATATAGCTTATCGACTGCGCACTTTTTTATCTGAATATTTCATTTCATTTTGTATTTGTTTTTAATCAAAGATGCGTTACGTTTTCTCTTGTTCTACTAGGAGCAAACGCGTGTTTTCGATCTTCAGCGGAATATATACCATGTATACTGTACCGTGCCTTGGCAGATATAGTATACTCTCTCAATGTACAGATGCTGTAACTACAATGTTTTATTGCAGGAGGTATCGACCTTTGATGATTGTTATCGTTGTCATAAAAAAACAACAACCTAAAATGTCTGGTTATGTAAATTCTTCATGGTGCCTACTCAGATAAGAACCTATTTGTAGTCACAGTCGTCTTTGCATATTTCTGTTATTCATTATATGCCTCATTTAGATACAATCACACACCCTTCCGATAATTTCAGTAATGCAAAAGAAAAAAATCTTGATTTAGTATAACTTAGTTTGAAATAACCCAAAATTTCGCCTTTTAAAGTCAAATTTATGAAAAATGTGTAAGATGAATGTGTTTTTCTAGGAATATATGTGCAGTTTTTCTTTGTTGTTTTTTCATTTATTTTCTGTGAATTAAAAAAAATCATGAAGTATCAATCAATGTAGTCACATGTAGCTCAAACGGATATCAGAACCTCAATGCATCTCTGGAGTTTCGGTGGTTATTTTTGGTTGCCGGTTTGTTTAAACGTCTGGCGCTGTTCTCGCTAGGTAAACAAGCAGTACACGCAACAATGCTTGTGGTGGGTGCTTCTTTTTTTTTCTTCCCCCTCCAGAACCCGGAAATGGATACATTCGGTCAACTGACGCGATGACCGTGACCGTCAAGGGTGTACAGCGCTTTTATCGCCCATCCTCGTATTTATTCAATCACTTAGATAGAGTGAAACGAGCAAACAACAACAACAATCATTCCATCTTGGTATATGTATGTGTGTGTATGTTTATTGAATTTATTTCGAGTAACTCATCTTGCTCATGGGGATGGAGGGCGCCGTATAATATTTTAATCGATTTCTTGAAGTACGTAGATGTGGAAACAGTCCTCAGACATTATCATGGCGGTCTCTGTCTGCCGGCGGAGAACTTCAAGTGACAGCACTCGCTCAACCCGAGCATCACTAAAGACCCCTCCTTTAATGGCTCCCGCGTTTTTACTCCGTGTTATTTCAGGCAGGAGAAGGACGAGAAATGGCTGGCGAAGTTGGAGAAGCGATTCAACGTCATCGCCGGCGACGACAACCAAATCGACCTGGAAGAATTCAAGAGGGCTCTGAACGTCAAAAAGGTAAAAGAATGTTCGACCTCGGTCGGTATCTAACATGATTTTAGCCTCCTATAGAGATGAGATATGATTCTTGGACTCTGACGAGCTTTGACAATTTTAATATGCTTTGGGGTTGTGGGATCGTAACGTAATAGATAATGTTGAAGAAAAAAAAAGATGGACTCACGCTATAAGGCATTCAGCCAGTACGAAGGTTATGTTACTCAATTTACTGTGTTTACATTTGCATAAGATGCACTCAAAGCAATTTCGGCCTCATCACTAAAGATGTAGGGGAGAAGGGGAGAATAAGATGTCTGACGATGGCGGACATGTGCTGCCTTCTCAATGGTTAGATGTTGTAATGTGAACAACTCGAACGGAATGAAAGCGGCGCGCAAGCGTTCCTTGCGTTCCGCTTCCACAGTCCACACACATTTTGGCGCCTTTGTGTGTGCGTGTGTGTGGGTGTGTGTGTGTGTGTGAAGGCAGTATGAGCGACATGGAGGTTTCACACTCCTTATCGTCAGCTCATCCTGCGTGATTGCCTTGACTTCTGTGTGTACTGTGGGGCTTCGGAAACAATTGTCCACCATGTCATGACAACACGGGATTACGGCGGGCCAAGGTACTTTTTTTTTCGTTCCTCCTTCCCTTCTTTTAATTGTCACAATGATACCCGGCCAACGAGACAATGTACTAGAAGATGTGAAGGTTTTCAAACCGCCTTCATCGCGCCTAACCTGTTTGGCAGGTGCGAACTGGGTCGTGTAGATCTGTCGCGCCTAGCTGCTCCGGAACGTGCAGGCGATTTTACAGCTTGATTAATTCCTCTTTTCTTCTCCTCTCCATCTCCCCTTCTCTCCCTCCCTCCCCTCTCCACAATCTTCCGTTCTCTCTCTTTTTTTTTTGCTTCTCCGTCTTTCTTTCACTTCCTTTCCAAACGTGTAACTTTCGGTACAGTTACGGCCGAAGGCAAAGCCTGCTATCCGCTCTAAATATCAAGCGAAGCGGTCATAGCGTTCATTGTCTTACATGTCAAAGTAATGGCCGCCATTCATCCCCACAAGGAATACTGCAGAGAAGGAGAGAATAAGAAGCAGGAAGAGAGGGGGGTGGAGGGAGAGAGAGGGAGAGAAATATCCCTCTGTCGGAGTAGAAAGGGCAGAATCCCTTTTGGTTTGACCCTCGATGTGGAATGCCTTGCCCCCAGTGAATTTACCTTTAATATGAATCTCAAACATCCTATCCTTTAGCACAGATATTGTTCCCTTTCTGGCGGGAGGAAATTACCCCCTATACTCTTAGCTCTTTGGTCCGCTGCGACAAATGCAGAGTTAAAACCGAGAACTAAATGTCACCCTTTTCCCCCATGTAGTACCTGGCTGTTACTCCGCTAAGGGAGCCACATACTCGAGACTCTTTCCAATTTCAGTGGAGGGTCGTCTGCTGGACCAGATTGTGTGCTAGGAAGTGGTTTTGGCGGGAAGAAAAGAGGAGATTTCGCGGTAATGACCTTCTGTCTTCACCTGACACACTTGACTGTAGTTACAAGACTATCCCATAATTGCCTCCTGACGGTGAATGCTTCTAACATTGATCACTGGTGATCATGTCTTCTTCTTCTTCTTCCTCTTCTTCTTCTTTTCTCTCTAGCGGGAACGTTGTCAATCTTGGATAGGACATAAAATGGAGGTCCCGTGTGTGAGAGGGTCACAACTCATGCACGTGAAAGATCCCGCTTCATTTATTCATCGCGATGAGCGGGGTTTAACCATGAAGCTACAATTGTAGCTTCATGGTTTAACCCGGTGAAGTGGTCCCGCCTTACATCCAGCTGGGCCCGCTAGCAGCTACAATAGCTGGTCTATGGAAGACCAGCTATTGCTGATGAATATGGGCTATCCAGCCACCTTCTCAGATGTAAACACGGTAAATGAAGCAAGCAAACAAACAAATCTCGGCGGGACTTGTGGGTAATAGCTCAACCAAAAGGCGCAGCAGATGGAGATGGAAATATCATGTTGCATTGAACAATGAATGGAATATTCTGAGAACTTAAAGTTACGTGTTCATGTTCATTCGACACGTGTAAAACAATTGAGAAGCGTCCTCAGCGTGATCAATGTTTTCAGTTAGTGTGTGTCTTTGGTATATCGAAGGAAAACTGTGGAAGACCAAACGGGAGATGATGTACTCCAATCACCGTTGCCAACGAAATACAAAGAACATAGTAAGTGGAGAGGAGAAGGTGCTAGAGGAGATGAAGAATTAAGACATGAAAATATAAGAAGAAAGGGGAAAATAAGAGATGAAGAAGAAGGAGAAGAAGGGGAGGAGGAGAAAGGGGAGGAGAAGGGAAGGAGGAGAAAAAAAGAAGAAGAAGAAGAAGAAGAAATGGAGGAAGAGAAGGAGAGAAAGGAGAAGGAAGAGGAGAAGAAGAAGAAGAAGAAGAAGAAGACGAAAACAAAGGTGAAGAAAGGGAGGGGAAGAAAACAGGAAGAGGGAGGTGGAGGAGAAGAAACAGAAGAAGGAGCGAAGCATGGAAGTTATGCTGTCCTCCTTGTGTTTCGTCAATGACTGACGAAACACAAGGAGGAAATCGAAAGAAGAAGAATAAGGAGGGCATGGAAGATGGAGAACGGAAGAGGAGCGGAGGATGAGGAGGCGGATGAGGAGAAGGAGGAGGAGGAGGAGGAGGAGGAGGAGGAGGAGGAGGGGGCGTGATGACCTTACCTAGAAGACGTCTCTGCCTTCTATACATATTCGGCATTGAACAATTATCAAATTTATAAACAATGAGATATAAACCGGTATTAAGTGCAGCTTCTCAAGCTGTCGGGTCTCTTTTTTCCGAAGCGATATAGGTTGTTATTCCGATAGACGTCCGTGTTAAGACAAGATTTTTAGTAATGTTTATCAACCATCGAGCCAGGGATTACGGCGTTACATCCCAGTAGTTATCACAGTCGCAATTTTGATTCACACACTGCACAGCCAGGCCATCGTGTCAGTTTAAAGTTGCAGCAATATCTGTACAATATGCACAGATTTGCAAAGAGAGAGAGAGAGAGAGAGAGAGAGAGAGAGATAAGTAGATCCTGCTCATATGTTTTCTCCTTGAAATCATGATGTAGATAAAGTCTTTGATGAAAAGACAACAACATAATGTGCACAGTGCACTGCTTTTTCCTGTCTTTATAGGAAATGTATTTCTAATCAAAGCTTATACATCAGGTAACGTTTATCGCTAAGCCGTAATGTATGAGGTTGAGAATTTTTTCCGAACTGTTTAGCCCTTAATGAACTATTTTATTATCTCCAGGTTGAGAAATTGCCATAGGCCTTACACAGTATCCATAGGGTTCCCTTAAAGCAATGTGTTTCAGTACTCTGGAGTCCTAGAATGCAGTGTATACACTTTATAAAGGGAAATGAATTCTACTTCTCAGCACGTATACACTTGTGCTTCCCGACATTTTATACTAATACACATACTTCTAATCATTTAGTTTTCTTTTTCCACATCTCAAACACTTTCGCTAATGATCTTTGATATCATTGCTCTGAGGGTATTTTGCAGGAGGCTCGAGAAGGAAATGAAATATTACTGAGTATGTTAGAATTAGTATCACAACCTTTATAAATCTTCTTAAATCGAATCATCTCAATCTCAGTTGTATTCTGGTTTGAGTGCTTTCCATACCTTTGCTATGGATGATAGTCATCAAATTCAAAGAAGAGGTCAGTAAGCCAGCAGCAAGGTCATCATCATGGCTTGAAATAAGACTAAATATTTTCGGGATATCGTGAGGCTAGAATTAATACTGAAAGCTAGTAAATTCAGGTAACGGGGTAAACGGTTACGACGGCCAATGCCACCCTTTAAGGTGCTGGTGATGCTGCTGTCAACTAAGCCGCAAGCTTGTCGTCACAACGACAGTTGGGCTGAACAACTCCATCAATGAACTAACACGACGTTCTCTCCATGAACATTGCCAGAGACGATTGACATTTTCACCGTTCCACATGAGATCGGGAGATAATCTGCCAGAAGAGATTTGGCGGAAAAAAAAATCGAAAGACGAGTTTGATGAATTAACAAATCCATTCAGAGAGACAATAGTCTCAATCATCTTACGATATATATGTTTCAAACAGTTTGTCTGTAGTTTGTGTAAAATGTAAAGGCAATCGAGTGAAAGTTGGAATATCTATTATAGTCTGATAGTTCTATGCTAGAAAATAACAGCAGTGTGTGAAGGCTTTTATCGAAACGATCCACAGTGTTTCGGGATCAACAAAGTGAGGTCAATCATTACACGTGAATTTTGAAATATTACTGCTGTATAGTAATTACTAACGTGATCAAAAGTAATTAAAAAACATGGAAAACTCATTAAAATGGCATGATCGCCTGACTGATGTGTCCTTAATCTTTCAATTTTAGAATGATCCCCGCTCATTTAATTGGAGCAAAGGATCGGGTATGAATTTCCATCATGTTCCCATTAAACGGATGAAGTTGTAGGGACTACTCTCGCAAGATGCATTCCAAAACATGAAGCAAGAGTTAGCAGCAATGATCAGAATTAGCTACTCTGCCATAGCGTGGCGACACCAGTGCTGACTGCACACTGTGCAACAAGAGCGGTGGGAGTTACAATCATGTGAGCAGACGGAGTGTGGCGCACTACTGAGGTGTATTACCTATAGATGTATTAATGTTGACTGCAAGCGTTGTTTTGTTTATTTTGTTTGTTTCATTCCTTCTGAGAAGATGGCTGGATAGCTCATATTCAGCTGCAATAGCTTGTCTTCCATGAGGTCCAGTTGGATGTAAGGCGGGACCACTTCACTGGGTTAAACACCCTGCTCTTTGCGATGAATGAATGAAGCGGGATCTTTTACGTGCATGACTTGTGACTCTCCCACACACAAAATAGTCCTCCATTTTATGTCCTATCGGAGGGACAGAGTGTTTTGCCTCTTACTATAGAGGGGATGGTATGATTACACACAACATTGCTCAATAAGACTCAAAATTCGAACCCAGGTCCTTATAGGATTGTGAGGCAGACGCGCTACCGACTGAGCTAACTCACCCCCCCCCCCCCCTTTGCGCTTCCTTTGTTATAGACTCTCATTTCTAATTGGTCGCTATCGAATTGAATATCAATTGACATACGTGTACTTATCAATTTATTTATACATCCATTGATTAATGAATTTATTATTCTGTAATTCATTAATCTGTTGATTGTTGGATGTAGAAATTAATTTATTTACTAATTGAACGAACGATTGATTGATTGTCTGGACACTTGACCCTTACCATTTTCGTCAAAAATATTCATGGTAGTGTTCTCGTGCATGAGCCGTGATTGGTTGCTGGTGCTGCTAAGTTAGTATTATCCAGTAGGTATGAAGCGTTCAAACGGATTAATCAGTCCATGTGTACATTACAAATTATTACAATGTTATTGTTCATCAATTGTCAATCATCAGTCAATCAATCAATCAATCAATCAATCAATCAATCAATCAATCAATCCATTCTCAAGGGTCAAAAGATCACAGGACATCAGTTGACATGACTATAATATGAAGATAGATAGCCACTTGTTGATAAGTAGATTGCCACTTTTACGAAGGCAGTCATTGACTGGGACTACTCGTCTCGTATCTTTTGCCACAAATTGCTTCAATTTACCTTAATGAATTGACACTTTAATGATTATGTCTTATGGTTTATGGGTTCACATGCCTACGGGCAATAGTAAATGTATTTACTTTTGTGTGCCCTGACCCTCATG
Organism: Diadema antillarum; assembly: GCF_040938485.1. Taxonomy (NCBI): domain Eukaryota; kingdom Metazoa; phylum Echinodermata; class Echinoidea; order Diadematoida; family Diadematidae; genus Diadema; species Diadema antillarum. The sequence continues at coordinate 734,597 of NW_027271474.1, read as the reverse complement.
TAGTCTCCATTCATTTCATTTTCACATTGTGTAACGTGTACAGTACAGTGTATCCTTTGTAATGTTCATTCTGGTTTTTGTTTCATGTTTGTGATGTTAATGATATGTATCCTATAGTCTTTACCTGGTCGAATAAATAATAATAATATCTGTATTATTACATTGTTCGTGAACAGCTGTATCTGTGGTAAAAAGGATATATCCGTGGAACCTGAAAACTTCTCCGATATTCCGCAAGAATGGATATTTACAGTGCTTTCTTTAGCGAAAAATTAATTTGAATAAATAGAAGCTGCTCACGAATTGAACAGTGAGAACGAGGGGGGGGGGGGTAGTGCTGACTAACGTTTATCATGCATGAACGCCAAACGATTGTTTAGAAAATTGAAAAAGTTGAATTTATCAGGCCTAATATTGCAATTCGGTTTCTAAATATCATGATAGCTGGATTCAGCTTTTCCAAAGATTACGTTTAGTGTTTAGGTAGTGCAGCTTTGAAGATCTGGTAATTTCACCCATATTGCTGTCACTAAATTTATTGTCTTTAATGGTCTTGTATCACACATTTCTTAGCTAAAATCGCCCTTTTTTCCTGAAAAGATTTGATTTTGAATGTTTAGAAATTAAGAACGCGTGACAAAGACGTATAGCGCTCTCTCTCTCTCTCTCTCTCTCTCTCGTCTGTTCTTTCTTCAAATTAGTCTTTTTGAATCAAAGAATCTCTAGTCATATTATATCATAATAATATAATCGTTATCATAGGCCTAGTTCCTCTTTCGTTTCTTTAGCAATGATTTCATTAAATGACGACAGAATTAGCTTATAAGCCAGGCATGTTAAAAGGGCGGGGAGGGGGGGGGGGAGATACTCTAAAACCAGAAATCTTAGGGTGCATTAAATTTTCACGAACTTCGCTAAAGAGCCAAGATTCGAGAAATTTAAATTCTTGCGACAGTTCTTGTCTACACTACATGCATTCAATGTCAGTGGCAATTTGCGAAGATTTCATGCAGCGAATATTTCTGATTTCACAGTATATCATAACCCACAAAATATCATTTACTTATAGTCTACCAATATTTATGTCACGCACATTCAAAGTACATTAAGTCGGCTCAAAACAAGAGGTGAGTAGAGCTGAAAGAAACGGCAAACGCTGTAGTGCGCATTAAGAATCCGGTAGACATAAATATACAACAACATTTCTGTTAAAAGACAACAAAATATCGTTGACCAAACACACTGAGGCACTGTACTATAACCCTGGCGAACTGCGTAAAACTGATTGTACGATTCCGGCTTCATCGTACCGTAATTCATTCATTCATTCATACATTCATACATTCATACATTCATACATTCATACATTCATACATTCATACATTCATACATTCATACATTCATACATTCATACATTCATTCATTCATTCATACATACATACATTCATTCATTTATTAAATATGTGAAAATAATATGAACAGATATGACAATGTGGCGTAAAACAAAGTTTTCCACTGAAGTGGTGAAAGAGAAGGGAGTGTTCCTTATCTGAAAATAATTGACGCATTTATATTTTTTATTCTTTATTCGAATTTCCTTCAATGCCTCAAAATTCACATCCACAAAAACAAAACAAAACATTGTACAAAGACAAAAGGCATTATACACAAACATTATACAGAAATTTGTCAGTCCTACATTATAACTCATTTGACCAAAAACGAAATCCGATTTTGTTTTTAAACACATAATTATATTCTCGCAAAGTGCCCGCAAAACGGGGACACGATAGTTTGCTTGAAAAAAAAAATTATGTAAATGTATATATATATATATATATATATATATATATATAATATTATATTATATAAATGTATACATTTTTCTTTTTTTTTTCCTTCTGAAAACAGACCAATTAAAAACCGAAAACCCATCCGAAAATAAAATCAGGATCTTAATTCAGTTTCACGCCAATTCACTAATGACAGACTAAACAGAATCATCTTGACTAATTTTAGAGTACTTTTCAAGTAATAGCCGCTTGAAAACTTTCTATAAACAATGAATGCACACCTGAAGTTCCGTCCACTGGGTATCAAAGTAACTCTGCCAGGGTGTCTGAAGAAAAAAAAAAGTAAAGGGAAGAAAGGGATTAAAAAAGAGAGAAACAGTAACATCACGCTTCGAAGGTAATTAAGGTGGGCTAATCAATTTATTGGCAATGTGGCACCAACAAGACGAGGTCGATGTAAGAATGATTGGTTTGCTATGATATGGTTGACATGTCATAAGGACATGTCGATGTAATGTACGAATTTGTGTTTGTATTTCCCTGCAGTCCTTCTTCGCCGAGCGGTTTTTCGAGCTGATCGACACCGACAGATCGGGCAGCATCAGCCTCAAGGAGCTGATAGGTGCTCTGCGGCTGCTGGTGTACGGATCTCCACAGGATAAGCTTCATTTCCTCTTCCAAGTTTACGATGCGGACGGTAAGTACTAAAATGAGAGCAGAATGATTGAATGAAAAATAGAAAGATATAATTTACAATGCTTTATAGATAAACTTTGATAGATACTTGGGTGCGTTCGAGCGCTCTAAAGCGAACCAAAGCGAACTGTACCAAAGCGTACCGTAACGAACTGTGCCAGTTTTGGAGCGTTCGAGCGCTCTGTGGAGAGAGCGTACCTCACAAGTTATTTTTAGAAAAGGTCACGCTTGTTAGTAGCAAGAATGTCATCCACCTGGCGCTTGAACTACTTGCACCTGTCCCGAACAAAGAGAATGATGTCATTGCATAGTGACGTATGCGCATGATACGCGCGTGCTTTACAACGAACTTTTGGTACGCTTTGGTACGCTTTTGGAGCACATCGGGAAGTGGTCCACTTCGGTACAGTACGGTACGGTACACTTTAGGAGCGTTCGAGCGTCCTCTGGCGCGGGTACGGTACGGTACGGTACAGTTCGCTTTAGGAGAGCGCTCTCAGAACGCACCCTTTGGGTTCAAAACCAATAAATATGTACAATTCAGTGAAATACTTGTCGCAATAGTTTTACCAAAGAAAAAATAAAGCAACGACCGATTGTCATAAGTTTCGGGTAATAGTTACCGTTAGTACATTGTTAACTAGAACTGCCGAGAATTTGAACATCCAGTTATGATTCTTTCAGAAGTTATGCATTCATAAAGATGGTAAATCCGCCGAAAACAGCATGTCGCAAATTAATAGTTTTGCCGATATGTTACTATTATGCAAATGAAAGCATGATCTTTTTTCATTAAAACTTGTTCTAAGGCAAATTAAGCCATTTGTCTACACGTTAGAATAAAAAGAAATATAATTGAAAACTATTCAGTTGAATTATTTTACAGGTCAAATTTGTCGCAAAGGCCTGTGAAACATACGTTACCATGATTTCAAGTTTTCCTTTAAAACATTCCCTGGGGTTGAAATTGTGAATTATCCGTCCTAAAAACTTTAAAAGATGTCTCGTCCAATGCTGTAAACAATAGTTGTGCCACCTGGTTATCTGCTTCAGAGAAAAAGCTTCAAGCACTAACATGTTTCAGACCGTATGGTTAAGAAATGAAACATACGTTACCACCACTATGGAAAATTAGAAATGAAAATGTTACAAGGAAGATACCAAACATAGGCATATGGTACCCCAATCTCTCCACTGAGTTTTCAATTATGAGCCATTACTAATCGCTTGAAAAAGTCACATCGAAGGTCAGATGTAACTTACGTTACCGAAACATACGTTACCCCCGAAAAAATAATCTTAATTAGATTCACTAACATTGCAACCATTCATCGATAAAAAGTGGTATCTAGAGCCATCTTACTCCATAGTTGCTTAGAAACAGTCCTTGCGACAAAATGGCGCATCACGTTGACGACTCACAGGGAATGGACTGCACGAGATCTTTCTCAGTATATGAGCGAACGGTATATATATTTTCAAAGTCATGTTTAGCGTAATTACATTCAAATATTGGTACTTTTTTACTATAAGCAAGTACTTTGGTGTTTGTTTTGTCGAGGAGAGTAACAATTTTACATCTCACTCAGATATTTATACAACATTAAGGAACCTAAGCTTAGGGTCAATATTGTAACGTAGGTTTCACTTAAGGTAACGTAGGTTTCAATTTTACATCTGCATGTACACTGACGTACTTTTCACCAAAGCTTTATCCTAAAAGTGACTAATATCCATAAATAAACAGATGAAAAACATATTTCAATTTCAGGCTTGCACTAACCATTCTTTTTGGCAATAATCATTGTTAATGAGGCCCTGAATACCTTGGTAACGTAGGTTTCAATCACTCTAAATCAATCCAATATGTAAGTTAATGATATATGAATGATGAAAATAATGGTTTTCATTTTAATTATCATATCATTTACTTCAAAGTTATAGTGATTGTAGCCTACCAAATTCATTATGTGACACTTCATTCCTTGCAATTACAGGTAACGTAGGTTACGCAATTATGTAAGAATATCTTATTTCTGATTTGCAGTATGGATTTTCTTATTTCTCTGTTAAGGGAATCTTATCATCACTCCTTGGGTTCCAAGAGGTCAAAATGGGAAAATCAAGAGCCAAGATTCAGGCCGATTACTGAAGAAGGATAAAGGAAAAGATTGGAGAAGAAGCCTTCCTTCCTCTCTTAAAAAAGATGAGAGAAAATATTCACTCTTCATGGAGTGAATATAGAAAAGAGTGAATTTAGAGTAAAATTGGAATGAATTTTGAGTAAAAAAAAAATTCATTTTCACTCATTTTGGGGTCAGCTCAGGGATCACTCGAAGATTTAGGAGTGGTCCCTGAGGTCACTCTAAAGAGTGAAAATGAACATTTTCACTCTAGATTCACTCTTTTTTTTATTCACCCCATTAAACGTGAATACTTTCACTCGATTTTTTTAGAGAGTAAATCCGAGAAACAACGTGTAAAAAAGTATTACGTTCCTGTAGAAAATCTTAAGAATTTGGAAAAACAAGAGCGCAGACAAAAAATGAAAGAATTAAAAAACACAGAGCCTTCGGCAAGAAAATAAAAGAAGACTTAAACCGATCTCAGCAAAGGGTGAATGAAGGTGATAATGTCGACTTGATTGACAAGGATTGACAAGGAAATTGATTCACAAATTAAAACATTTGCTAATGATGTATTCTTATGTATGCTTTACAATGAAAGGTACTGGATAAAAGTGTTGGCTTGTAGATATCAAATTGAAAGGATGAAATGTATGTAAATTTTCTTGTTTATGCACCGAAAATCATCCATAAGAAATTCTACCCAATCTAACTCTTCCGAGATATTAATGAAAATTTGAAATTTAACCAAGAAAATAGAAGAAAGCGTCATACTAACGCTCTTATACCAACTTTTATATTATTTCACTATAATACAACTCTCCACTTTTGCATTATTCTCTTCTATGAACACTGGCTCTTACCCAGAATACCTTTTATTGAAAGTTGCCTTTTGCAGAAAAAGACCAGATTGTGAGTTTACAGTTGTCTTTTACAATGATGTAATATACATTGAAGACATTTTATATGTCACTGAACTTTTATTCTATGTAATGGAAATAGAAGAATTGCAATTTGTTCTTCTGAAGTTTCTATGCCTTTTCCATTGCCTCTTCCCCCCCCCCCAAAAAAAAAAGGGGGGGGGGTATCCATATTATGAAAGGTGCGCCTTTTTGTGTTTATCATTTGTGTCTTTATAGACTAGTGCATGTGTCATATGTCAGTTATACTCTCAATCTAACACCGTGAGAAAGCTGTCTATTTACGTAACCACTCTTAAATTGTTTATAATTCTGTATTTTTGTGACTATTACCCAATCTAGCATTATTGTTGCTTAAAACTTACAGATTTCTTGGCACATTATTGAATAATGTGCCACGAAATCTGTACGTTTTAAGCAACAACAATGCATGGTTTGTTCATTAATGAAACTCATGATAATCATGCATTATTATTCATAAAGCAGTGCTGGTGTTTGCATTTTAAACTTCATAGGCTCGCTGTGATTTATTTCACATTTTCATTCTTATGCCTGATATACCTTATTGGTGTAAACTTTAATATGCTAAACAGTTAAGTACTGACCAGCTTGTGCACTCACACTGTGCAATGTTGTTTAGCGATGTATCGTTCCTTTTTAATGCACTTTCCAATGCATCTCCACTTTCGAGTGATTAATATTTCAATCTTGAAACATTTGAAACATACGTTACAATTGTTTATGATACACACTGATACATTTTAGGGGTTCTTGACAATGTCTTTTCTGACTCTTATATAAATGCATTCCTTTGGTTTTAGACAGGGCACTTCAACAGGTAATTTTGCAGTGAAACTCATAATATTTAGACAAAATAAACTCTTGAATTTTAAATATTTTATTCCAATTTTTCATTTTAGGCCAAATGTATATACTATAAGGACGATAACATCAGACGACAATTAAATAAATCTGCTTCCAGAAGTCCTGAAGGTCTTGCAACGCTTGTACTCTTGATATTTATTCGAACTCTTAAAATTTATCTTCTTTTTTAGTGTTTAATATATTTATGTAACATACGTGACTCATATGCGTAACAAACGTTACCAAGGTTTAAACAGTCACATTTTCATTTGTCATATGGTGACTGGGATTGTTTGAAAATATGTGTAGGACAAATCCATCTAAAATCATTTGGCAGTTTTCTGAAAGTTCTATGTGTACGAATAAAAAAAATATAGGAAACAATATAACTTTACATAGTTAACAATCTCCATCATATCTATCAATATCTTAATTCAGGGTTACAGTAACTCATCAAATGAATGAAAAATATAGCAGGCACATTGAAATAAGAATGGTCATATCTTCGAAACTATCCACGAATAGAAGGGTAGTTGCATTGTCCATCCCTAAACAGTATGAATATGGTCAAAGAAAAATAAACGCAGTAACGTAAGTTACAGTGGTGAAATTTTCATGTTCAGCTTCAAATTTCAGAACATAAAAAGTTTGCAACATTTGTTGCTCATTTTTGTTTAAGTTGAAATTCAATGTATCCTCTAGCAATTTTTCGTTGTCGGAATGCTTTTGAGAAAACTTTATTTTTTCAAAATTTCAAAACCTGAATTGTACATTTTTAATGGTTTTGGGCCTTTGATGCATACGTATCGTATAACATATTGATATTTATTTAGTATGTGTGCTTGCTAGCGTGAGTGCGTGTGTGCTTTCATTTAATGCAATTTGAATTATAAGTGTGAGAAAAAGCATGCGGGCTGTAGTTGGTGATATGGCTTTATTAAAAATGACAGAACAGAATACAACTATTAAAATTATTCATCCGGAATGTTATAATGATAATAGCAATAATATTGATAATAACAATAATAACGATAATAATAATAACAATGATAATAATAATAATAATAATGTCAATAATAATAATAATAATAACAATAATAATAATAACAATAATAATAATAATGATAACATTGATAATAATTTGTATTTATATAGCGCAACTTTGTCTCTCTCTGTTTGTCTGTCTGCCTATATTATATCTTTGTACGTGTGTTCGTATATTATTGCATCTGTCCACAATCATATTGTCATCATCCATAAAATATGATATTTGATTAGTACCTTTTTGGCCATTTTACTTAGATAAAGGCAGGCAGGGAACAAGGCAATGACCAGTATAGAGAGAGAGAGAGAGAAAGGGGGGGGGGGGAGTCCCTTTAGCAAGACATCTTTCTTTCTCCAGTAAAAGATACTGTTTATATGGGCAACACTTGCACGCCCTGTCTCAAAAACAAAAACGGTAAGGCGGAGAACATCAACGTTGCCAAGAGCTGAACAAATTTTGTCTGGCACGATAACACTTTTCATCTAAACACTCATCTGTTATCTCCGTCGAGAGGGAAGATTATGGCGGTCCCGCAAATTGCACATTACTGTCATGACTGTTTGCAGAGGATAAGGATACTGTTATTGGAGGGTATAAAGAGCATATCTTTTGCTCTCCATGGCAACCTATCCTCATCAGTAGTCTCATCAGTGATATTCTGTTTTAATGATTGGCACTTTTATGATTATATCGTTTATCCCTTTCGGTGATCAGTCATTGTGCCATTATGGGACATTGAAAAAAAAATAACAGTGGCGATCACACTACGAAGCAGAAAATTGGTATGGAAGCCCGATAAGATAATGTGAGGCAACCTTGAAAATAATTTGCAAACAATCCCTCGCAGAGCAAATATTTGGTCTTGTGAAGGCCAGGCTATTCCTCTTCAACCTGCTACTTTTCACGGATGCTTGAAAGTTAGTAAGAGGTCCACATACCGTATCCTTTAATACGTTGTCAAGCTTCGTGTATGGCTAGAACACGTACTATTAAAGGAGACCTCCAGATGATTTTCAGACTTTTACGTTATGAATAATTATAAATTGGTTATGCTGGGTACAGAGTTTCAGAATCTATAGTGAATGAGATGAGGAATAGGAATGTTTTTAACATTTATAACAAACTGCAATGAACAAGGATGATGACATGGCAGCCTCACTCTAAGAATGCATGAGTAGGGCTCAAGGAAGCAGAACAAAAGAAGAAAGGATGCATAAATTCTACACAGGTGAAATTGTTAAGCATGAGTGATATTGTAAAGGAATTACACTGCTACATTTCTGAAATATGTGAGGCTCCTATGTCATCATTCTTGTTCAGTGTAATTTGTTTTGGGTTTTCAGATAATTGATTTCTCTGCTCAAGGACCACAATAAATTCCACATATCTATATACACGGAGCTGTTGATTTCCATGATGTGAAATTAAGAAAATCCTCTGGAATGCTCCTTTAAGCACATCTCCCACACACCACTCTTCTTTACCCGAATCCCTCTTCATCCACACTTGAGCTGCCGACCGGTATCCACTCGCTCCGGTAGAAGAACCCCCATCAACTCGAGGAGGACGCCTTGCTGCTTTTGTAATCTGCAAATTTTATTGTACCCACACCACAGTGGAGTTTCACCAAACAACCTAGGCTCTCCTTCAGAAGCAATTATTATGTACTAAAGATTACGGTCACAAGTGCGACTCTTGAAAACGTTCGGACGTCATACTATTGTCGACAAACAGAATAGGATCCCCCCCCCCTTCAAAAAAAAAATGAAAATGAGCGTGATATTAAAACAATTTTCATTTATTGTGAAAAGGTTATACTCCTGACGCACTCTTAATGCATCCGATGAAACAAATACAAATCTTTAAGTGTTATATACTGTGTAACTACAAATATCGTATAAAACTGGATTTGAAACGTTCTTTTCATGAACACAACATACTTGTGAATTACAGTACCTCTTCGACCTCGCTGGAAAGATTAGAATCTTTGTCCAGGCAAAATTTCACTCTTTACGTTATCAATACCTACTTGTGTCTCTACCTATACGAACACGAATGCATGGTTTTGTTGTTGTTGCTGTTGTTTTTTGTTCGGTTTTTTTTTTCATGTTTGGGTGTATCCGGGGAGGGGCAGAAATTCAATTTTGTGTTATGTCTATTGCTTGTTCTTTTATTTTCACTTTTAATCCTTCTGGTATTAAACGCTCTGCAGCGAAATTTAAGCCCAGCAGAATTCGTATCCCGCTGAGAGAAAAAAAAAAGAGACAAGAATTAATGATTAAAAAGCGTTCTTTGATTCAGTTTGTGCAGCATGACGTCGCCGACACCAGATTGCTTTCAGCATCTTTCAATAGGTTAAACCGCCCTTGTGACTGCAGGGCGGTTGAGAACAGGGATATCAAAGGCAGTGATAATATTTAATGGTGATACCAAGGAGGTATTGAGAACATCAGAGATCTGGCAGGTGCGTGCACTTACAGGACATTACACGTGGTCATGCTCACACATTCCCCCTTTGGCCGACAGCTCCACAAGCATCCCATACGCCTTTTGATTGCAACCACCTGACACTGAATTATTGAAGGTGGGCAAAGAATTTATACTGCGCTTCAAGCGGTATAACCGGCAGAGAAGTGTGAAGAAATTCTGCTCCATTCGCATCTTCTTCTTCACCATCAAGTTCTAGATATTTCGTCCGTCTGTCTTTTAATTGATCTACTTCCTCTTTCCTTTCCTCTCATCTGTTCATTTCACCCTTGCCTACTGAGAATATCTACCAAAAGTGATATTTAATGCTTACATAAAGATCTTTTCACATCACCACTGGGTAATGTCTTATCTTATTTCATTTCCAATTACTCTGAACCAATGCGATTTTTGTCTCCTCTAAATAATTTCATCTTGAAATTTTTATAAACTATCATAAAAATATTCTGTAATTGCAAGAGAGTAAATCGGTGTGGATGGTGTGGGTGTTCATCACACGCCATCTCTCTGAATAAATGAATACGTGAATAAATAAATGAATAAATGAATAAATACATAAATAAATGACCCCTTACATAGATAGATAGATAGATAGATAGATAGATAGATAGATAGATAGATAGATAAATGAATAAATAAACAAAGCACTAAATAGATAAATGAATAGATAGATAAATAGATAAATTAAATAGATAACGAGAAGACTCAGAAGCACATGGATCTCCCCACCAATGGCTTGAGTTAAAAAAAAGTATATTGTGAGTGGGTGACGAAGTTCATTTAGTGGCATTTATGTGGGTGAGTGTTCTCGTCGCCCTGTACATGGATGAGCAGACTTATTCAATGACATCCTTCGTCTATGGGAGACTATGTATGTACATTAGTGTGGTGGATGGTTACGAATAGTTGATGCAGTGCCGTCGATTGCGCAGAATAATCGCGACAAAAATTTATAATGAATACGTATAATATGTCTCCTTTCTTGTGTGGCCCCTCGGACTGATGAATGATGTCATAAATGGAACCTTAGCAGGATGTGGTCACGGTTTTGTTTGGATTTATATGAAATCACCTGTCATTCCCTTCTCTATGTTTTGTTTGTATCTATTATTAGACGTAGAATTAAAAAAAAAAAGTGCAGGAGAAGATACGTCACCGGATATCCCTTTCTTTCGCCCACTCACACACACACACACACACACACACACACACACACACACACACACACACACACTCACACACACACACACACACACATGTGCATGTATGCGTCAAGTTATGTTAAGAGTAGATAGAACCTGTTATGCAAATTATCTTTATCGAAGCTTGGACTTACGGCATTTTGCACCGACTCCTCGGTGGCGTCGCGCCGTTTAGGCTTACACATTGCAGCCTGGAGAACTGTTCTACGATATCACGTAAAGTGGTGTAAGAACTGACATTGAGCTGTGGAGGATAAAAGTACGTATAAGTCACTTATTGCCAACTCTCAGCCAATCAGATACGAAGGGTTCGCACGAGCAGCTAACAGGCATGACTTATGTTATGGTATCTCAGTCATTCATTGTTCTATATCAGAGGAAAAAAGACGGGGAAAGGCGTAGCACAAAACGAGATAAATCAATTATTGCAACCTTCGTGAATAGCGCCCAAATCGCTCTCTGTACACAAGAGATGAAATCGGCTATGCCATTAAAGCTCCTGTTTTAATTGAAAAATGGAAAATGTCACGCAGTATACCTCATTACGTTGAACATGACCTTGTGTGGTGCTAGAGGGTCGAGTTGCTGTGAGAATCCAGGGGCCTTGTAAATGGATCCAACTATACAACCTGTAATCCGCTCTCGATCCTTCCCAAATCCATTTACCTATTAATGAACGGATCAAGGATCTTCTCGGGTTTAACAGTGTAAAGTGTTATGATAGACGCATCTTATTTTCAGTTATACAATGACGTAATGGCGTAACCATGCCACGTCAGCGAATAGAGGTAGTTGTATAAATTGCTAATGACTGTATGCATATTTGTGTGTGTGTAATTCTGCACAACTCATCTAACACTGTTTAAATCTGCCCTTACACATTAAGAATCTTGTTTGGACAAATCTAAAATAATCTCAGTTTAAAGGGATCGTATATTTCTGGTTGAGACTTAACCTCAGGTTTCTAGTATTTTTGGGATAGGTAATGAGAAACCTCTTATGAAATATGAAGGAACATCTAATTCCAAGGAAAATTCAACGTTTAGTTGGTGAAATTTCGTTTTGGGGTTTGGAAATTTGGCTGAAACAGAGCAATCCTACCACCTTTTAGTACGATCGCTTTGTTTTACTTTGTTTTTGGATGTGTCAGCCTTTCCAAACAGGATTTTCAAACTTTGAATTCCTCTGAGAATGGTATGCTCTGTACTATTTTACAAGTGGTTTTTTGATAATTTGCAAAAAGTTAAAAGCCCAATCCTCACCTCTACGTACCATCCCTTTATTTGATCATCAGGAAAAGAAATGCTTCGCTACTGTCTTAGATCTACCTATACAAAATAAAAAGAAAAATGCATTGAAGGCACTCTCGATGTGCAGATAGTTCAATGTATGTCTTCCATGCGTGTGTTTCAGAACTTGAATTAACCTGTGGTTCACAATGACATGTATTTTTGAAGATCTGCGAGACACCCCGTGATATAGTCCCTCCGTCCGTGAAATGTTCATTTGGCTGTACCTATCACAACGCAACGCATGTCTGCAGCTGCAACGAAATGTGTGTGTGAGGGGGGGGGGGGGAGGGGGGGGGAGGGGGGGGGGGGGCTAGGAACATCTCATACAGATGTTGACTCATGTTAGACTTCGATGATGTCTTGATGAATACATGTAATACATGTGACAATACAGTATGACAATAACTATAAACGGATTAAATAATACGATACGCAAAAGATAACGCGACTTAACGCGGCCAGGTGTCTCTCTTAGATTAGGCTCTTTAGAAGACGCAAAAACGCACCCCATCATTTTTAACGCGACACTGGACAATACGTTGTCACGTTAAGGTGGAACACACACAAACACACAGACAAACACACACACACACACACACAAATCCTATTATAAGACATTCCAATGCGATGCTTTCAGTAGAACCTTTAATGGAAATATGAGAACACGCAGAGGATGGTTATTACTGTATAGAACAAGAAATGATCTCTGAGTCTAGTAGATCTGGAAAAATATCGAAATAGATTTAAACCGATCAGTACTGTACTTGGTACTTGGTACTTGGTACTTAGAATAATCCTCCAAAACACTCCATGGAAAGGTTTATACTGGAAAATATACTGGATGTATAGTTCTAGAATTAATAATCTCGTGGGTACTGTCAATTTATAACTGGCGCTTGTGAACCATGAAAATAAAACGAATAAATGAATGAATGAATGAATGAATGAATGAATGAATGAATGAATGAATGAATGAATGAACGTGAATGAATGAATGAATGAATGAATGAATGAATGAATGAATGAATGAATGAATGAATGAATGAATGAATGTGAATGAATGGATGAATGAATGTGAATGAATGAATGAATGTGAATGAATGAATGAATGTGAAAAGATACTGGATGTATGTAATTCCTCCATTAACCTAATACCAACCCGAGGGAAGCTGTTGAGTCATAAACAAATAATCTCGTGCTTAATGACAATTATTTTTAACTGGGGCTTGTAAACCATGTGTTCAGAACTGTAGTGGGATTTCAAGTACAACAGTGCTAAGCCTGCAATCTTAATTCCAGTTCTGATTCTTGTTTGTTTGTTTATCTGTTTGTTTTTACTTTCTTTTTTTCTTCTTTTTCTTTTCCATAACCAGGCAGTGGATTCATCGAGTTCGATGAACTCAAAACGGTCCTGCACTCGTGCACGGCGGAAAGCGCCCTCACTCTCAGCGACGAGACGCTGACCGAGCTCACGGAGATTCTCTTCGACGATGCGGACGTCGATGGTGACGGCCAAGTCAGCTTCGAGGAACTCTCCGACCAGCTGAAGCGATATCCAGGAATCACTGCCAATCTCACCATAAGGTAATGCATACTAACTTGTCTATTTTTCACTTTTAATTTCAACTGAATCACATCAACTTAAGCTCAATTTTGTTTTTTTATTAATGTAATTTGTTCTGAATTTATATTATCGTATGTTCAGGGAGTTGGGAACCCTGTCTATTCTCGTCACTGCGCCGTCTGCGTGTACTGGAGTCGGTAATAGCAGTAATACTTAATATCACATCGCCATGGGCTCAGAGTTGTCGTAAGCGGCCAAAGGACTACCGGTAGATAAAAGAGGAACTACCAATCACCGTCTCTCAGTAAAGTAATTGCGGCCCGTCACCAAGTCGAAAGTCGATGTTCTGATTTTGGTAACGCTACAGTTTTATATTGTCTGATTTCTAATGGTTTATGCTTTGTCACTTTTTATCTACCCCTCTTCCAGATAGAAAGAGACGTGTAGTCAGAAAAAAACACCAAAATATAAAAATTACAATTTGGAAAGGAAATTTGTCACCAAGAACACAAAATTAAGAAGGCCAAATTTGAAATTCAATGGAGTCAAGCGTGCAGGGGGTTTTGCCTTCGGATACAAAAGTATGATTAAAAAACAAACAGTAATGTGTAACAATATCTCTATTTTAAACAGAGACATTTCGAATAATTTTTGCAAAACATTGTGTGACTTTGAAATGCAGGCTATAAATTATGTGATATGTATGTATATATATAATAAACATCAAAGTTCACTTTTGTCCCCAACCATATCGCCTATATTTTGCTCTCTTTTTTCTTTTTTTGCCTTCGTTGTCTGTAACTTTATCAGGATACGGTGGTGACGGGCGTCTATTGCATTTTACAGCGAAACGATCTTTTTTTCCAATGTAATCCTATATATTCTGGAAAGAGATAAAACATGTACATTATATTCTCCACGTGTATACATAGTAGGTCTTGAGATTAGGAGTTAATGCATACCATCCGTACAGTGCTACATACGGAACATACAAACATGACAAAAATACAATAAAATGAAGCAACAAGATAGTAATTAGTATGCAAGTGTGACATCAGGGTGCAACTGCTAATGATAACTATCATTGAAATATACCGAAAAGTCTTGTAAGTTGTTTTGTTATCTCTAACTCCACAATATTGTTTCACTGACCTCTTCTTTGTGGTCACTAAGTGTAATGATTCGACATGAAAGTGACAAGCTGCATCCAACACTTAATTGCTCTTTTTTATGATATTACAGGTTGTTCATTTCTGTCGTTGATTTTGCTAACTATTGTATTAAAACAACAGCAGCAAAAGACACTTTGAATTTTCCATTGTATGCCTCATGCAATAACAAAATGAAAAAAAAAAGCATGCCAAAGCAAAATCATGTGCTTGCGTCATTCATTCTAACAAGCAGCATCAATGTCCCTTTTTTCTAAGAAAGAAGGGGATATCCTATGAAAATCCAGAAGTTTAATTTTTTAAACTAGGGATAAAGTCATCAAAGAATTGTTTTCTTGCCGCTCGTTTATCCAATTACCATAATGCACCGAAATGAAGCATCTGCAATTTATGAAAATATACAGAGGATATACATAAATGAGAATTATTTTGTTCACCTGTCAGTGCTAATTGTTAGCAAGTGAATTGAATGGTACATAAAACCCTTTCAATCCGACTGCAAAACGATTTAAATCAGGAATCTTGTTAATGACGCATCAGCTAAATTGAGACAAATTGACTATATCGGAATGTGTGCGCCCTGACACACGCAATTCGTCATTAGCTGTACTATGACCACCAATGTACCATAGAATTTTATTTGGAAGATATACGCGCCCACCAAGCACCACTTACTAATAGTCCCTTATCATAAAGAAATTTTCACTTGATGCACTCATTGGTATTCCGCGAATTTACAGGCCCAAAATATTGAGATAATATCGTAAATGTCATAAGGAGAGGACTTAACAAAATGGCGCATTTACTACGGACAAGCTCGTCATGCCTTTCTTAAATGTTCTGCTTCGGTGATAATGAGTCCACAGAGAATATCGCACTATACTCCTTGGATAGACCAGGCTCATCCTATGCTTCTATACTCCTACCAGCAACAAGGTAATGAGCTCGCTGGCCTCTTGGATGGATAAAGCTGAAGTGTCAACATTTCGATATGATATGATATGATATTTGCTCTATAAAATAAATTGCAATCTATTCCAGTCAAGGTCGATTAGTGTCTGAATTGCCATTTGATTGCTTGCACGTCGCGTCCGCACCACGGCTTAATCTTGTTTCCGAGAACTAGGCGATAATCTGATAAAAGTATGGGGGTGAGAATATAAAAGTATCAACTTTCAACTCTGACCATTTCAAAATGCAGCATGGGTTTGTGCGGATGGGTTTAATGTTTTTTCTTTTATCATGTCCATGTTTTGCGGACTTCTTGTTTTTTCCCCTGCAAACTGCATGCCGCTTTCTTTCTGTTCTGCCTTCAACCACCTGTCATTTCTACTTCAAAATAAAAAGACATGAAATCATGAATCATTATTATGCATCATATTTTGTGCGTGTCCTGCATGTCTGTGCAACTGTGAATCGCTTTAGTGCCAATTCGGATTCTGTAATGAGCCAGCTCACTGTTACAATTGGAACAATTAAGTGCGATTAAAGGTCACTGCGAACTTTCTATCAAAATTTACTTGTAACTGACGTATTTGAAAATTTTGATGTCTTCATAAAAACGGTGTACATGTTTGAGCTAGGTGCATATCGGAATGCAAAAATAGATGTAATTTTTCAACCAAACAGCAAACGTCATTCATGCAGTGGCACTTAGATTATTACCCTTTCTACCTGTCAAATTTCTACCTCTTTGCTAATCGAAAGATTAGTCCGTGTTTCAAAAAGTCTGTGATTCAGAGGTTTTTGCGGACCATTGTTTACTGTGAAATGGCTTATATTGTATGGCAATTAGCGAATACTGCATAAACAGATAAGTCCTTTCTCTTTTTACTCGAACACTTGCAGTTATGGCAAAGGCAAATCTTCCACATGTAAATTAGAGTAAGCTAGTAAAGCAGTGGTCAAGCATTAACCCCGAATATTTTGAAATATGCAAATGCTCAGAAAGCATTTTAAAAATGCATGCACTCATCTGTCTGCTACTTATCACGAGGAAGATATCCAAAGCAGCTCCATGATATTCAAGTTTTGCTTAAGTCTTGCTCCCCGTTGCAACAACTAACGTAGGTCCTATTCAAAGTATAGGCATTGAAGAGCGATGTATAACAGCAATTAGACCATTCTACCTACACAGTGTTTGAGTTTTCTGCATTATTTTCTTATAATGAATATTCCTGTTAATCGGGAAGAACGAAGATTAACCGGAGTCTTGCCTGGCTCAGGAAAAAGACATGATTGCGAGTTCGATCCCGTTTAATTAGTTTGTTATTATTATTATTATTATTATTATTATTATTATTATTATTATTATCATTATTATTATTATTATTATTATTATTATTATTATAAGCCACCCAATTAAAATGAATACCTAGTAAAGTGGCATAGTTTGGCGGAAAACCTCTTTAGATATTGAAAACACTTGGAATCTCGTGTGAAATCGGTCCCAAAGCTGCTACAAATGGCCAAAGAATGCATATTTCCGATTTCATCGACCAAAATAAACTATACAAACGCATTTCTCTGAGGATGCAGTAGTAATATTGTTCTTAATATTATACTTAGAGAAGAAATCCATCCCAAATGTAAATCAACTTTAAAAGAAAGAAAAAAAATATCCCCTACAGAATGATCGAAAAAAAAAATCGGATGAGGAATAAGCAACATATGACATTTTGAAATTTCACATATTTTTCGGAAAACATTTCTTGACCAGTTCTTCTTTACCATTGACGGACAACCATGGTTTGATCGGTGTACATGTACTGAGCATGGCAAGCTCGTGAGCAAAGCGCCCCTGACCGAGTGGATTTAATGAAATGATTAAACTGAAATTGATACCGTTTCATAGTTCTGCATCGCGATGACCTCTGAACATGTTTAAGTGGATAAATAGTACTACAATCAAATGGCGGCCGTGCTGAACACTAGTCTTGGGCCTAGGAGAGAGGGAGAGAGAGAGAGAGAGAGAGAGAGAGCGAGCGGGGGCGATTGAGCAAGGTTAAACAAACAATAATGAACAGACAAGATCCAATATGGTAGGGAAATTACGTGGATGTAACGGATAATATCCTACATGATGAGGGAAATGACGGGTGCACGTCACGAGTGCGACACCCACGAATCATACAACCCATGAGTCATACAGCCCACAAACTATACAGCCCAAGATTTATACGGTCCATGAGTTCGATTCTAAGCAAAGAGGCCCATGAGACCGACATATCAAGCCCCGTGATGTAATGTCGATCTCGTGGGTCGTTTGAACCGTGTGTCGAACCCGTGGGCCATTTTTGCTCAGTGTCAAACTCGTGGACCTTGTTTGCCTAGTGTCGAACTCGTGGGCTTTGATTACCTAGTGTCGGACTCATGGGCCTTATTTGCCTAGTGTCGAACTCATGGGTTGTATAGACTCGTGGGCTTTATGACTCATGGACCTTTTTCAGTGTCGAACTCTTGAGCCGTATGACTCATGGGTGTTGGTCTCGTGAAATGACACCGAAATGACGGGGTTGTAACGGACAGTATAATCCTACATGTATATGGTGGGGAAATTACGTGGTTGTAACGGAAAAAATCCTTTATGATGGAAAAATGAAGAGATCGTAACAGACAATATCCTATATGGTGGGGGAAATGACGGGGTTGTGTAACGGACAATATCCTATGTGGTGGGGAAATTACGGAGTTGTAACGGACATTATCCTATGGTCATGATGGTGGGGAAATGACGGGGTTGTAACTGAATGGGAACAATTGAGTTTTAACTACATTGACTCTACGAACAATAACGATTCTTCTTTTTCTTCTTCTTCTTAACCTTCAATGGGCTAGAGTTATGTAAGCCTATATCACGAAGATAATATTGTGCAGGTAGGTTGTGTCCGCCACTTCAGCGGGTTAGCACCCTGCTCTTTTCGACCAATTAGTGAAGGGGGGATCTTCTGAGTAAGTCGTGTCTAATACGGGACCTCTATTTCATGTCCTATCCGAGGGACAAATTATTTTGTCCCTTATCCAGTGAGAACGGTATGATTACAACACAACATTGTTCATTGGTATACGGTGTGATGGTATACGGTGTGATGGTTTTCGTCGATTTGAGTACGAGCTACGAATCAAACATGTTTCGTAGTGGTCTCTTCAGTTTGAAGCTGCAAAGTAAGAAGATTACCATACATTGTCTTGCGTACTTTCCGCATGTGGTGGTGGGAAACTAATAGCGCATAAAGCCAAATTTTCTCCTCGAATTCTCCAGAGGTCCTGTGTTGCTACAATGGCTGAATCATGAATGGTACGTGCACATAATTTCTTGTATCACACCAAATGATTCTGACGAGACAGCCCACTATCTAATCGAATAGGATTTTCATCTGTCAACCTACTACTATGTATGTGAAAACTTTTCCTTTGATTTGTTTTAAAAAATGCGATTTTGTGGGCATGCCTCATAGCAAAATATTGTAACAACATTTGCAAAATATTTCGCTTACGCATATTAGAAAAAGAATAGTATGGCGTAAAAACACAAACATGCTTATTCATTTAACAATTTGAGGATGCCAATTTGAGGATGCCAATGTGCTAAAAAAAAGCAAAATTTTCGCCTTTACTTCATTGTCTCTGGCATACTGTGCCACTTTGATCAATCTCTTAAGTGTAGGCCAAGTGATAGGTGAACTCGCACCAATTCATCGCCCTAGACCTGGTATACTAGGAAATTGAATTAAAAAAAAGGAACACTCGCTTGCGGCTGAGAGATTAAAATTGCTTTTGGTTGCGTTATGAGAATTATTTTATGTTCTATCGTGCCATTCATGCTTTCAGTGGTGTCGTACGATGCAATGGATCCAAATCGTCTGTGTTGATATTCCCTCTATGAAGATGCCAAACTTTGCTAACTCTCGATTTTCATTCTGCTGGCGAGTCTCTGTCGCGACGACGTGTCTACATCTTCTTTTGGAGAAGCGGTGTAACCATGGTAACCAAATGCAAATGTCACGCAAGTCCCTGGTGATGGGATCCCTGTCTCCCTGGCTCCCCACCACCCCCCCCCCCCCTAACAAACAAGAGAGAAAGTGTAGCATTGTGATGTACACTTTGCTACAACTCTCAAACGCTCCTTTAGAAAAGAAGAAGAAAGAAAAAAAATCCAATCTGTGACGGTGGAGGGATTTGTAATCAAAAGTATAGTACGTTGTGTTCCGTAGTTCACTAGGCGGCATCCAAGACGATGGCAAGGAAATTTGGGATCACGCGTGGGCGCGAAAACTTCGGAAATCACGCAAAAAGAGGTAGGTAACCAGCGGCAACGCCCTGGTAATTGGACAACAGGTAACACAGCACTCGTTGTGCGTTGGAACTATTACCATACTTGCAATTGACATGTCTGTATAGGTCATCGTTCGAGACCCGGTGGCAGACCATGAACTCTCGTGGTCTGCCACCCGGGTATGTTTGTGAGTCGATGAAGATATTTGAAACATCCTTGTGTCGATCTATACGACTAATGACGTATGGGTCAGACACAATCACTGTCTTGATCGTCATGTTCATCTTGAATGCAAAGTACTTAATTGAAAGGCTCAAGAGAAGAGAACTGACTTTGCGATTATCAGTAAGAATATTGACTATTCTAAAGCATTAAGGTGGGCCCTCCACTGAATCATTCCATTTAGGAAAAGCAGAAATATTCTCCATCAATTATATTGAGAAATTGTTGAAAAATATGGCAAAGGACCAACATATGCTATAACAACTTAATCTTGGGACCGCGGTACTGTCGAGATTTGGCATAAATGATTATTATTTCGCAGCCTCGTGCACTAATGTGAAATGATGACGCATAATGTGACTTTACACTGCCAAATTGTAAGGGAAATTATAATTATCTTTAAGGTGTGAAGTAAAAATAAGAAACTTCATTTTCACTGCAAAAATATTTGTCTTTTTTTTTAATATTGATTCATAGCAGATTCAGAGGGTTGCTCATTGGTTTGGTTGTCCTTTTCGCCCGGTATGTTCTTCATATGTCCAAGTCCCCATTGATTTACGGAAATGAATAGCTTGAAAGATAATAATGTGGGATTTGGAAATTCGCAACTCCTTCTCGACATGGGGGTGTGATCTTTTAACCTTTATCCTGGAAAAGATAAGACCACTGCAAGCTTAAAGGACGTCGATCATTCCATATCACTGTGTAATGTAGCTTTTATTTTTTTTTTTCCGATGGCAAAACGAAATTTTAATTCCGGTGTGCTTTGGGGAGTTGCAGGAATTTTTGTCTTATCATTTATCCAGACTCTCTCTCTCTCTCTCTTTCTTTCTCACTCTCCCTCCCTCTCCCTCTATTTCTAGTTTTCTCTCTTTCTCTCTCTATCTATTGTTCTTTTTTTCTTATGTTTTTTCATTCTCTGTCGTTTCCATCACTCGTCACGAGTTTATCCAGCACCACCTCTCAGGGATGTGTGCAAAGTTTGTAAGCCATCCGCGATGGCCATAATGAAACCGTAACATGTTAAAGTTATTCATCCATTAGACATGTTAGAGTGCATAATCCCATCAGAATACAGTGAGCTCAAACTCGGACATGGTCGACTTGCATGCTGGATTTTCGATAGAATTTCTGGATTGCAAATTGAATAAGCAGCTGGACAGAGTAATCGAATTATTCCAGCATTTGTCTTACTCAAATTCAAAAACAAAACAAAACGAAAGTTGAACGTTGAACTTTGGAATCATGACCATTATAGTGCGAGTAACTTCTTTCATGTAATGTAGTTCTATGTAGTTCCATGTCAGGCAATTCCAAACCTTATTAAATCAAGTGACATCATATCTACAGAATGGTACAGGTTTCCCTTGCCAGACCAGCTGGGAATCTTGTATCATTGGGTGAAAAACAATCCTAGCAAATAAAGAAATGACACTATTAGTATCAACTTTGCAAGGTTTAATTCGTCGTTAGAGTCTGATTTATATCCGTCATGTTCGCCAGAGCATCCGCAGAGCTCAACAAGACAGGGCATTGCTTGTTCTTAAAGGGACTGTACATGTACTGGTTGAGGTGGGGATTCATGTTTCGAACATTCCTAAGTGAGATAATGAGAAACCTCTTATGAAATATGAAAGAGCATGTAATTTTAAGAAGGATTCAACGTTTATTTGATGAAAATTGGTTTTCAAATGGCTGAGATATCCAAAAAAAAAATGATAATAATAAAAGGCGACAGGCCACGCCTTTTATTTGGATCTCTTTGTTTCACCTTGTTTTTGGATAGCTCAGCCATTTCAAAACCGATTTTCATCAAATAAACTTTTGATACCCCTTAGAATTGCATGCTCTTTGACATCTCATCTAGTGGTTTCTGAATATCTCGCAAAACGTTAAAAGCTAAATCCTCACCTCAACCAGAACTGTACACACCCTTTAACACAGGGGCTTAATTAAAGAAGACATCCAGTCCAAATATAAGTTAGTCTGATATAGAAAAAGTAAAATATCACGAGTTCAACGTTAAAACTTTGATTGTTGAATCGGGTGAAAGATAAGGAAGTCATGACATTTTGAAGTTTCGCTAATTTTTCAAAAAACAGTTCTTGATCAATCAATATGAATATGCAATGATTGGAAAGAGAGCATGTCATCCCCTCACAACTTGTCAGATAGTTTGTATAAAATTGTGAAATTTCTAGTTTTTCATTCAAATGCAATATGATTATGACCGAGGCTCAAAGCCTGGTATATCTAACTTATCACTATTCTGAAGTTATTCAACCAGGAATAACATCATGTTTCAGACTTCTATGACAGAAACATCGAGTTTTCATCTTTTTTTTTTTTTGCACACGATTAATGGAAAATTGTGAGGTTATTTGACATGATTAGCTCATTCATTTGCAAATCCACTGTACAAGAACTGTTTTGCAGAAATTAGCAAAACTTCAAAATTTCATAACTTCCTTATTTTTGTTCCGATTTCAGTTAAATTTCTACCGTTAAACTCGTAAGATTTTATACTTTTTTTTTTAATCAGACTAACTTATACTTGGACTGCGTTTCCCCTTTAAATGGGAATCCCGGACCTGTCAAAGATTAGTCAGGAAAGAACGAGGAATATTTTATAATCACAGCGGTCAAGATTTGAGCATAATCGGATACAAATTAAAGACGTTACGAAATTACGATATGTCGCCAGTTTGTGCAAAACAGTTCTCGAGCAGTTGATATGAATAGACAAAATGAGTAAGATGCTGATGTTATTTTCACCAAACAATATTTAATTGATTCTGAATAAAAGAGATATGACGATTTTTTTTTTCTGTCAAAAAGTGTAAACCAAAGTGTTATTCCGGGCTGAATAACTTAATATTGAGCCATCATAGATAGGCCTATATTCATAAGATTTGAGACAATTGAAGGGCATCATTGCATTCGAAAAAAGAAAAGAAAAAAAACCCCAAAATATTGTGTACAAACTATGATAATGGCAAATTGAAAGGCATGTGTGAGGTGATCACATAATCAGCTCACTCATCTTCATCTTGACTGTTCAAGAAGTGATTTGTGACAGTAGCGAAACTTTAAAATTTCATGACTCCCTTGATTTCTCTCTGATTTTGATCAAGTCTTTACTGTTTTCTTAGAAGACTAACTTTGTAACAGATGCAAAATTCCCCCTCATACTGCAGTATGAAAAATCATGTGCTAGAGTGTCGGTATCTAAACTGTCTTGTTCCCCACTTCTCACCACTACACACAGTGCTGCAGAATGGCTCAACCCACGCGCATCGAAAAAGAAGAAGGGCCGAGAGTCGATGAAGATCGCCTGCTGTAGCTACCACGCCGTCCGCAACCACTTTTCGCTCATCACCTTCAGCGTCATCTACTTTCTCGTGAATCTGGCGCTAGGGGCGTGGGGCTGCTACGACGGCTACCACAGCGCGGAGAGTCAGCACCCGGCTGCATTGGCTATGGCAAGGGGAACAGGTATAGGGAGCTTAATTAACAACTTCTCTCTCTCTTTTTTCCGTTTTTTATTGATTTTTGAAGTGTTGGTGTCTTCATACCCGTTACCTTTATTATCGTTGTCCTTTTGAAGCGAATCTTGATCTCAACAGTAAGTTATGGGCCTGACAAAGCTTTCCCGATTCGTGAACTGTTCGGGCATTTCGGGCAGTTTTGTAGCTCTTCGGAAAAGGTGCCTACGTCATAAGAGACACAACAGCGAGCTTTCGCAAGCACGACGCGGCCGGTAGCTCTGTGTGTCGTGTGCAAAAGCTGCTTATGCGCATGATCAAATCCGAGAAACGTCCCGCGCGCCCTGAGGGAAACGAGTACGGTACTCGATCCCGATGCTGGGCAAGTGAACCAGCCAGCCAGCCAGCCAATCATAATCGGCTATACGCCTCCGTCCACACAGGAAAGCGAAACTGCTGGATATGGGGACGGGAGTCCGAGTGCGGGGACTGTCACGCTGATTGCTTCCGCGTACTCTCGGTCTTCCAGTCGCGTAGCGAAAGCTCCTTCATGCGCGTTCGGGATGCGGCCTTCTCCGTGCAGGACGCGCCAAAGAAGATACGAGCATTCTGTTGGATTTCGCCTGGGTCCGGTAATCGCGCACTGAATAAGAGGTAGCCACATCGCTTTCTCGGTGAAGCGAGTAGGGTATTCAGACAGGCCTCAAAACTCGAAATCTCTGCTCCATTTCCAACAGCCTACTTACCTATCATCTAAATACAACGTTAATGAACTCCATATATGACTTTGTTTATTTTTTTATCTTATCGTGTAACAATCACGAGCTCATGCAAAATTCTAGTGGGATATTTGAAAAAGAAAACAACAAATTTGTGTTCATACAATTAAGTTGTGCTTATGGCTGTGTAAAATTCTTTATTGGAAATGGAAAAAGTAAATGAAATTAAAAATGAAAAATGAAAAATCAAATAAAATGCACCAGCCCAAAAACTATCGCTTTGTCGTTCGAAAGAATAAAATAAATCAGGAAAAATAGTATAAAGAACAAAATATGTTACCGGTCTGGTATAAGAAATGAATACGTGAGGTTGATAAGAGTGAAATTCCACTACAAATTACACCTCAATCACAAGGAGGCTTGATATAAGCTTTCTTTTAAATCTGGGTATAATATTCATTTCGGCGCAGATCCTAAAAACACACGAAACTTTGGGATTGTGATACCCTAGGCTTCATTCAAGGTTCTCTTGCAAATTTCAGAACATATAGTGAAACAAGTTTGCTTACTTTATATATTATATGAATCAATTAAAAGATTGAATTATTTTTAGTATGTATCATAGAATATTTTGCTTTTAAAATCTTTCACACAAAGACGAGTCTTTATGACGTGGTAGCGACAATACACCTGCCCTTGGGATTTTTAAAGCTCCGACACTGCAAAATGCTCTTGGCTTAATCCTGTCATATCATGAATGGAATCTTTATAACGTTCTGCTGCATTCATTTTTATCGCGTTTCTTTTTTGTGACGTCATGTATAAACCATTTTGCCCTAGCTTCCGATGTACCCATTCTACATACAACTTAAAACCCGTACATCAGTCAATGCACTCAAAGTAAATTAGGATCAAATAAAGCGAACGTTGGGGAAAATGAAAGGAGTACATTTTCAGTGAAGAGTAGGCTCTCGTCCTAGTTTGCTTCGCCACAATAGAATAATATGACGCATCCCGTCATTTACTTTAAACCATTTTCCTGAGAATAACAATGATGAATGCGTATCAAATAACGCATTTAATGGAACTAAGAGAAAAATAGGTGAGACCGTCCATTGTTGCATCACATTTTGATTGTAAGAAGTTCTCGTTCAAACGAGATAGCTTTCTAACAGTGTAAGTCGGCAAATTGATAACTGCGGTTATTCAAGAGCAAACACAACGACAACCCTTTATCATTCACATTTTTTTTTTTCATTTAAGGAGCACTGAATGAAATGATTTTGTGACGCATATTCACAGGCAAAACCACACGCGCATTTGCCATTGTGTTTACGTAGGGTACAATCGTGGAGCGTAATCACTGTTTCAGTACACACTACTGTCGTCACTTTTAGTCTGCTGAGAACTGAAGAGGAGGCAAAATTAGCAAACAAATGTTCTACTGAAATGAAATGACATTATTGTTATTGGATGACGTTTTATTTCAATTCCTCCCACTAATGTCGAAAGTGGTTATCCACTCATCTATTTATGGATATCCGTTATTTCAGTAATGGTAATAAGCTCATTTGTTCGTTTATGAGTGCCTCTGACGAAATATTTCAATTTTGAAATGCACTCACCCCAGGATACAAATAATTTCAATTTACGCCCCCCCCCCCCCCCCCAGCTGCTGAACATCCTGAACGTGTGAGGATTTTGACACAGTGCTTCACATTTATTGTAATGATGGTCAACTTTCTAATATTCTTTCCGAGACATTATAGAGAGAAAGAATATGATATTGAGAAAGAAGTGCACAAATTTTATCATGCATAACATACAGTGAACAGTGTTGAATGTTTTATAGCATATATATTCTACTTACATGCTTTATCATAGTAAGTTTAATTCCTGTTTTATTCATTTATTCTGTTGAGCAAATTAGTAAGGCAGATTGATATGCTTGATGAATTTGATATTCACTTTAGTTGTTCTCTTAAGTCATTTAGAATAGCCTGCGTAGCAAAAAGAAGTAGGAAAAAAATCATTTAGGAGCTCCTGCAGCGCAGTGGAATAATATGTATCTTTTCTGCCCTCAACAAAAGATTAATTACCCATCGTAATTAATATATCCTAACATTAAGATATCATTTTCCTCCCACCAAGGACGATGCCTTAGCTTCAACTGCTGCTTCGTTCTGGTCCTGATGCTCCGGAAGCTCCTCACCATATTACGCAACAGTTTCCTGATGTCGGTGCTGCCTCTCGACCAGCACGTCGACATCCACAAAATGGTCGCCGTCCTCATTCTCGTATTCACCGTCTTTCACACCATTGCCCACGCCGCCAACTTCGGTACATACCTCTGTCAGTGTCTGTTGTACTCAACCTTTTCTGTGCCGATCAGTCAAATGCGCACAAATTTCACACACATAGCGATGAACAGAAAATAAACGCGGAACATAAAAGGTTAAAGAGAGCATGCAATGCAAATATATTATGTTGACTTGTATCCATTCATAACACTGATCTGCATGTGGGCCATAATCATGTTTTATAGTAGTTTTTTTTCTACATTTTTTCTTCAGACTACTTGAATTGAATACACTCACACGCATACACACACAGAAAAAAAAAACAAAAACAATAGCTGCCAAACCAAGATTCTGTCAGTGACATCATCTGTCAGTAATTTAAAGGGATGGTACAGTATTGGTGGAGATGAGAATTGGGCTTTTAACTTTTTGCGAGATACCAAGAAAACACTTATGATATATTACAGAGCATACCATTTTAAGAGGAATTCAAAGTTTATTTGATGAAAATCGGGTTTGGAATGACTGAAACATCCAAAAACAAAGTAAAACAAAGCAATCGTAATAAAGTGTGGGTCCCACACTCTATTAGAATTGCTCTTTTTTTGGATATCTCAGCCATTTCAAAACCAATTTTCATCAAATAAACATTGAATTCCTCATAGAATTACGTGCTCTTTCATATTTCATAAGAGGTTTCTCATTGTTTCACCAAAAAATGCTAGAAACTTAAAATTAAGTCTCAACCAAAACTGTACGATCCCTTTAAATGAATAACAAAAGACAATGCAGGGAAACAAGCACGTTATGCCCAGTCTATAAAAGGTGGTGCGTTTCAGCGTCTTTTGTTAATCATATCAGTGCTCTACACGTGATTGACAGATGATGTCAATTACACAATCTTGGTTTTAAAAGGTGTGGTTTGTTTTTTTTAAGTAATCTGAATAAAAATGGGGAAAACGTTATCCTAAAATATGTGGAATGTTTTTAGATCTTCTTTTTGCCACATGAGTAATAGATGAGCAGGGTATCATGAATCAATACAAGTCAACCTGCATTTACATTGCACAGTCCCTTTTATGAGAGAGGACCTCCACTGCAAGACCTAGATGACTTCATACACATGAATAACCATCAAATCCTCGGGGAGTTGG
Organism: Diadema antillarum; assembly: GCF_040938485.1. Taxonomy (NCBI): domain Eukaryota; kingdom Metazoa; phylum Echinodermata; class Echinoidea; order Diadematoida; family Diadematidae; genus Diadema; species Diadema antillarum. The sequence goes on along the minus strand of NW_027271474.1, from coordinate 706,284 downwards.
TTGCAGAAATCGTTTGCTTATCACAATAAAGATTGAGTTTAGGGGTTTATATAAAGCATTATATTTTGTACATTTTCTTATACCACATGGAAGAACAGTAGTATTCTTGTTGATACAGCTAAATGGGCAATCGCTCGTATACATGTTTGTTTTCTTTTCATGTTTTGTCTCTGTATCATGTAAGTTTTGTTTTTTCACTGTTCCTTGTATTTCGCTGATTTTTTTTTTTAAAATGCTTGAATTCGGAAATAAATAGATACGCAAGGATCAAAATTTGATTATGTGGTATATTACTGTCCAAATTTAGGCCTAGATGAAAATCCTGTTTCTTTTCTGACTTCCTTTAAGCTGTTTGCTGATTCGAAGTGCGTAGAGAGTGATTCCCCTTGAGGAAAAATCCACCCTGAAAATAAAGTTGGAAAATAATCGAACTATAACAAAACATAATAACACCAAAGCATTAAAGTAGACAAGCGAGCAAACAAACGAGAAACAACACACATGTTATAGCTCTCCTCGTCAGCCTATATATATCGTGTTTTCTGCTTGTTAAGCTATTTTGTTCAAACTGTGACGATTTAATAGAAAGTCGTTTTTCCCCCGAGCATTTTATTGAAATGAACTAACTGATTACTACATTATTATTATCATCTTCATAATCGGCATCAGGATTATAATCGTCATTGTCGTCTCTAATTACTCAGTAAAATGTGACCCTGCACCACAAAACACACAACAAGTCGCCGGACATGGATTTTTAGTTAAGGGCAGATTCTAAAAGAGCAGACTCTAAGCTTTAAAGTGATGTATAACTCAAATCAAATGGATTCTCCTAACCTATCTAAATATTGGAAAGAAAGCACAAACTCAAGTGTGAACTGAGAAAAGAGGCTCTCCACAGTGTGTTTTCAAGCGCTTAATCTCTACCAAGCCGTGCTGGCTGTGCGATGAATGGGACAAAAAACAGGAAGTAAACCACCGGAGTAACAACAATGAGGGGATTATCAAATTGAACTGATATTGAGCATACCTTATAAACACACTCTGTCCATAATTAATGCCATCTTTTAAAGCAGTAGCGTCATCCTTTCAAAAGTTATTAGAGTTGAAAGTGAAGAGTGTGTACAAGGTTTCTCAGAAATGAAAATTTGACTCTAAAGACACATCTATTCACAGTATTCTATCAAAAATGTTCGAGATGAACTGCTAAAAAACACACACTTTCCTGACCGTCTTATGATCCCAAATTTTAACATAATGTAGTAGCAGAAGTGCTCTTTCAGAAAATATGAAAAAGTCAAGATCGGCCAGGTTGACATATTTCACCTATTTTCAGTCCTCACGCAAAATCAGTGTGTGCGACTTTTTGTTCGTTTTGTGATGCACGGTCACAAATTATGAAATCAAACTAAACAAAAACATATGTCACGTGTCTTTACTGAGACAGCCCTGATCACGTTAGAGCAACCGAACGGAACGACGCTGGTGGAGTTTCTCTTCACCCCTGTCAAAGGCGTCGGCTGGGTCGGGGGCACGTCCAGCATCACTGGCTTTATACTCATCGTCATCCTAGTCATCATGGCCCTATGTTCCATGCCTTGCATCAGAAGAAACGGCTACTTCAAGGTATGATTTTTACTATTGTGTGTAGAAGGCGCTGCACCACACCGTTTGTTTGTTTGTTTGTTTGTGTTTGTTCGTTCGTGTTTGTTTGTTTGTTCGTTTGTTTGTTTGTTTGTTTGTTTGTTTGTTTGTTTGTTTGTTCCTGTTTTAACTCTGAGTGCGAGCGCGTTTGTGTATGTGCATTATTACGGAGAGGAAAAGATTGTGCAGCAACTCAACATGTCACACATATCATCACTGACACCAACAAATCCCCACCAAACTAGAAACTCCGCCTCACATGGGCTGAACAGGTTATACTTACTTTACATAAATACATATTCATAACAGTATGTTGTGTAATGTGCTTGCGTGTGTGCTTCTTGTTTGTATATTTTGTGCTTGTTTTTGTACACCGCGCGCAGCACTCAGTGTAAGATGAGTGGACGATGTTTCGAACTCATAAACAAACGATTTGATACCACCATCGTGGTATATAGGGCCTACATAAAGATTTATGGTCGCAATTGGCGTGCATTTGCACCTTCGTCAACACGGAGAGAGAATTTCCCTTTAACTGCACTCACTGATTTAGCGCATCATCATCAAGCGAATGCATTTATCTTTTATTATAACCATTCATAAGGTGCCGTGTTAACATCAGGCTCAATCTAGAAAAGAAAAGGAGTACAGATCAAAATTTCTCTGAATTCGCCTCCAAATGTAGCTATTCTTGTTATTGCAAAAAAAAAAATGCATATTATACAAAAAATGCACGCACAAGCTGCATTGAAAATCGCGAATGAATGTGGTATAGTTCTTATCAAATGCAAGCGTCAGTATTCTAAAAGTAGAATTGTCAAATAGAGCTTTTTTTTTTCATAGAGAGGAAAACGACTGTACAGCCCAAAGATAAAGTAATTTAGTTAATTCAACTTATACTGTTAGAAGCGCTGTAGATGCACCCGCTGGCATAATGCTAAGTTTGTTTATTGCTGTCCCACGCACGTTACTTGCTTGTCTTGCGAACTTGCATGTCATTCAGGCGTATTCATGATTTTCGTACCACTATGAAGAGGAAACATTTAAACCACAGAAATTCGCGTGTAACAAAAAAAAAAATCATTGCGGTTTCCACCAATGTTTGCCAGTAGTCCTCGGTCAGTATTTACATTTTGAGGAAAGAAATGTCTCGTGCATTTCAATCTAAATTTGATTTTCGGGGTTGTTGTTGTGACTAATGCATTTGCCTAAATAAATTTGCTCAAGTTGCCTATATAACTGCAGTGAAAAGGAAGTTCATGCATCGTCAACTTATCGCTAATCTTATCTCTAAACAACTAAGTCAGATATGTGATGGAAATTCTGTCAAAAAACAAAAACAAACAATACACACACACACACACAATAGTTCTGATCACGTTATGCAGTCATCAGCACAATGAACAATTATTTGATAACACCCACCTGCCACCCACGTGTTCTCGTTACCGTACATGTGATTTGACAAAGCGTTACTACATTCACATCAGTGAAGTTTGAGAAAAATTAATCAATCTCTTCAAGCAAATGTTATGAATCTTAATATTAAACATGATGAAGGCGCCTGTTTGTTAAATCCATTCACTGATGTATTTCAGTAATAATTCTGTATTCACTGATTCACAAAGGAGTATCTGTGTTTTGGGGTTGAAAGTATTGGCTGAGGTCAAAGTTTATTTGATGAAAATTGGTGTTGAAATGGCCCAGATATTCCAAAACAAAGCAAAACAAGGGGATTCTAATACAAGCTCGGTCCCACCTTTTATTCTTCGCTTTATTATACTATTTTGTTGATCGCTCTGTTTTGGATATCTCAGCCATTTAAACACCAATTTCCATCACACAAAACTTCAGTTCCTCTTAGAATTAAATACTCTTTCATATTTCATAAGAGGTATCTCATTATCTAAAAAAAAAAAAAAATCACCATCAAACAACGTTTGGAAACTTGAAGCCCCATCTCGACCGAAACTGTACCATCTCTATAAACTAATGACATCAACAGGTGTTCTACTGGACACATCAGTTGTGCATCCTCTTCTGGGCACTTCTCATCGTCCACTCGGCCACCTTCTGGAAGTGGTTCGTAGCGCCAGGCGTCATCTACATTGCCGAGAGGGTCCTTCGACTCCAGATGTACCGACGGGCGAGGTTCGGCATCACCCACATTCAGGAAGGCTTCATTCTTCCGGCAAATGTGAGACATGATGTACAAATGTATATGAACGTGATACACTCCATATCCCCCTCCCCTCCCACCCCACTCCCACACACACGCACTTCCCATGAGTGTTACACACTCACTCATTTTTATTCTTATCTTGATAGACGACCCAGTGAATATTGATAGTATAGGAAGTATACAGATGGACTTCCAACTGTTGAATGATTGACCATAGATAGTGAGTGCATTCTGTTTCATCAAAGACTGAAGTAGCGGCAGTAAAGGAAAAGGAAAAATAACAAATGTCGACTGAAGGTGGATGTGCATTTTGTGACACGAGTTAGATCTAATATGTATTGAATCCTATTGATTTGAGTTAAGATATCATTTTTAGTTATAAGAAATGTGATTCTTAAACTTTTCAAAACTGCTTTTTCCTTGCCATTTCACGCTTGTTATGTTATTTTCCTCCAGGTGTCCATAACAAAATGTTTGTTTTAATCCGACTTTCCTTTACACACCGACCTAGCAGTCATTATCAGCAGTGTGTTTGTGTGTCTGTGTGTTCGGCGTATCAGCTGACTTGCTACCATGTTGCTATAGTTGAATTTAGCTTGTGAATTGCATGCGATTTTGTAATCCCATTGGATATAAATGTCAAATATTATTCACGTGAGACACAGATATACTGGGACATCAGAAAGACCAAAGACTGTCACGTGACAATTTATGGCCGTTACCTCGACGCCGCAATTATGACAACACTCAGAATGAAGGCAATTTCAATGTAATGACAACAGTATAGTAACGAAAGTGTAAATTGACTGCAATGGCAGTCTTATCATCGCGATCTCGCGAAAATTGAGTATGGCTGGTAAACACAAAGGCAGTCTGTTTTGTAGGTGTTTTTGTTACCGTTTTTGGAGGGAGAATGAGTAAAATGTACCCCCCCCCCCAAAAAAAAAAACAAAACAAAACAAAACAAAACAAAAAAAAACACACACAAACACAACAAACAAACAAACAAACAAACAAAACAGGAATATAGTAAACAAACAAAAAAATGACTACCACACACACTTTCTGGTGCCGGAATTCCATCTTATCTTCTTTTTACCCCTGAAATGAGTGGTAGGATGAGTATAATTCACTGAGATACGAATGTGTTGAAACATTATCGAATATATCGAATGGGTCGATACAGCTCATGTCCTTTGCGCAACAATTACGTTGGCTACACATTGTTGTATTACTAGCCGGTTCTCCCGTGCACAAACGAACAAAACGCACATAGAGGGCGCCCCTTCAAGACACACACGCACGTAAACATACTCAAATCTAACGCTCATGCCCCGCCCCTTGTCTTTCCACCATCTCTCTCCGAATCCCCCCCCCCCTTCTTGCTCTCTTACACTATAATCTCTCTCTATTACCCCTCTTAGTCTCTTTCCTGTTCTCTCACTCTCATTGTGTTTCTCTTTATACCCCTTCCATTATCCACCCCTTCCATTACCCTCCCCTTCACTCACCCTGGCTGAGATCCCGTGCTGTTGAATTTGTATCGTTTTTGTTCTGTTATTATTTTGTTTTATTTGACAGGTTGTCCACCTAGTGATCCAGAGGCCTCCTAACTTTAAATTCCACGCCGGGGAGTACATCTACGTTAACATTCCAGCCATTGCATCCCACGAGTGGCATCCGTTCACCATCAGCAGCGCCCCAGAGCAGGAAGGTAAGTGAGTCGTCCCCCCATCACAACGGGCCCTTACAGACCTAAGATGTCGGTAGGCCCTACTCAGATTAAAGTGAGATACCATACCAAGTTTCAAGTTGACTTTGAGTCAAACCGAAGTAAGGAAAGACTACAAAGTTTTACGTAGGGTTGTGTTACAAAACAGTGATATAAATATGTCGCGACATCATTAAATGCAAATTAAATGGAGTCATGACATCATCACTTCCAAGGTTGTCTTTGGCTTGTACTCAGGAATATCACCTCCACCCCCCCCCCCCCAAAAAAAAAGACGTCATCATGCAATCAACAGCCCCAATGCTCCTTGAAAACAATTGATTCAACAGGTAGTATTAGAAAGTGAAATTTAAATGTTAGTGTAGCTGACTGAAGTTAGGGTAGGAAGCACTCATGTCCAAGCTTACAGCACGTGAATGCACAAAGCTTCAATCCAGTGAGTTGTAATTATAATGATTATTTTCCAGTATAAGTCAGCAGCTCCATACAACGACTGGTATGAGGTAGCATTACATAAGCACGCACACACACACACACACACACACACACGCGCATCAACAGCAGAGAATGAACTCATAGAGCTAGATGTATAAAAATTATCTTTTTTTTTTTAATCACTTACTCGACAGAATTCATGTCACTGCATATACGATCGATCGGACACTGGACCAAAAGACTGTATGACGTTTTCAAAGAGCGAGAGGAGGCTCAGATCAAGTTGAACGCCGAGCAACTGGAGACAGGCGTTGAGGGAGACTTTCCGCTGGAGTCTCAAGTCAAACCTATGGAGGTTCTCGCCGAAGAGGGCTCCCTAATGGGTTCGTTGATGGGGTCACTAAAGGGGTCAATCTCAGGGTCACCGCTGCGGAGGATAGGACCGCTGACCCCGTCTAAGAGGGCAGCGAGGAAGCGGCACGTCAGCGGTGAGACGAACTCGGCGTACGAGGCCGAACTGACTGACGACGACTCAGTAGTGATGGGCTTAGATTGTAACAGCAGCACTGTAAGGGATGATGCCTCGCTGGACGGTTCGGCCGGTGACTGGCGCTCGAGGACGGACTCCGTCAACCAGCCACTGCCTGGTCTGATAACAGACCTCAACGAGCGATCGGGTACGCCGGTTCGGGAGGTGGACATTGACGAGTGCTCGACATCCGGCGTGGCAACCCTGAACGAGAGTTCGACGCCCGCAAGGGAAGTCAAAGGAAAGACTATCACACTTAGCCCCATAAAGAAACTGAATCCCGCAACGGACGTTTCCGCGCTGACGCAACCATTGCCTTCTGTTCAGTCTGTGAACGGGCGCGACCCTGTCGTGGACACCACCGCGTGCTTCCCGAAGCAGCCTCTCGCAGCGGCCTCGGCGATCGCAGCTAAAGATTCCCCGGCTCCACTGCCAAGGAGGACGGAGTCGAAACTGTCGAGGAAGTTGTTTTCCAAGGCCATGAGTGGTAAAGCCGAGGCGAACAAGGGAGGTACGAAGAGACAGAACAGTCGGAAGAAGATGCGTCGGAAACACACCTTGCATTCCCTGGACGCCGCAAGGTGTCTCGGTGGTACACCGCACACAGGCATGGAGGTACACTCATAAACTTTTAAACAATAATCGCTTCTATCAGTTGATTAACAAATTGCCCTAACATCAACGTAAAAATAAGCACTGAATTGATCAGTGTTTTATAGTAGCCATGATAAAAGAAATCATGGGCGTACATACTCGAGCAGGATTCGAACCTACGACCTGCTGATCTCCGGACAGGCGTCATCTCCACTAGACCACCGAGCTTCCGCCCCACAGCAAGTGTTGGTTCTAATCCTTATAACATGCAGCGGGCACTGCGTAATTATTCAAATTCATGAAATTCTTCCGTCGAGATATTTTTCTAATGCTATAAGGATTAGGATTAGCACTTGCTGTGGGGCGGAAGCTCGGTTGTCTAGTGGAGATGACGCTTGTCCGGAGATCAGGAGGTCGTGGGTTCGAATCCTGTACGTACGCCCATGATTTCTTCTATCATGGCTACTAATAAAACACTCATCAATTCTGTGCTTATTTACGTTGACGTAGGGCCGTTTGTCAATCAGATACAATAAAAAATAATCGACGGAAGAATTTCATGAATTTGAATAACAATATAGCTTCTGTTGGCCTATTGTTTGGCAACAGCTAATTTATTAACAGTGAGCTGTAGGTAATGTAGTTGCTGGCGTCACAGTTTCACTATCACAGACATGCATTGAATACTCTCTCCATCTCTCTCTCACTCTATGTAAGCAAAAATCGTATTTGATAAGTGTAATTTAAAAGCGCATTGCCCAACTCAGTGACATTCAGTTTCCAAAAGGTTGTATATGTTTCTTGTTGGACACAGATCATTCTCGACGGACCGTACGGCGCACCGGCGCAGCACATCATGAGCGCAGAACACGCCGTCCTCATCGGAGCGGGTATCGGTATCACTCCGTTCGCCTCCATCCTGCAGAGCATACACGCGCGCTACAAGGCTGCCAAGAAACACTGTCCAAACTGCCATCACGCCTGGGTCGAAGACGCGTCAACGATACTCAAGATGCAGAAGGTTTAAAGACTACCTTTTTCTTTGTCCTTGCTGATGTATCGCTTCTCCTCATTGATATATGACAGACAGTTAGTCATCACCATCATCCTCTGGCCATTCTGTCATAGGTCTTTCGTATTAACCAGGAAGACTTACTTATGTACCTTATGGTGCAGTTATCACCTTTTTGATCTAACTGCTCATTATTGCCAATCATCGATTTCATTGTCACACTCGCACAACGATGACTTTAGTGCTCACGCGCACTTTCATTCTTAATAGACAATAATTATTTTAGATTAGGGAACTTTTTGCAAATTTTATGAAGCATCATTATAATTATTTCAATACATGTCGAAAAGAAAATGAACTCGCAGATGATAACACTGTCTATAAACTCCAATCCGTTAAACAAAATATTCTACAAACTGGTTCTGCAGTCATTTTTGGGTGTTTTTTTTTCTTTCTACCAATCGTTTATCCATTACGTGTCGTCGTAAATGTGGCTTTTCTGTTAGCAAGATCTGACTGTGAAACTTTCAGAAGAATTAATTGAAAAAAAAAAGTGGGTAAGATAACATTCTAAAGCTACTCACAGAAATTGCTCATGTTTAACAACCTTCGGAAGTAAACATGCTAAGCAAACTGAGTTCATACAAGATTCAATACTTTTGTGACTTTCAGAAGTAGGTATATTTTTTTTTATCATGGCCACTTATAATTCATATTCTACATGAAAGACAAATCGTTCTCGGACGTAACGTTGCCGTTTTACATCAGTGACACTATCCGGGCTTTAACAACTAACTCCTTCTCGTCCAATCGCAGGTGGATTTCTTCTGGATCAACAGGCAGCAGCGGTCCTTCGAGTGGTTCATCAGTCTCCTGAACGCCATCGAGCTGGAGCAGGCGGAGATTCCTGTCTCGGGCCGCTTCCTCGACATCCACCTCTACATGACGTCGGCTCTCTCACCCAGCGACATGAAGGCCATCGGACTGCACGTCGCCCTCGACCTCATCCACAAGAAAAACAAGCGCGACACGATCACCGGCCTGATGACAAGGACGCAGGCGGGCCGGCCCGACTGGGATGAGGTCAGCATCTGCCTTGTCTAGACCGAATACTAGTATCTCTTCTTTTTTTTTTTCATGTCGCCCCATGCAGTTTCCCCTCATTTCAGTCTCATGTCTATTGCAGTTGGCAGTTAAATCATTTTATTTTCCACAAGGTTTTCTAGTGGCCAGCGCACTATTACTTACCACAGGGAAAGCGGAAAGCCTCCATGCTGGTAGTGAATTTACACGATGCACACTGACTTTTTTTTCCTCATCGTTGCAACTACTGACATTGCAATCGTCCACATTATTACCCGAATTCTTGTCACGACTGCATGTAATCGATAACCATTCTATAGGCAGTAATAATGATAATAATAATAATGAGAAAATGGTATTAATGACGACAATAATCATTATTATTATTGTCATTGTCATAAGTTATATTCTCACTATCGACATAAGCGGTGTTAACAATATCGGAATTATGTAGCTTTCGTTTTTATCGTAAGGATATCATACCTTGCAACTGCTCAACTTCAAATGATATTCAAGTCGCGATTTACAGTAGTGTTCACTCCTGTATTTCTCAAAACTAATGGGTTGCCGTGACATTCCCAGAAAACTCTTGTTGCTAGACATGCTAGAAGAATGGTAGAGTGTTGTGTAGGATTGCTCCATTACTTCACTGTAAGAACAGAAAATTAACAAAACAGAGTCATATTTGGGGGATCTGGAGACAGTTTTTTTCAAGGTGATCGTGAATTAGATATTTCTTTGTTTATTGTCGACATTTTACAGGTTTTCCAGAATCTGAAGCGGCAGCAGAGAGGCAAGATTACGGTATTTTTCTGCGGGTCTCCAGCTCTGGGGAAGATCATCGGTAAAAAATGTCTGCAGTACAAAGTTGACTTCAGAACGGAACATTTCTGATCACTGTAATCTGTCACACTGAAAAACTCATTGCGAAATGATACCTACGTAACGGCCTTATCGAGAAGAGAAGGGAAGAAAAGTGACTGGAGAGGGGACGACTGATGGACCGCCATATGAAACCCGCTGCTCACTTTATCTCTTCTTTTTATGTCATTGTCAGAGTGTGGTTATATCATCTGTCGGAGAATGTTCTCGATGTTGTACATTCTGTGAATGTTCCGGACGCAGAAAGATTGTCTGAGACAGACTTTGGTTACCAACGCATACAGCGAGATCTCGTTGCTTCTATCATTGCCAAACTGCCTTCAAATCTCTCCTGATGTGAAGTTTTACAAATGTAAAGTGTTATACGAAACTTCACCTTCTTTGTCGCACCTTTCAGCAAGTGGTCAGTGAACTGTACATTGGCCTAGCTAAACTAACCCTATGTTAGAGTCAGGCCCTCTGCAAAAGTCGCGGTTTGTTTGTTTGTTTATTTGTTCGTTCTTTTTTTTTTAACTCTCAGAAGAAGAACACCTTTCTAATAATTTGTGAAGTGGTGAAAGTTTTAGTACCGTACATCCGTGAACAGGGAATGGTGAAAATATGTTTTGTCCAGACAGATAGAGTGGAACAGCCGTGTCAGGCTGTACACAAACCAGATATCTTTCATTATTACGGGAAAAAACGAAATATATGAATACATAAATTATCAAGAAAAGAGTGCGAGGTTGTTAATCACAAATCTTGGAGGATCCCAACCTTCTTGGTCCACCAAGACTGCTGAATAGAATGTTCAAATATTTTGACGTTTTGCGAAAGAATTTGGCGCTTTCCTATTTGTTGTGTAGGGATCGAATATTTCTTTACTTTTATCCATATCAATTACACGAAAAAGTATTGACCGTAGTGACATTAACTTCCACTGTCCTCTCTAACGTAAACATAATGATGATTATAGGTATGGCACAAGGTGAACAGTGCCCAAACTAAGACCATGCTAAGACTTAGTGCGTTACTAGTAATATCGCTGAAACACTGGCTATAACAACAGAGGGCGATATTTCCCATTGTCTGCGAGAGCACGTGGCTTGCCAATACAGTCTGGACTGTATCATCTTTATTGTTATAGATTTGGCGTCGATCCAGTCTCATTATGAGGCAAACAGAATCAGGCTTTTGTATTCTGCTTGTTGCTCTTTATACTATTAAAAATAACGAATATAATGCCGATCTTTTCCGTTTGTAAGATTATCATGAATCGACTATATTGGAAGCACGGTGTGATATCACAGATAAAGATCTAAAAACAAAACAGTCTACATTTTTTAGAGCAACAAGATAACGGCAAATATTTGTCCTGTGTATGATTCTGAATAGATAATGCAACTCTCCAATATTTTGAATTATGTTTTTTTTAATGTATGCTGTCATTATTTTGCTTCCATCGTGTCCGTATCCTAATAATGTCTATCATTTAGTGTTTTCGCATCGTGCTGACAATTTTTTTAATGCAATTCTCTGCAAGCGACTTTAAAGTCGAAAAAAATCACACATATTCATTTTTATTCCGAGTACTGATTTCATTATCATTATGAATGTAAACCATTTACGACAATAATTCATCACTAAAATTAGAGATCATTAGATAGTGTTATCTTCGTTGACATAGTAATCATAATCTGAAGCTTGACGTGCTACGAAACCTAAATTCCAACGTCCAATGTATCTCATGACGTAATTCTGATCGTTTAAATTCTGAACTACCAGCCAACTTGATGTTGGTTCTCAGCCCAAGTCTCGCCGAGCCCTCTTTTTTCTTCTTCATCCACTTTGTGTGGTGCCTACCGTGTGAATCAGCATGACAGTAAAGCAACAATGACTAAAATCAATGTTCAAAAGAATAATATATCATAACCAGATAACCGTTCTTCTTGAGGTATATCACTTTAACATTTTAGAGGTACAGTATTTGTACAACTCCAAAACTTTGTCCCAACACAGCCCATTACACCAAGGGAATCTTTAGCACGCTCTCCATTTTGCTCGTAGTTATTATGGTTATATACGTCTCTTGTAGGCCTAGATTGAAAAGTCAATTTCTTCAGTAGGTCTATTTCATTGTCAAAGGGGATCCCTATATCATAAAACTCACAGAAAATTATTGCATGTGTAAATAATAAACAGTAGGACTTAAAATAACATGTTTTCCGTCAATTCAGCTGATCGTGCGTCTTTGGTATTTTCTTGCAGAGTTACGTGTTTTTGTTCTACATGAATTCGAAATCTGAAAACATAGACTTGTGTGTAAGTAGTGTTACAGCAAGTTCAGGACAGACACACGTTTTTCTGTCTCAAGTTTCTTTTTCCACTCATAAGATTTGTGAAAGTAAGAATTCAATCTGTGCAGGAAACTTGAAGAAATGTCAGCAATAGTTTTGTCGCTTTGACATAATCAAATCTAAAGCCGTAAACTCCTTAATAATTGTCGCTTTAAAGTTGAGAATCTCCGTTTTAACATGTTTGTTTCACAGTAATGAAAGGGTGTCTCAGTGCAGTTGAATAAACATTTTACCTCAGAGCATCTTTTCTCAAAAGCAGCATTCCTACACGTTTATGTTAATCATTTATTTTGTTGGGTTAAGAGCATTCAATTTTGATGTGTTGTATCATTTCTAAACTTTCTGAGAATGTACTCTGTCAGAATAGACCTTTGGTCGATTTTTTTTTTTTTTTTTTTTGGGGGGGGGGGGCATTTTGTAGGTTTTGTGAAGACGGGTCACAAGTCAAATACAGTATGTGAATGAAGGTATAACAACACTCATTAACGGAAATTTCATATCAAATGTGTACCCGTTGCATGCGTAAAATCCTATCTACGCATTATTATTACAGAGCACAGTACTTTGCTGCAGAATGGATGCAAGTACTCCTTTCATAAAAGTAAGACATTTTGATTTATTCCTTGGTATCATTCTTAAAGTAATGTTTGCAAAATTGTACATTGCCTTTCATGTGCACGACATGTGCATAAAATCATTATCAATCAGCCAAGGTGTCCTAAACACACACACAGACATACAGACACACACACAACCCTAATTTGCATGGCGAAGGAGAAGACTACATAGGTCTGTTTTATTTATAAACGAACTCTAAACAGAACAAGAGTTTTTGTATCGTACTTTGTTAAACACTGTTTTCCAATTAGCGTGCACTGACAGTGTTATATTGTTCTATGAATGTAATTATTGTGGTTCTTTGTTGTTGTTTTTTGTAATGCACAAGGAACACACGGTTTCGATTTTCTTTTCCGCCAAATTATTCTGGTGTACATTTGATTCATCTTTTGCAATAAGTGACCGAATCATTAAAAAAAAAACTGATATGCAAAATTTAATCTTATTATAGATGTCTTATACATTATGATATTATCAGTGTATATCACAAAGCAATAAAATACGAATATTGCTGTGAGAATGGATTCTGTTTACTTGACGTTCGTTTCTCATTTGAGGAGTGTGTGTGAGGTGTATAGGCAAAAGCCTTTCAGAGCAGGTACTACTAGTATCCGGTTATGCACTGGTAATATAAGGAAGCAATGCAATATATATATATATATATATATATATATATATATATATATATATATATATATAATATATAACAGCGATTATTTAATGCCATGAATTTTTTTTTTATCACACATTGAGTATAATACTTTGTCCATCCTTCACACGTACGATTCTGAAAGAAACATACGACCAATTCCGCATATCATTAATACCCACCTTCACAGTGGGTGTGGTATATTTGCATAGACAAAACCAAAAAAAAAAAAACAATTTTACTCCTTATAACTCACCTAATCTGCAGGCCTATGATAGCTTAATCAATCTCTTTATGCCCCTTCTTTGTCGATATGTATTTTATTGTTGTTCGTGTTGTTGTTGGCAAAGACCATCCCCCAAAACAAAAACAAAAACAAAAACAAAACAAAACAACTGAAACGTTGAATATGACGGTCCGACAGTCTTGCAGTCATAGTTGATCACTTGCAGTATGATCTCCTTAGAACATGGAGAGATGTCATTCGATCTTCTTTCGCTCAGAAGCTGAATTATATTTCACGCATGACTTTGTCTGCCACTTGGTTACTAAACACTCTAGTAGGTGATATAATATACCTCCGTTGATGATGAATACCACTGTGATATTCTTTATGATTGAGGCTTTAAATGATTTATGCAAAGAAAGCTTAGCATAGAGGACACTGAGATATTCACTACCTCCTCCTTCTCCTCTCCTCTCATAATATAAACATTAACTTTCCGACATTGGCTCCCCCCCCCCCTCCTCAAGTCCCCCTCTCATCCCTCCCTTGTTTCTCCAAATAAGTGTTAGTGGTCCGACTCCCTACCATTGATTTGTGATGAGCCACGCATCACTCATCACTGTCACAACATGTTTTCTTCCATTCATCCACGCATGACTTGTATTCAAATTGTCGATCCCGATATTGTCAAGGCTTACCTAAAGTTCTTCCGTGAGAAAGACACGTTCACTCAGCATGCTCAGGATTGTGAGTGGGATCCAAATGAATTCAATATAGCGATCATATTTTTTGCGTCACTTACCATTCTCCCAAAACGCTCCCTCCATAGGGATATAAAGAGCACTGTTCAGTAAACTCTTTGAAGGTCTAATAGATTTTGTTTGTGCAGATGCTGTTTTGGATCTGAAATTGAAATTGTCCCTGCCTTTCACCCTTTCATGAATCAAACATCAACAAGAAATCTGCCATCACTATTATCCCCTTATACTTAGTTAAGTTTTGGCAATGTATAAACATACTTACCATCCATCACTTCTGCACGAAAGAGAGCGCATGAATGAGAAAGGGGCAGATCATAACGAGCATTGATGATAACATCAAAGAAATAATTTGCAATGAGCCCCACCCCGCTCATTCCTGTGGTGGACTTCCTATATAACATTCCACCTCCACTATATACTTCCGCGATGTGTTGGGAAATGGCGCCAATATGATATAGCACAGAAGCAAAATAATGTGTTGCCATTTCGCATGCTTGCGTTCTCAATTAAATGCCAGTTCCGATTAGAGCATGACTTTTATGCAGAATTGATACTCGTCAAAACGTGCTCTGTCCAGATTCTGAATGATTCCAAGAGAGTGAGCGTCATTCGGTTCACAGACATTTCTGTATTAAAGACACCCTTTCAAGCGTCATTTACTTTGTGACAGTTTTTGTTAGCTTATCATAGTCGTTTAGCAACTACAGTGAAAAATGGATAATACCTTCCAATCCTCACAAGAGAGATGACAGAATATTTCCAATTCGAGGCAAAACATTGATTTTCAACAGAAATACTTACCATGATTGTTGAATACAATGAAGCGTCGTTTCATGATATTTTTTTCTTCAAATAAATCATGCCCTGACTTTCCAGGGCAGCGGAACCGAGGGGGGAGCTCAGCCCCCTTTTTTGTGCACCCGTATACATAGGAATACATACGGTGTCACCACTTTGACCCCCCCCCCCCCTGAAGATTTTTTTTTTGCTTGTTTGTCAGCTGAAGTGGCAGCAGAATTTGCACTGAAGGCCTTTTTTTTTATTGTTAGCTCATGAAACCCGAAAGTGCCCCCTCCCACTTTTGAAAACGTGGCGCCTAGCCATATGCTTTCTGCCACAAACTGATATTGTGAATATTATTCAGCACATGTGCATCCACTGCCATTAGTAATGAGCCCCTCCCCGCTCATTACAGTGATGGACTACCTTCATCATTCCATCTCCATTTGAATCATGCTAGGACTAGTGTAATGGTGAATAGAGATAACGACAACTCTCATTACTAATTAAGTGTGGCTCAACGCACTTGCTATCTGGTCATGCTGTGGTTTCGAAAATTCTTTGCACACAGCACACGGAGAAACATTGTTGCAAAGTGCTGATAAATTCTCAACATTTATAATGTAGTTAGGAGCCAATTAATACAGTAATTTGAGCGAATGTGTGTAGACTTCTGAACAGAAGTCGACATTCAGATACCTGAATACCATAATTCATAAATCTCCTCTTTCATTCGAAACCATTTCCCAACTTATAACCTTGTTGTTGTTGTTGCTGTTGTTGTTGGTGGTGGTGGTGGTGTTTCACAATACCATTAACGAAATTTATCGTTATTTTGATTTTTTGTTCAATAGGATGAGTACTAGTAATTGCAGAACTCTAATTTTTCAGTTTTGCTTCGTGAACGACAGCATTAAATCATTTCTAATCCACATAATATAAACATGATATATACAGGTATACTTACCCTCCTGTGGGGTGCGAGATCTGAGAAAGTGTATGTTTATGAGGTGCATGCAATGTTAGTTAGTAGCTTTGATTCAAAATCATCGGCGTCATTTCTTAATTCATCTCATCAAACTCTTTATATTTTTTTCCTTGCATAATATAACAGTAGTCAATTATTTCTGAATTAGGACATTATTTCTTCATGATTCTATAATTCATCATATACCAAAAGTTTTAAAGTGTTCAACGCATCGCAGAAGACAGAGGAATCAAAATTCAAATTAAAGATCCTGCTTTCGACTTGGAAGCTGGTAAATTGTTTTGCTTATAAGAGTGTTTTTTTTTTCTTTCTGAGCATATGCTGCAATTGAATCACTTTGCCCATTTTGTTAATGGTGTGTTTGCGTCACCGAGAATCACCGGTACATCTCCATTCATAGAGAAAGATTTTACCTCATGGTTTTGCTTTGTTATGTTTCGTTTCGTTTTTTGGGGTTGTTGTTGTTGTTGTCGTTGTTGTCGTTGTTGTCTTGCTCAGTGCTTTTTCCTCTCAAACTACACTGTACATGCAGGCATGTAGTTTGAGATGTCTTTCCAACATCAACAAATGTTACTGCCATCGACATGTTCGTATGATTTACTTTGCTAACTTTTCATAGAATTGTTGGTGCTTTGTCACTGCGTTCATGCAATACAAGTGTATTTGCTTATCTTTTCTTTCAGTTTCAAATGCCAGTATATTGCCTAAACACGCTAAATCATAAACATACACTTTCTCGTCCATGCGCACCAACACAGTGGTTTATAGAATCCTCTCCAACTCGTCGAGGACTTCGTCGACGGCAGGCCGGTAGGCGCTGTTCTCCTGACAGCACATGGCCCCGATGTCCATAAGGTCGTTGATGCCTCCAGCAACTCCCATCAATCCGAGCAGGCGGCCAAGCTGGTAGACATCGCTGGCCGTGCTCGTCACCTGGTCGTGGAGGACACACTCTGGGGCCAGGTGGTGGTACAGCTCCTTCTGTCTGTACTGGTCCTTGATCTCATCAGTGAAAGTAAATGAGATGGGAGAAGACTGGGGGCAAACGAGACCCAGGTCGATCAGTTGGACCTGCCAGTCACCTGAGAGGAACAAGAGAAAGAAAGGGACGCTTTTCAATGATTGAGTCTTCACCAGTCTTTGTCTTCGCCTTAAAAAGGAACGAGGGCTTTAGCATCATTATACAAATGAACCTGATATTTATCCAATACTAGTCCAACTTATGTGATATCTGACGTCCATAATCTCTTTGAATACATTATCTTGTGTTGCATACGAGAAGTCACGTGAACATGATGACGTACGTAAAAGATAAAATGGGATCCAGTTATGCTTGACTGGTTCAGATGCCTTCAACATCTCACCTGAAGAGGACAGCTGAAGCATGCAGTTGTCCTCCTTCAAGTCATTCATCAAGTAATTCTGATGATGGATAAGACGAAGTCCTCGGCTGATGTCAATGGCGATGAGGAGCCATTGACGACGGGAGAGGGCCGGGGTGCCTTCCCTGATGGCTCTGCTCAAGGTGTACGTTTCTCCAGTAGAGCCATCACCTGCGATACAAACATACACGTGCGCATAACGAATATAGCCAGATATAGATGTTGCAACAAAAACGTTTCTACGTTACATTGCAAATTCCAGAAATGAAATCGCGAATGAGTTTTTCTCATAAAATAGAAAACGCAGTGGATCATCATAGCGTAAACTTTACCTTCAAGCTACAGGGTCGAATTTTAGAGACAATTTAGAACACAGTTGACCGAGAATGATCTCACCTATGAATTGCATAGCCAGTCCGATGCAATTTTCGCTGATCTGAAGGCACCCCATAAAACTCGGAAACCACTCCTCTTTTCCAAACTTCTCCATCAATGCCGCCTCGTGGTGGATATGTGTCACCTGTTATGAAAAAGTAATGTTTTTTGTTGTTGTCTTTTTTAATGACGAGCAGATGAAATAAATCATTCTGTTCAACGCATCACAAACATTTTGCCATTGAGAAAGTTATGGCAGTATTGTTGTCATGATGACGTCATAGTTATATATTCTGTTTTGTGACCACGAGTAACATCAAAATTTATGTCGCACTAAAGTGAATGGAAGGCTGTTGTATATATAATTCTGAATTTGTAAACTGCTGCGAAGTATTATTGAACAGACAAACATTGCTCGTTCCGATTGGAGCATGAATGGCAAAGAGCGGACTCAGTAGACCTAAGACATTTACGATTCCAGACTCGAAGCATGCAAGGAGACAACAGACATGACCGAGCAGTTACTTTTCCCCATGGAGTTTACCTTGGTCGTCATCGACTCGTCGTCGTCAGGCAGTTCGAAGCGCTTGACGGCGACAGGTCGATCGGTGTTCCGATGTCGAAACAGGTGCACGGATCCGTAGCTACCTTTGCCAAGGATGACGTCACCACCTGCCGGGTTGAAAGGCTTCAAGTCCGACATCCTCAGAATCATGATGGAGACTGGTTCACCACCAGGGGATGATGGGTTACTAGGGGATACCACTCCGCCCACAGCTCCAACAACAACACTTCCACTGGGGGATGGTGGATGTGATGTTGGTCTAAGAAGGAAATATAATGTTTTATTGAAAAAAAAAAGTGTTTGAAGGTTAGTCAATTTCTCCACAATATCTGTACTCATCAATACATGTATTATGAAAACATTCTAGATATCCCAGCTAACAAAGTATCTAATTTTGTTGTGCTCTTCGTCATAGTGTATTTCTATCTCCTGACATCTTTCATTGTTTGTATTTATTTGTTTCTATTCTTTGAGAGAATCTTTTCGTGTTCTGTGTATACAGACTTGATCCAATAGATGTGTTTGTTTGTGACAAAGAAAAAGAAGGAGGAAAAGAAGAAGAAGAAGAAGAAAAAGAGGAACGTGGCAAAGCTTTATTGCGCTTACTCCACCAGATTGTGTTGGATGATGTCTGTGGTGGGTGATGACAATAAGATGGGTGAAGATGAGGATGTGACTGATGGGGCGGTGATGATGGGAGCACTGATGGGTGCAGGAAGAGGTGTGGTCTCCGAAATGGAAGATTTCAACCTTGAGAAAGATGGATTTCAAGTTTGAGGAGGTTTTAATTCCACTTTTACTCTTCTCTGTGTCAACGAACTGCAGTCTTATCCATAATTATTTCTGTTGTTGACTTTATAATGTAAGCTTACTTAAAAGGAGAATATATTTTTTTTCACATATTTTCATCATTTCCTGTTTCTATGAGATGGTCTTGGTTTTATCACAGTCATTGATGAAGTATAAAACTTACCAGTCAGGAAAGAGCGAAGAGATCGGCGGAGCGGACTTGGTGGTAAGGTCCGCCTCCATTCGAGAGTCCAAATCCTGCTATAGGATAGATAATTATAAGAATTGACTGAATCAAATATAGTAATGAATGAAAGGTTAATGTGCGTGTGTATCTGTTTAAAATGTTATCAAATTACCATGTCAGCCGTTATAATTTGCGTTCAGTTGAATTATAAGTAGGCCTATTGACAAGGTGTTTGTTTTCATGTCTTATATTATTGTCGCTTTTACCAATGTTATTTCATATCACTATTTCTGAAAGCGATGCATTCTAAAAAGTCAACAGAAAAGCGTTACAAGGTGTTGGTTTCTCCACATTATTCAAGACGATAGCCAAGCACATACCTTAAGCTGTCTCTTGGCCAGAATGAGATTGTCTCGTCTGGCCTTTTCCAGCTTTCTCTCCAGGACTTGAACTCTCAAATTGGCGTCGAGGTATTTCTCCTCGGCCCGACTCGCCCGCTCCTCTGCCTGGCTGACCCTCGTGGCCAAGTCCTGGAGCAGAGAAGACAAAATCAGACTCGAATCGGATATTCAAACTTTGGAAAAATGCTAATGGTGAAAACTTATCGAGTTTTCCATTCCTTTTATTACATTGGTTTGTCTATTGAGGTAAGGAAGTATATAGAACTTATTATATGTTATTCAGGTTTAATTAATGCATCTGTTTACAATTTGACTTACATCCAACTGTTCTTGTAGTTTTCTCTTCTCCTGAACGTCTTGCAGACATTGAAGGAGAAGATTACCAGCAAGGTTGACGGCTGGACGTGACGAGGCCATCATGGGAGAGTTGATGGATGGATCTTTCAAAGCCCGACACATCTACGAATCGAACAAAAGTGAAGGATAAGACAGATGTAACGTGCACCCATGCACAAGGACTGCTGCATGAAATACTATAAACTGTACCCACGAGTTTATCTCGAAATTTAATGACGAAAGCTACTGTTTTCATTTTTAAATTTCCTGTTTATGCTATATAGTCTGTATCAGGTCTCATGCATCCATGTCTTGTCTTTACTAAATCATGTTCCTAACAACCTAGAATCTATTTCTATTCATGTCTGATGTTCTATTATATCTCGATTTAGGGCACACTATAGTATAACAAAAAAAAAGTGAAATGTGACCATGTAAAATTGCTCTAAGTGATCTTGTGTTTGCCGTTGAGGCTAAAATATTAATAGTTTTACTTGTATGTAATAATTTGCTTTCAGACATTGTCAGACAAAGTTCTTTACATGGGTGGGAATCTTTCTTACATCAAGCCAGCTAGCCATGTGTGACCGACCGACGGCAGCTGATGACCCTGGTACGCAGGGAGGAATGTCTCTTCCATGTAACCAGGGATGAGGGATGTGACGATAGCCTTTATAGTAGACTCCCATTGATAGTGATTCGCACACTACAACAGAAGACGATGATCTGAGGAAATTTATCAAAAAGTGCATAGTTACCAACATAGATCACCACGGTGTATAGGGAATATTATCCATATAGGTTAATGTCTTTGACTAAAGCAAGGCCTCACACTTTAATATCGGAAAGCCCAAGTATACCAATGCTTTGGCGGCGTATCATTTTATCTCGTCCGCGCCATGTATAACTGTAACGTAGCAGTTTAGATGGTGACTAGCACTGTTTTTTTTAATCAGAATTAAATGTAAATAAAATGATGTCTGTTGATTAATTAATGCCTCCACACTTTCTCTGTATGGTCACAGAATCTAAAGAAATCGTACACTGACCTTAGGATGTAAGGAATCGAAGAAAGTTGATCACTAAATAGCCAAATATTTGCCAAGAATTCACAGTAGATAATCTCTCAGTGAGCTCAAGAGCAAGAGTGGCAAGAGTGAAAAGCGTCGATTTGTTTACTGAACGTTGACATGGAGACCGGTATGCCCTGGAAAAAGAGTATGCGCTGGGCGCGAGGTTTCAATGCGCGAATGCATCCCCGCGCAGACTTTCCATTTTTACAGCCGGTTTCTACGATAGACATTAATTTTTGTTTCGCGATTTCGATTGAAAGAAAACAAAAACAAAAACAAAACAATACCACGGCAACAACAAAATTTAGTGTGTCTTCTCTCTTCTCTGCCGGTGAGAAATACAGAAATCTTTTTCCATTATTTTCCTATTTTGTGCTAAAACTTCTGGGCTACAGCATCAAGAGAATCCATGGAAGACGTGAAAAATCTGGGTCTTTGCGCGTAGCAATGATGACGACACAAAGAGATCGTACACTAACACAATCTCTTTGTGACGATACAAGTGAAGCCAAAGTCTGGACATTCAGGTTATGGCGCCAAAACCAAAACGATTATTTAATGATGTGGATGAATGAGCATAGTATCAAGTCTACGGCCAACAAGGCTCAAGCTTCTATTACGTTGGTTTACAGCGAAATTAAATACTATTAATAGTTAAGAGGGTTCTTGATCAGCGTAAAGCTAGACAAAATATAGAATGATGGAAGTCCCATACAAAATCGGACCTAGGATTTGAAAAAAAAAGAAGCTATGGAATTCTTAAGTTTCCGGTAATTTACAAAATCAGTGATGGAACTAGTCGCAACAATTTCACTGCCTCATGGGTCTCCTGTTGAACTGTTCACTTTTTTATATTAATTAATTACTTTTTGCTTCTGTTTGATATCGACTCCATATTAACAATAACGCCTTTACTTTTAATACTCTTAAAGTATTAAAAGTAAAATGTCTTAAGTATAATGTCTTTACTTTAAAAGTGTTACAGGGAAATAATACCTAAATGTACATTATCATCCATTAGATGGATGAAATGTTCTGTTTACCTTATTCTCTGTCGTCAAAAGAAGTGTAACTTATATGTTTTGTCGAAAAATGAAATAAACTTTGAATTGAATTGAATTGAATTAGATGGATTGAGTGAACGCAGCAATGATAATTAAATACATCTCAGTGAAATTTAAGGAAAATCAGACCATCAGTTCAAAAAGTTACGAACGTTTGAAGCTTCGGTGCTATATGTCGCCATCGCTGGATGAGTAAACTTCAAAAGTAATTATATCACTGTAGGTAACGAAATAAATAGAATTCGACATAAACTTGTATTTTTTACATAAAAGGAAAGAACTCTTGGACTATATCGCTTTCAGAAAGCAGGAAGAATACTACCATGTCAAGTCCAGTTTGTTACAGAAACTTTGAAATTGTATAACTTTTGAATGTATTGTCCAATATCCCTCAAACTTCACTGATGTGTTCTTCTAATATTGCTGCATTCACTCAATCCACTTGCTATATTGCCTGTCATTCTTTTTTTACTGGTCACACATTTAGCTGACTTCCGGGGACTGAGGGCGGGGTGCCTTCCTTGAGGACTCCAGTGCTGCTCATCCTATAGGGTTTCCAAGCTAGTCATCATCTGACGTGAATGAAGAAAGTACTACCCTTAAAAAGTGTCAGAGACATAGACAAGAGCACAAACACACAGACACACAAACACCCCCTCCGACACACACACAAACAAGTAAACACTAACAAAAAACCACAAACCGCATAAATTATACTGGTTAAACACTAATGTGCAAAATAAAAGTACGTTGGTATAGCTTATGATCAATAATCAGGGATATTTGAAGGAATGAAAGTATCACACTCCATTCTGTTCTTTTTTTTTCTTAAAGGACCAAGAGGTTGACTATACCAATTTCACAATTGCTTGATCATCGATGAATTTATTATCAGGTCTGGTCAAAGAATTTTTTCTTTTCTCTTCTACTCGATCTTTATTGTTCTGATCGAGTGTGTTCACCTCAAAAAAAACCCGAACTACTTGGTTTACCCCCTCCCATGGCCTCCCCACCCCCTTGTATGCTACATAATTATATTATTACATTATCGTCTCTGTACAAAGTTAATTCGTATCATTGTCATGACTATAGTCAATAGTTCCCGTTACGGTAGCACTTTGTTTTAACTTGTTACTATCATCATTAGTTATAGGACCCTAGTTATTATCATTATCATTAGTATTGTTACCTAATAAGAAATTATTATTACGTGTATTTATGTCATCATCAGGGCCGGCGTACGTTGATAATAGGATGGGGCCCAGTTTATGGGAACAGGAACGTTATTCATTTTCAGGATGGAGGGGAAAGTCATTTTGGATAACATATACTAGTATTTCTGGTGTCACTTCCGGGGTTAATCGGCTGAGAAGCAAAGGGGAAAAAATGTCTTAACTGGTTCCATTTCCGGGGTGATTGGGGGGGGGGGGGGAATGGGAGGGGGGAATCCCCGTCCCCCCCCCCCCCCCCCCCCCCACCCCACCCTCGGTTCCGCCGGCTCCGGTCCCCGGTTAAATCATCATCATCATCATCATCATCATCATCATCATCATCATCATCATCATCATCATCACAGGGGGCTGCCAACTCTCACTCATTGAGAGTGAGACTCGCTCATTTTGGTCTCACTCTAAAACTTTATTTCATTTGCATGCATTTCTATTGATCTCACTCATTTTGACTCCTAAATTACAGCATTGGCCTATGGGAGTCTCACTCTCAACTAGTTTCCAATGTTGGCAGCCCTGTCATCATCATCATCATCATCATCAACTGGGATTCATCATCACCACCACCACCATTCAAGGTACAATTGTACCTGGTACAAATATACATTATAAAGCTAGCAATCATCCATGCCACAGCTCGTAGATCGTGATACACGTACAACAAACCTATTACATGTACAAATGATTTGTCAATGTATTGAAAAAAATGCATAGAGCATAGAATACGTATTACTAGACGTAGACTACGTGGCAAAGATGAGTTGTGGGCTGTCTACTAGGCTTACGCCAGCGCATTAAAAAAGTGTTTGCATCTAACTTGAGAGCAAGTAAGAAGATACACGGGTTACAAAGATGCTGTCAAACCTCTTACTATTTGGGTAAGTTAATTTGAGCAGTATGAAACACGATTTGAACTATTATACTCGTGTTGGTCAGGTCGGCACCGTTTAAGAATTCCAATTTGTAGTCCCATCTATTGAACTGGATGCTGTATGCTGCGACTGCGTTCATTTGTTGGGCGAGTGCCCCGATCGAGCGCGAGTAACTCTTTTATTTCTAGTATAATAGAGCTAGAGCAGGATAGCCTAAAAGGGTATATATAAAGCCCTATTAGTTTTTATTGGCAAAGTAATAGGACCTGTAGTACCTGCCTGCGATGACAAGGACAGTTTGTGGAATTGCAGCCGGTCGTAAGCAGCCTTGCCCATGCGTGCGTGCAAGCAGTATTCCATAGTAAATTTTTTAAAATCAGAATTGGTAAATTGACCATGACTGAGAACCGGTGCTTCTCATATTGATGTTCAGTGCAGGTAGGCCTACATAAATTGACTTACTTCATTACACCCATCAAGTGAACATTCCCGATCCCCTAAAGCAAGCCGCCCATGATTTGACCACTTTGTTGACCATAACGCCATCCAAAATTTGACCGCCGATTAGGCCTAGATGTAAAACCTTTTACCTATGCTGCCGCGCGCAGTCTAATTTTGGCACGGGAGGTCGAATCTTGGTGCAGTTTTTTTACATCATAGTTAAAAAGTTTGATAAACCTGTGTAGATTCAGCAATATTGATACAAATCTATTGTACTGCATCTGTTTGTTTCAACAGGACACTGCTGATAAATGCAGGAGCAGTTTTGAATTTCAACTTGTAAGTATGCTTTGCTCTTACAAATTTGTACATAGTGTACAGGTATATACTATCTAGTACAGACTGTAAATGTTTAGCAATTTTTGATGTGTCAATTTGATTTACATTATATACTGAACTCTTACTGTGTGCATATTACTTTGTATTTAATCAGTGATGTAAAATTTATGCTTAACCATATCCAAAAGGGTAATGAACTTAAATATATCCCATGTGGTTTTCAGTAATATTGTGTGGACAGTACTACTACATTGTTTGCAACTGTGCTGTCATCATACAGTAGATTGTATGTATTTAGGTTACAGACTGCTTTAAAAAAGGAAACTTTCTTTACAGATAGTGTATGCAGAAATTACCATGTACTCCTGTTATAACAAACACTTTATCCCTAGTATTTATCCGCAAGTTGAATTATCCTTCAGGTTTATGCCAGGTTTAAGTGTGTGCGTATGTGTCACACTCTAACACACTGCTATAGCTTCTGACCATCGGAGCATTAAGGATTTAGGGTTTCTGGGATGAACACTGAACTAGGGCTTTCTATAGTTCAGTCAGTAGAGCACCAGGCTAGCAATCCGGAGGTCTTGGGTTCGAATCCCGATGGAATCCCATTTTCTTTGCCATTTTTCCACTAATGAAATAAAATTTTGTTACAACAAAGTAAAACTTCAGAAAACTACCTTCCTGGGGACTTCATAATGGAAGTCTCCTTTTTTATATATCTTTTTAAAAATAATTTTTACTTCTTCTCATTTAAAGAAAGAACAGGGCAAATGATACAGATTCATAATTGATGCTTTAAATATGGTTAATCACATAGGCCCTACATGTACCTTGTTACATGCAGGGGAAAACGGGATAGGAGAAGATAGAAACCAAGCCGGCTTCCCCGTTGCAGCCGATATCTCATTACATCTTGTTTACCCAGTAATGACCTTTGAAGTGAGGCAGTCCTAACGAATTAAAAAAAAAAATATGTTGTTGTTGGTACCTCCAATGAACTACTTTCACCAAAAACAAACTTTCAAATCATCAAAGAAGCTCGTAAATTTTGATTGAAAAAGTGTGCATCTGCATGGTGAATATGCTAATGAGCAAGTCTTGGCAGAGAGTCAGACGTCACCGAGGCACAACTCTTCCCAGCCGTGTTCTGCTCGTGATGCGTACGCTCCCTAGTTATTTATAAATTCATGTTCACTATTTATTTTTATATTAATTGTATATATAAATAAGCATGAAATATTTTGTTTGAAATAATAAAACCACATATTGTCACATTTTATGACAAAATCAGATATGATCATTTTGAACACTCAAATTGGTTTTCTGAGGCACGGCTGAGTTGGGCATCAATGACATTGCACCTTTTTGCAAGCTCTTACACGATCGCTTGCAGGAATTATTTTTTAAAAATCACGTACAGAGACAGTGTTTGCTTTCCACGTGCATAAATTGGTGAAAGGTTATATTATTTACTCTTCTTAATTATCATACAGTGAATATTTTCAGGACTGCCTCCCTTTAAGTACCTGGGAGGCTTTGTTGAAGCCTCAAAGCCATTCTAAGTACACATGTATCTTCCCAATGGTTATCATTTGAAGTTGTTTTGTTGTATTTAAAAAAAAAAAACTAGCCAATTGCTTTTGAAGAGATGTTCATTCTTGTTTTTAAATTATTCTTCAAGTTTCATGTAGCAGCACATGATCTTCACTACTCATACAATGTACACCAAACGGTATTCTATGAAAAGTCTGTATTTATATGTTTATCCAAAATGCAGTAAGAAAAAAGCAGACCGCGATGGATTTGATGACGGCCTGACAGAACCCTCAACAGGTAAATAAAGTGTACTTTGCTGTGGGTACATGGGACTCATTATGTTCTTTTTATGTATAGTATATTCTGCAAAATCCAATTTTGTTTGTATGTTTGTGTGTATGTGTGTGTTTGTATGTGTGTTGTGCTAAAAGAAGACATATTACAGAATTGTTTGCAAAAGTATGTATTACGTCAGCGTATTACCAAGTACAGTTACATATTTTGCCGTTCATACTGCTGTGAATAATGATATTATATCTTTCAGGTGACAAGATTCGGGAATTTTTGCTGAACCTGCGATACTTCAGGATATTCATCGCATTGTGGAATATCTGCATCATGTTCCTCATGCTCGTGTGAGTGACATAGCTTTATGCTGATTCTCTGTTGATGCAGGCGTCTCCCATTTATACGGCATAACAGTTTTCTTTCATTACATCAAAATCTCATTACAGCCGAACAGTAAAGTTTGTATGAAGATATGTAGGTAATGATTTTGGGACCTGAATGTACATGATACTTTGTTGTAACAAAAATTCTATTGTAAAATCTGTGTTAGTTTTAATAGCAGTACACTGTATTTGTGAAGGAAAACAAGCGTATTCCCAGTAATGATGAAATGTCACTAATTCAGAGTTTTTGCAATTTCCTTGTACAAATTTTAACTATACAGATATATGCATGTATGTTTGTGCCTTGAAACACAAAAAAGTCTTACCTGTGTTACTACAGCATTGGCGAATCTTTACCTCACAAGCAATAATAGTATACGTTGGTACACATGTATTGGTAAATGCATAGATATTTATTTAGATACATACTTTGGTAGATAGATACAGTACTTATTTAGATAGATATGTAGATAGATAGGTAGATAGATTGATAGACAGACAGACAGACAGACAGACAGACAGATAGATAAATAGATAGAAAAGAAAAGATGGATGGATGGATGGATAGATAAATATTTCGATTCTTAGAGTCTGGATTATGGAATTCAAATTTGCCATTTTCAAGACTATTGTATGGAAAAATAGGGAGAAATGCTGTGAATTTCACCCATTCTCCCCAAACTTAAGTTGTGGTCTCAACAATAAGCCTGAAATAAAGCAGACCTTTAACCCTTTGCCTCCCCAGTGGTGGATCCAGAGGGGGGCGCATGGGGCGCGCGCCCCCTCTTTATTTTTTGCTAAAACGAAATTAATTTTGTAAAGGTGCCTCCCCTTTACGGAATTTCTGGATCCTCCCCTGCTCCCTACTCTTCTTTCCTGAAACTGTAGAGGGCGCTTTAACAAAAAAACTCTGTCTTGCATACTTTCCTCTTTTACACAGCTTCTTTGGATCATGACGATGGATGGGAGTGACCATGGTAGATCACCAAAAGCCAAGAACATATCACCACAGAGACTGAAGGGCAGATGCCCCCACCATAAGACCTCTCCCATGCAATCAGGCCCCTGCTGAGCTGTTAGCCCATGGTTGATGTGATGGTGGCTTTTTTTTTTCCATTTGTCTTTTGCTGTTTGGAGACGCCTTACCATGTCAGAAGTGTAGTATGAGCAGCCTGAGGAGGGAGGCAAATCGACCAGCTTGCAATGGAAGACAAAGTTCTACCCAGCTGCATTGCCCTAGCCTGTAGAGGACCTTCCATGTGAGGTGTAGTGACAAAGACTCTTTCTACCTAGGTGCATTATCTGTTTTATCAATTTTACATAGAAAGGATTCACTGCTCTGTAGCTGATCTTGATGTACATATTTTTTCCAAGGCAGTGTGTATGACTTTCATTTATGTTGCTTATAAGTGAGATATGTACAGAAATATATTTTATATCGGCTATGAATGACTCCCCCATGATCATAATATGTCTGATCATTATGATTGATTTTATCCATCACGTTTTCATCAGGCTTACCTCTTGGGAGAATTCTCCATACAATGTTACATCAGAAGTTTTCTACTGTCTTTGCTCCTTCCATCTATGTTGAACACGTGTTACCAGCCTGAAAGTGTATGTGTTGAGTGTAACACGGTACAGTGTAGTTATTATGACATAGAAGAGTCTGATCAAAACACCATTGGGAGATAGTACACACATGTAAGTATATGAATGTCACCATTATTTCAAGGCCCCCAGAAGTAATAGTTCAGAGAGCTCTTTTGTTTTTTTCAGGTCATCAAATCAGGTCATCAAATCAGTCAAAAACTGACCTTGCACTTACTTTGTCTCTATTTTTTTTTTCTCCTATAATGTACAGGGAGAGTCATATCTGCCAAAATGACATCCACAGACTGGGCAAGACCCAACTGTATATCTTGTCGTTTCTTTCAGACTAGAATATGTTTTATAACTTCACTGGAACATCCCCCCCCCCCCCCCCTTTGACCTTCTTTCTACTACTTTTGACAAGAAGAAAAATTAAGGCCATAATCATGCAATATCAATATCATTATTTATCAAATTATTCATGATATATGTTAGCCCCAACCAAAACCTGTAAATACATTTATAAGTTTTGCTACTCATCACATCCATGTTGGCATCGCACTATTTCTTATTTATTCAAGTGCCTTGTTTGAACATGAATGCTGAGGGAACTTATGTTATAAAGACTACATTCCATTCAGCAAATATCAATCGGGCTCAACAGTAACTTTTTTATCTGATGGCTCTTTCAAGGCCACTCAAAAAAGAAAATGAATGTTGTGACCCGAAATAAACAAAAACATTATTCATATTGAATCGTAGTTGCCTGATTGGGCCACCAAAAGATAGATTTGGTAGCCCAACACCAATTTTTAGTGGCCCTGCGCCACTGCTACAGATCTGGAGCCCTGTGTAGATTTAGGTCGGCTGTATAACAAGAGGGAAAAGCAATGTATTCTTGGTGAATGTGTATGCGCTTTCCGAGAGGATCGTTTCCATCAAATTGTCACTCAAATGAAGGGAGAGCATGGGTGGATTGATAGTGTTGTAAATGGGTTAATATGTTATCTTCAGACTGACATCAACCAAAAAAAATAAGATACAAACAGCAAGATGTTAGCCAATTTGCACTTACCTAGAACATGTTTTAAAAAATACCCAAATCAGTTTACTTCCTACACAACTATTGAAATGAAAAAAAAAAAAAAAAAAATACATGTAGATGTGCTGTACATAAAAAAAAGTTATGATAAAAAGTTATGTGCTGTGTAATTCACTCAGCATTTCTAATTGTGAAGTTTCTTAAAATTGAGAGAGTAAATAAAGTCTTGCATGCAATGTACAGAATGACCATTTTGTGGATATGTTGTGTTGTATAGTGTACAAATTGTATGTGTAATATAACACACACACACTCACACACACATATATATATATACATGTATACACACTTGTATATATATATATATATACGACTTGTATCGGTATGTATATAAAACTAGTCAACCTTGCTCAAGTTGACCTTGCATAAGTTGAATAGTTGCCTAAGTCGAAGGTCTTTTTAAGTCCTCTTCTCTTTACATTCTATTGATTTTAATCCCTCATAAGTCAAATTTTCTCTAATAAAGTCAAAGCTATTTCTTTAGTCCAAATAGATTCGACATTAATGAGGTTGACAGTATGTACTGTGGAATATTGCACACTACATGATTACATTTTTACAATGTTGATGAAATTCCATGACTTCTGTGATTCTACTTGTACAGATGCTTCTTTTTTCACCAATTTGCACTAAAATGTACATGAAGTGATCAATGAATGAAACACAAGCATAGAAACTCCGCAACACAAACTACACATATTCACATTGGTTTTTTTTTTCCTTTTTCTTGTGCAATTGTATTTACTGTACACTATTTACACCATTATTCTGTCACCTGTTCCATTTTGTATATCCTTCCTGCTGACATTAGGGCAATTCAGAGATCACAATCCCATATATTGAACAGATGACATGTTTGCAACACCTCACAAGCAGTTAAAACTTTTTTTTCCACTAACATTTATGCAACTTTGCTTATTCCATTCTTATATAATCACACATTTTTACCTCTCTCTCTCATTTTGGTAAGCATGTAACTTAACTGTACAGCAAACAGCAGAATAAATGCATGAAAACAAATTGTCACTAATGACTGGGTTAACAAATTACATTGTAGTGTGTCTGGCCTTCTAGACCAATTAATAATGCTACAACTTATCTTGCTTATCTTCCATTAAGCATTAGTGAAATTGCAACAAATATTATTTGTCAAAGGATATAAATGATAATGTTGGGATACTGTCTGTAATACAGTAAACCTTGCATAAGTTGACATCACTCGAATCGACAAATCACTCGAGTCAAAGTTATGAAAAGTCTTGAATTGTTCTTTTCTTATGTCTTGTTATTCTCTTGACTTCTGCATAAGTCAACCAATTTTCTCCAGTCCCATGTGTGTCAAATTTATGCAAGGTTTACTGTCTTGTCTCATATGTTGTACACTGTACTGGAAAAGAAAAAGAAAAGAAGAAGAATCAATAATGACCACAACCCTCACAAATTAAAAGCTTGCGATACGCTACAATACGAAGGCTCTGTGTATGGAGTACAGTCTGCTATTACTTAGAAAACAACTCCAAGAAATATCATATAGATATTTGTAACTTGGATGAATGCTGAGATGGCAATTCTAGAAGCCCGATTTTTAGGCCAATTTCTGGGTCTTTTGGTGTAAAAATATTTAATAGACCAGCCACATATGAATGCATTCACAAAGTTTGCCTATTATGAGCGTTTTCCATGAGACGTTTAATTTCTCCAATATTGATGCCAAACTGGTTTGAGAACAAAATCTCTCTCAACGGGCACTGCCACTGCCAATCTCATGACATCAAGCTATCAGTTCTTGAAAGCACAGCAATTTGATGTAGTCTGCCCTCTAGAGGTGAAGTAATATATCTCTTTGCTGCCATAAAACCACTGATATGGTTTTTCATAAAGGATACTTGGGACTCGTCATGAGTAGGATAAGTGTACATGTGTAACAACAGATCATTTGCCATCATAAAACTAAAGAAAGGCCTACATCAACAAGTTACGCACAGTACAGTCAGCTTTGCATAAGCTGACCATACAAGGCTTTTGGGATTCCAAATAAACAATAGCATCACATACATTGCAAAGCTAATGATTACCACTTCTAGAAGTCCTTGGACGACCCTGCCACCCCCCCCCCCCCACCCCCTCCAAAAAAAAAAAAAGTAAAGGGGGGGGGGGGGGAGGTCACGAGAAGTGATACAGATTTCACTCAACTATCGGAAAAAGCCTCACTGAATTCACTGACGATGATGCACATCTATGATTCTTTGGCACACTGAGAGTATGGATGGACATCCATCTGAAGATGACCCCAGCCAGTGGACACCTCCATCCACTTTGTGCTGCTTACTGCCACAGAGCATGAGAGAAGTGTCCGGTCTTCTCGAGTGCATCCTGAACCAGATGAAAGGGCTGGGACTCAGTTCCACTCTAGGGCTCCTGAAAAACAAAAACAAAAACAATTGGAATTCTGGCAGGTGAATAAAATCGATTGGCAGCTTTAGCTGAACTCTCTCCTTGCACCTGCTCCAAATTGTCCAGTTCTCTTCCTCTCTCTTTGGTTATGTTTTTTTCTATTACATGCATGTACAATGTCTCAGTTGTTCTTGTTTTTTAAATAAGAGTGTCTGGAAAGGCACAACTGTTTCCATAACAAGAAATGCATGTTACTGTATAGACCGATTCTGTGATGCGCTATGTGTATTTTTGGCATGGGCAGCGCCATTAACGCGGTGTCTTAGCCGCCCCCCCCTCTCCCCTACCCCCTTCCGCGCGCGGAATGACAAACTGATGCATGGTCGTTTTAGCCAATAGGCGTCTCGTACTAGTGCGCGAACGCTTGCTTGGTGCGCGAACCTTTGTTACAAGTGCGTGACAAACATGTTGCCCGGGGGTGGGGGGGGGGGGGAGTCGGCTAAGACACCTCAAAATGAGTTCATGGCTGCGCCCAGCGCCACAAATTGTCTGCTGCCCTCAACGAACCCGAATCAGTCTATATTTACTGGTAGTGAGGAGGTATATTTATCATATTGACCAGCACAAAATTAGACTTAAGTATGTTATAATTATTACTATCCTCAGTAGAAAGGAAGAGCAGGATATTTCATGACTATCAACATTGCTGTCACTCTTCTTTTTGTTTGTTGGACATTCTCTCCCCTACACGTATTTGGGGCAAGGAGGCTGTCACAAGAAATACCCAGGTTGACTGGTAGTCACATTGCATGCTACTCAGCAACCCTGACGCATAACTTGCAATATCAGTACATGAACTTGGTGGAGATATATTACAGTAATTATCATGGCAGACAATAACTTGTGTCAAGCTTGTCATTTTGGGGAAAAACAATATTTAAGGGTTTGTACATACCTGTAATTGGGAATTCAGCACAAAGTATGAGGTTATGAGATAATCAATGTGACCGCTTTAAGCTATAAATAGGCCTGTAGTCCATTACCTACTGTAATCAATTAAAAAAAACCACACACATTACTTGCAATCATCACAAGCTTCTGCTACATCACTATCATCACAAAATAACCTCTTCAGAGGTGACATTGTAAGTGATATCATATGAAAGCTGGTGCAGTTTACACAATAATAATAATAATAATAATGATACCCTAAAGAAGATGAAGAAGAATGAGAAGAAGATAATAATAATACTATCCCAGCTACACTTACCTTCTAAGAATGCATATGAATCATTGGCATCTATAGAAAGATCTGTGGAAAAACAAAACAAAGCACAGTATTGTTTTCGCTCTGTGATGCTGATTTTTCCAAAATACTTTCATGTGATAGTTACAGATGTTCACAGATTATACACCCCCTCTTCCCCCACAAAAAAACAAAACAAAAACAAAACAAAACAAAACAAGAAGAAGAAATAGTTATTAGGTGAGGATTTTGCTTTCCTTTAATATAATAATATCATCATCTACTAGTTACAATGATACCATCACCAGTTTCTGCTCTTTATAGAACAATAGTCTTTCAATTTCCATGCTTGACCACTGTGTCTAGAATTTGAAGTTATGGAACGAAAACATTTTGTCTCCTCCACACTGGACAAGTTATGATAGGGATGACACAGTCAACCTTGCCTAGGTCAATCTATTTGGACTGGAGAAATAGCCTTTGAGGAAATTTGACTGTTGAGGGATCAAACCCTTTGAGGATAGTTTTTGACTGTTCAGGGATCAAAATTGATACACGTAGAATAAAAGGAAGAGGACTTGAAAAGACCTTCGACTTCAGTGATTATTCAACTTAAGGCGAGGTTGACTTAAGCAAGGTTGACTGTATACTGGATAATTATGTTTGTTTCATATTGAACACAGAGTAAATGCAGATTTCCAGATCAACAACTTCAAGCCCACAGAGACTGCAACAGTCAACACAGATCAACAAGATTTTCTTGGCCCATTCTCAGTAAAAGTGTGCAAATACGGAATTTTGGTGTCGCCGACATTCCATGACCGTTTGCGGTTCCCTGAAACCTATTAGATACTACTTAAATGTTTGTAATATATCACGAGGACATTATTTGTTAAAAATAAACACGATCAAATGCGGTTGTCTGCCTTTTTGTATAAAATTTTGCTGTTAAACTTCGTTAAGACCCCCAAAACGCAGTGTCGCCGGCTATTTTAGAATTATGTTTTATTGCTCCTCTCCGTCCACAAACACACTTTCCAAATATCATTTGCATGGACGATAAGCAAATCATATGTGCTAATCACAATACTCGAAAAGTTCCAAAATTTCTACTGACTTTTTTTTTATAGCCTTTTGAAACCTGTCGCCAAATTCACCGCCAGATACGTTACCAGTTTCTTTAGTGTTACAGCATTGCGAAAATAACAAGACTATGCACTGACCCTGAGTATATGAAACCCTGAGGATATACTTCATACATTGCAAGTACTTAGATTTTTTGTGCAACAGCTTTTTATTGAGAATACGGTACAATGTTTGAAATATCGGTTTTCTACATTTTTATTTGGACAGATACGTTACATATATTTCACGCCACCCACTGCGACAGATATTGCAATGTCAGACAAATTGTATATTATACGCTACTCCTCGGAATGACGCATCGATTCAACATTAAGGTTTAGTACAGGTGAGAAATATTCGGTAGATATCGCTCTCATAATATCATGATCGACCATATACATTACCACAGATACGTTACCGCAGATACGTGACCGAATTTTGTTCATTGGTCTTGTGCTTCCACGGGATCAAATCTGGTCAAAATTCATCCCTTCACATTACATGCTTCGTTTTGTTGGACCTCAGGATTATATTCTTACACCAAAAGGACAGGAAGTTGAAAAAGAGCAACACTTCCACATGATTTTTCTTTCTGCGTCAGTGTCTCACAACTTAATGCCAAGTTTTCCGACAGATACGTTACCACATAATCAAAATGCTGAAAAAAAATTGTACATGTTTTGACAAACAAATCTTTGTGTGTTCACAAATTCCAAAGTTCTAATCTATAAAACCCAGCCACTCTCATATTCTATGCAACAACTTTTAATGTTTATTTCACAAGACGAAGCTATGATTCAGCATAGCAGTTTTTTGCTTTTCAGATTTAGCAGATACGTTACGTATTATTCAGGGCACCCACGGTGACAAATAATGTTATGTAAAACAAAGTGTTTATAAAACAATTCTGCATAGAGTGACGCTTCTATAAAAAATTAAAGTTATGTTCAAATGAAGAATATTCAGTAGATATTGCTCTGTAACTTCACCGACGGATTCATTTACGGTACGCCAGATACGTTACCTAACTTTGAAAGAGTAAAAACTAGTTTATGAAAAGCTTCCGAGAAAAGTTTCAGTGTTCTGTTGCATATTTATTCTAGTGTTTTTCAACATATGAAGAACTACTCAAGATTCATTGATAAGTTGAACAATTATTTATTCATTTTCATTAAAAGGGGTGAGCCAAATACGTTACCATAGATAAAACAACGTTTTAGTATATCAAGTTCATAGAGACTGTACCTACTTCCTTCTAAGTGCCTGCAAAAATATATTTTTTAAACCTTGTTTGCATTATCCATCAAAACTTAATGAATATTTATAGTCAGATGGATAAATACATTCAAACGTAAGATGAGAATATTCTGTGAATGAAGAACTCAGCTCTCATATCTAGGGCTCTTTTCCACTACATTTCATAGTTTAAATATTACGTACAATGTTTAAAATTGTTAATTTGGGCTTACATCATTCATTTTTACATAAATTCATAAAGTAAATAACTAAACAGGTAATATTTATTAATTCATACACAACTAAAATTATTAGTTATATTTTACCAGATACGTTACCAAAGGCAATTCGATGTTTTTCAATAGTTATTTCCCCAGGAAAGCAATTCATATTTGTTTCCTGTGCAAATTCCAGATCGGATCGTTCCCTTTGCATGATTTGTGGCATTCAAAACTTTATCTGTAAGCGAAATTTGTTAAAAAAAAAAAGTGAATCTTAAGGTTTTATTTTATTTCAGCAAAAAAACATATTTCAACCTACCACACAGAAATAATTTCTACCAACTAGCAAGGGATGACAACGTCTTTACCTCTTGAAAAATCCCAATATCTTTAGGGGGGACAGATGTCTTTTCCTGAACAGAAATTGGATCAAAACAGTAAATTTAATTCAAAGTTAGGAATCCATTACAACATGTAAATTTGCGGTAACGTATCTGATTGGTGATCAAAAATCATATATGATGCTCTATTTCAATCCATTTTTACTCAATGAATGGCCATCATTTAGAATGTTCCACTTTTTGTTTCGTATTTGACTGGTTTTGAAGTTACCAAAAACACATCTTTGAATGTATTACTTTGTGGTTGATTTTTCGGTTTTACTCACGTGGAATTGAACACTTAATCTGAGAATGGCCCTCTTGCCTCCTCTGGTAAAGCTGCTTTTCTATACAGTGCATTTCCATTATAACGAACACGGTTATAACAAAATTCCGGTTACAACAAAGTAAAAATTCAGACCACAACAATATCCCTGCTATGTTTTTTATTGTTTATATGTTTGGTTGAATACAACTACATGTAAATTTCTATAATATTTTGTTTTCCAACGATGTCCTCGGGACCTGTAGTTGTCGTCCGTTATAACATAACGAAAGGAAACTGCTGGTCCTGAGGACTTCATTATAATGGGAGTCCACTGTATTTTGAGATGCAGGACAATGTACAACCAGTGTACGAACCGATGTCTTGTTTCCTCATAGTTTTCCTCTTTCCTCTCTCAGTGAAGATGACTGCTGACTTTGTAAAATTTTCCAGGAAATATTCCTGTGTCAGACAAAAACAAAAGGATATACAGAAACAAACAAAAAAATATGATGGTAATTTCAAGGTGCAATTCATTACCATGTCCAAGCTGACAAGTTGACTAGAATTGAGTGCATGTATTGAAACAAACAGAATGATTCAGGTTTCATCAGAATAAGACATACACAGGAAAGTTACGAACTTTGAGTTTCATAATTATTTTCACATACAATGACATTAGAAGCATCAGCATACACCTGTAGCATAATAGTGCATAATATGCAAATTTATAGATGAGATGGTTGACTTCACTTTGGAGATGGTGTCTCAATGAGCTTCACACAAATCTAAGGAAAAGTAAACATAATAAATTACACATATATGTGTACATGTATCAAGCATGTTAAATCAAATTTCAGCGAAAACACATACAATTGATTACATTATAAATGTGACAGAGTAAATGCAAACGGGGGCCTACTGTAGATCTACATTGTAGGGTTGGGGGTACCACGTATCGTCACCCTAAGGATCTGTAGCATGTTTATTCTAAAAATATAACACAAATCCGCCTAATTCTTACCTCAAATATGCCATAAATACTGCAGTTTTGAATGTCGTGACCGTCTCGTTGATTATGAATCTCCGTTTTAAAATAGTGCAATTTTAGTGCGTGCGTTCCGTTTTCTTCGCGCAGCTAAAAAGGGAACCTTGCGATCGGCACCCCCTCCCCTCCATAGGTATACACGTGAATTTCACAGCATAGGTAATACACGTGAATTTCACAGGCCATAGGTAACTCACGTGAATTTCACAGCCATACGTCGTTACTGAGCGGATGTGTAATTTTTAGCTTGGTTTGTTTGAGTTTCATTTTCGTTTCTTCGTTTTTATTGTCTTTATAGCTAATGACACTTAATCCCGCGCGTACCTTTTCGTTCTATACGCAAACAGCCATGATACGCAGGGTGCCGAGCGATGGGAAGGTGCCCTGCCGATAGGTGGTGCCCCAACCATACTTTATAAAGTCACAAGGTTTTCTTTTCGTATCCTATTCCTTCATCTAACACTACAGTTAGTTAGATAGACCATGAGTACCAATGACCATGGGCTATAGCCCAACCAGACCAGACGCCGTGCGCTTGTGTACAGCCGAACTGCGACAGGGCTGTGTAGAATCTATAACGTAGTTAGAGTATAGTTACACTGACCAAGCATGATAAGGTTCTAAAAACTCTATAAGTTTAGGTGTTTTACAAGCGTAAGTATAAAGAAGATCATTCCGGAACTAAGGGCAGTGTATCTCTTACTAGTATTGTAGCAAACACATACAATAGCGTGATTAACCGACTCCTGCCTGCCTTGGCCGTGTACCCGGTACTGGTAGTGGTACAAGGTTGTACACTACAGTAGGTAGTAGGGCTCTATGCAGTGTCTATTGCGCAACTAGTATGGTTGGGGCACCACCTATCGGCAGGGCACCTTCCCATCGGCACCCTGCGTATCATGGCTGTTTGCGTATAGAACGAAAAGGTACATGTATGCGCGGAATTAAGTGTCATTAGCTATAAAGACAATAAAAACGAAGAAACGAAAATCAAACTCAAACAAACCAAGCTAAAAATTACACATCCGCTCAGTAACGACGCATGGCTGTGAAATTCACGTGTATTACCTATGACCTGTGAAATTCACGTGTATTACCTATGCTGTGAAATTCACGTGTATACCTATGGAGGGGAGGGGGTGCCGATCGCAAGGTTCCCTTTTTAGCTGCGCGAAGAAAACGGAACGCACGCACTAAAATTGCGCTATTTTAAAACGGAGATTCATAATCAACGAGACGGTCACGACATTCAAAACTGCAGTATTTATGGCATATTTGAGGTAAGAATTAGGCGGATTTGTGTTATATTTTTAGAATAAACAAGCTACAGATCCTTAGGGTGACGATACGTGGTACCCCCAACCCTACAATCAGACTGCAACATGAAACAAACGCACACACGTACACATATCTCAGCACACGGGACCACAATAATCATACATCGGCTGATACGAAGACTTACCGTTGCTTTTGCCACAAGAAACACAGATTCTTGACTGGCAAGAGTAACATCAGGATCAGTCTTCATGATTGTCTTGATTCTCGTCATCGGAAACTTATTATTCCTGGTGGGTGCCCCTGCACGCTTCTCGTCGCTGCTCTTCTCTTTCTCATTCTCGGTTTGATCTTGCCGCGGTGGTACGTCTTCACTGTCCGCCATAATCGTGATTACACACTGAATGACATCGTTGAGGGCAGCAAAGATTCTTAGGCCAATACTACGAGTATACTTTTGTATCGCTGTAGGGCTCACACGGGTAAATAATTCCCCATAGAGACGTGTGTTAAAATTCAAATTTCAAAAAATTCTGTAAAATAGCTGGGAGAAATGAGGTGTTTCATCTTCACTAACCTGAATAAGTGAGATATTACCTTCCATCCATCAGATTGCCAGGGTGGGTTGTTCTGCTCTAATTCTGTCCAGGGGTCCGCAAAGCCAGACTACGAGTTCTTGTCACTCAAAAAATCACCTATTTTCCGTACACGTACCCAATGAAATATAGTCCCCTCAAATTCCATCAGAAAAGCTTTCATCTTCCAACCAAAATGCAGTTTGTAGAGGATTTCATACTCAATATCTACAGCTATTCAGTTTTTTGCCAAACTACATCATTGATTTTTAATTAATTTTTTTCTTCATTTATTTTGGTATCTTTGTAACGAATTTGTGAAGGGGTCTGGGACAGTCCATTTTATTTACAGGTGTGAGCCCTGTATCATAGGGTTGTATCTGTGCAATCCCGTAACGCGCATTCTGCTGCATTCTAACGTTAAAAAAAAAGGAAAGTAGAAAAATTAATAAAACAAGGAGAATATAGGCAGATAGGTAGATAGAAGGTAGGAGGGGAAAAAAGAATTTTATTACAGGTAACAATGTACTCTCAATATTTACTTCCACTCCACATTTCCGAGAAACGAAACCATTACTTTCCTAAGTATATCCAAGTTATTATCAAAGGGTTGATGGCGGTCTGATTACTTTCATTTCATTTCATTTCATATCAATTCTTTCATTTCCAACAAAGTATGAATGCAATAATAATCTAGCATTGTTTCTTGTGTGAACTTCTTAAAGGTAGGGGATACCTTTTACAGACCTCCCAAAATGTAGCAAAACATTAAATAAGAACCCCAGGGGACTTGTTTAGGCCACTGCTGAGAAATTTGGAAGTCAACAGTTATCTAAAATTTGAATAATGCACAAAACTCGACTACTCAGTAGTTCTGTGTGTCAGCCACACTTGAGCCTTTTTGTTGCAGTCTTCTGTATTTTTTATCTATAAACACAAATCTAAAAGTATAAGAGCTGATGTAATAACATATAGAGTGTGTGGCAAGAATGTATATAGAAATGTTTGTAAGTTTTGATGAACTTTCTTCACAAAATATACATGATGTACACATATGCAGTGCATGGGTCTGCAAAGCTAGCCTAGTAATGTACTGGAATTTACGGTGAGCCCAGAAAAAAATTCAATTCAAAATCTAACGGTCAATAAAAATGTACTAAATGTTACCTTCCACTTTCAATACTTTATGGGAGTTTCTAAAATGATACTCTCTTCAACATACCACTGTATTTATACAACTCTTCATTTAAGGCATGCAAATGGGATTCCCTACCTTTAAGGGATTGTTTCATCAAATATGAAGTATAACAGTAATTGGTACCTCTCCTCTCCTAAGAACTTTATTAGCTCAAAATATACAATAATTTTATACAAAAACTTTAAATTTGGGGATTCTCTAAATTGCAAAGAAAAATGAACACTCAAAACAACTAAAACACTCACTCGCCGAACTCTTTTAAATGCAAGTTGAAACTTTTTTCCTTTTTGGATTTAAATCCTAATGTCCAGTGAGATACAAGTGTGTCTATCTGTTTAATGATTCCAATTTAACCTGTTCCATACTAAATTCTGAAATGCCCATAGCCTTAATACCCAGGTCACCGGGTTCCCGTACGGAACAGGTTAATATCATCATCCCGGGATGATGAAATCAATTTTTGTTTTCTTACTAGCATAGTACCAAGGCATTTTCTTGCTCATCCCCTTTCGGATTCCGCATTATCAGCTAGTCAAGACTTTATACATCTGTCATATGTCATGTCGTTGTGTACATTGTTTGTTTGTTTCTTTTTTTCTTTTTTTTTTCTTTTTTTTTTTGCTATGAGGGGGTTCTATAACTCTGTATGTCCTGCTGGTCTGTCTTGTCTTGAATTTCTTCATGTATGATATAGCCTACTTTTTAAGAAATATCAAGCTTTTCGATGTTGACTTGCCCACAAACTACTAGCACTGCTTTTTAACGTCTCAAAATTTCTCAGTACACAGGGCTTTTGAATTGTCAGTTTATTGCATTCGAACAATTTGCTTACTCAAGATGTTTGTGATATCCCCATTTTGTGTTTTGTGGGAGAATAGAATAAATTAAGTTGAATTGAATTGATCAGAAAATTAATAAAGATAATAGCGTGGTTAGAATAGAATTACATTCATCTTGAACGTACACCAATCTTATGATAACCTTGTAGTCGAGTTTGAATGATTCAATTATGTCGAATAATCTCGACAACCTTTTTAAAAAAGAATGAACTTCTCATTGGGTGTACGTCACGAGTTCAACACCTACGAGTCATACAGTCCATGAATTCGACACTATAAGCAAACAAGGGCCAAGCGGGGGCCATCACGAGACCGTCACATTATGCATGTTATGCCCGGTGTTGTAATGTCGAACTCGTGGGCTGTGTTTACCTGGTGTCGAGCTCATAGGCCTAAAAGTGTGCCTAATGTCGAACTCCTGGACTATATAACTCATGGACCTTTTTATCAATGTCAAACTCGTGAGCTGTGTGACTCGTGGGTGTCGGTCTCGTGGGATGACCCCTTGGGTCTCCCTGACTTCTTTTGTATGCTATCTAAAATTAATATTCGCGGCGTTTTGGCTCACGGGGTAAGACCACGGTCATGTGACCTTTTCGAGTCCCCTCGTTGCAGCCCAGCGGTTGTGCCCATAGGAAAGACACTAATTATTGCCTAGTCATTCAGACATAAAGCCAACGGTCCTGTGGTTTCCTATTTGTTTAATATTAATCCACCCTTACTACAGAACATCGAAGCATAGTTCGTTTATTTTTCTTCTTCTTCTTCTTCTTCTTCCTCCTCCTCCTCCTCTTCCTCTTCCTCTTCCTCTTCCTCCTCCTCTTCCTCCTCCTCCTCCTCGGACCTCCTCCTTCTCCCATGACCAACTGAAGTAGGCCTATATCGTATCACAGTGCGATGAATCAAATTTGTGTTGGTCGACTGCCAGGTCGGTGTCAGACCGGGCCAATGAGGCCATGTGTTATCGTCCGATGAAAGAACTATACCCCATTCCACAGAGATTTTATCTCATCGTTCACTCATCGGAAGTAAAGATTGTTGCTTCCGGCCACCCACCGAAGTGTATCTGATCGCAGTCTGAAGAATCCGACTTGATTGGTCGACTATTAGGTGAGTATCGGACATGTCGCGTGTGATCCTCATCGGACGATCGTGCCTCATCGGATCACGCCCGACATGTCTGACACTCACCTGATAGTCGACCAGCACAAGTCGGAGTCATCGGACTGCGATCCAATGCACTTCAGTTGGTGGCCAGAATCAAATAACTTTGCTTCCGTGGAATGGGGTGTATTAGCTCAGAGCAGCAGCTTAGTTCGCCATCGGACGCCATTTTCGGTCGCAAGTCAATTCATTGTCGGATAAGTGTCGAGACTGTCCAATGTGCATTTAAATCTCATTTAAATATGCAAAAGTCACATTGTACTTTACTTTGTTTGTAAGCAAATGTCATGTTGTATACTTTCGTCGGAAATGAAATAAAATGAAATTAAATGAAATGAAATGAGCCTCCCATAAAGGGAACATTAATAGGGAATCACTGCTTCCTTAGCGGCCAAATAAGACAAAACAAAACAGCGATTATTCGTCGCAAGTGTAATACGGCATAGTGTCACTTTGCCTAGTCACTTTCTCTGTTCGTGGAGTAATTAATGCAAAAACAAATCGACCAAACAAAAAGTTTGAAATAAAAACATTTTCCCCTTGTTCAGTGGCGGGCCACTTAACTAGGGATGGGTTAGTTAAAATGATCTTGAATGTGCTTTGATTCATTACTTCCTTTTTCATTTTATGAGGTATTTTCTCACTGTCGGGGATCGTCAAGTCTGGTTCTGGTTCTATACAAAGGTTTGATTTATGATGATAAAGTTTAGAAGAGATAGACTCGAGAAAGTGTATGTATGTACATGTATTATGCATGTATG
Organism: Diadema antillarum; assembly: GCF_040938485.1. Taxonomy (NCBI): domain Eukaryota; kingdom Metazoa; phylum Echinodermata; class Echinoidea; order Diadematoida; family Diadematidae; genus Diadema; species Diadema antillarum. Next base: position 662,148 of record NW_027271474.1, on the reverse strand, counting down.
TATGTAGGCCCTATGTGTGTATGTATGCCTGTTTGTTTGTTTCTTTGTTTGTTTGTTTTGGTAATTAGATCAGGAGTAAATTTTGATTGTGTAGAATAAGGTGTTTACGGAGTGCGTAACTTGTAGTTAAAAGAGTGGGTATGGTCGTGGAAAACGGATTAGATCCGGGTGAAAATGAGCTTGAATAGTCCTGGAATGGGGGGTAATTTATGCTGCAGTCACACACGGCCGGATTTCGAACCATGTCCATAAGGAATTACAACCGTATCAACCCGCTTCGACCCGTACTGACCCGGATGTAAACCTTGTCGTCATCCGTTGCATTGAAGGCAATGTGGCATATACGGCAAGGGTCCATACGGTTTTACGCTGCGGGTTGCAGCGGGTCGACGTGAGTCAATGCGGTTCGAACCGGGTCAATTCGGATATCAATACGGAATTGAAATCCGTGAGAAGATTTTGAACATGACCAAAACTTTTTCACCGCCGTATCGTAGCCCCTGGAATCCATCAGGAATTGACACGGGTTATACGATGCGGGTCCATGCGGGTCTCTGCGGCTCGAACCGGGTCGATACTGTTTTAATTCCTTATGGACCCGGTACGAAATCCGGCCGTGTGAGACTATAACCTGGCCTGGGAATCCTTGACATGAGAAGACGCTCATCCCTATATGTATATAAGCTATCAGGATATGGGGCGTTGGGCCTTGAAAGGAGCTGTATGCCCTCCTTATGGACATTTATTAACCACCTGTGTCTCTGTGAGTACCGATTCACACCGAACCCCATAGCAGAGCACACACTGTCCAATCTCCGTGGCACAGAGAGGGTTAATCAACGGGTACAAAATTCTGCCGCAAGACTTGTCTCCCTCTCCAGGAAATCCGAGCCCATAACTCCAATCCTCCGTTCTCTCCACTGGCTTCCCATACATCACCGCATATCTTTTAAAGTTCTTTTGCTTACGTACAAAATTCTGAATGGGCAAGCCCCCAGGTATCTCACAGATCTTGTTTCTTTACGTTCCGTTACTTCCTCAAGATCCCTCCGTTCATCCTCTACAATGCAATTGACTCCTGGACCACGTACTTCCACAAAATACGGTGATCGTGCTTTTTCTGCAATTGCCCCTTCTCTCTGGAATTCTCTACCCGCCTATATACATCAAGCCACTTCCGTTAATCAGTTTAAGATTTTGCTTAAGACTTATCTTTTTAGTAGATAGTTCTTTGGAATAGTCCAGTTGTGGGTCGGTCAAATTATGGAGGTGCACACTGGTTTTGATTTTCATTATTTATCGTAATTATACACTGTATCTATTTTTTTTTTCCTTTTTGGTATGTTTGTACTTGTATTTTGGTATTTTTGTATTATTCTGGTATAGATATTAATTTTCCGGTAAACTGTGCGCTTAGAAACATCGGTATTAAGCGCCTTATAAATGTATTGTATTATTATTATTATTATTAATCATTGTGGGGGGGGGGGTTATGGGTGTAATGATAATAATTTTACTGAAATGTTCTTGTCACTTTTTGTTTTTGTTTTGCTGGATTTTCCCTTCTTTATTATAATGACTGCTACAATTATTTGTACATTTTGTTATACGTGATTATGAAACAGTTATGTAACACATATAATCATAATAAGAATTGCAACAAAAAACAGCAACTACATCATTTACATGTCTGCTGAAATTAAGATCTCCCAAGAATCCTTGAGTAACGTCGTTAGAATTACAGAATAAAACATAATGTTAAATTGGTGACATTATAATTGTAACTCGTATAGACAAAGGGACAGAGAGGAAAAAAAAATGATTTCTTTCTGAATCAGGATTTAAGAAGAAGAGACACATTAGATCTCTTTCCCTGAAATTGGCACGAAAACAGGAGCAAAACTGGAATATGATTTGCCATAATTGTTGACCCGCTTGCATTTGTTACACCAAATTCTACCTTGTTTATCGTTGTTTTTGCTTTCTTCGTAAACTTACATCCGCATTATCAAAAGGTCGCATGGGATGAACTGAACAAAGAACATGAAATGCAATGGGAAAACATGTGGGCTAGTCATGGGGGGGGGGGGGCAAAACATGGCAATGTTCATCGTACTATGTTTTCTTTCTTTTTTTTTTCTGGAAGTCTTGTCCCTTCTCCACAGACGAACATCCGTAACCCAAAACCATTCCTTTCACCCATGAATGTTTCTCGTTAAACGCTTCGGCTTGATATCTCTCAGATGATTGAGACACAAAGAGTTTTCGTCTGTTTTACTCTTTTCTTTTCTTTTTTACTTTATTGACTTTTCACGCTACGTTTTTGATAGTGTTGTTGATGGTGTTTTTTATGTTTCTCTTCTGGAATAAGTTTTGTTGTTGGGCAGGATGTAGGGTCAAACCGACTGTAGACTCTGTCATTTCCTGTTTCCCTTCGATTACACCATACTCCATGAACCCACTGGGCTCACACAGTAAATGAAGAAGGCAATTGCACTGAAGACTACTGAAGTGTACGAATCTAAAGAGTTATGAGCGTGATGGGCTTTGCTGCTTGATTATACAATATTTCAATGATAATGTAAGGACAAAACAAAAACAACAACTGAAATATGCATGCGTGGTGGATGAATCATGGTAAGACGGTATTGTATATCATAAATGGCGTGTAGATCAATGAGGTTAAATAGTGATGATATTTGTGGCATCTTCCACATTGACTTGTACCAAACACCGACATTCTGGTAAATTTTGTGATATTCATCCTATTGTCACAGCAGGAAAAAAAAAACAGGAAAAAGAGAGAGGAAAAAGTACAGCATTTGTATCGCATTCTATAGCTTCATCGTGATATATAGCTCCATGGTTTCATTCAGCATCTGCCACCCACTATAGTAAACTACCGATGCAATTGCGATTACAGATTACAGGTTATCATATCTCAGCAAGGACGATATCGATCCCGGAAACTGGTCACCGATGCTATCGGGAATAGGTTCCGGGACTGGCTGTCGACAGTCCCGGAAATGATCAAACGAAGCCACCTTCATTACGTCTGCATTGAGATTTACGCTGCTTATCTGCAGTGAGTGTCCCCGACTACTCTTCTCTCAAATCAACCCGTGTCTGCATGTACACTAGTTTTCCATGTACAAGTGTATGTCCTGGTTCTACGGCAAAGGTCGATGTATCTAGCATCTGTTGTTTGTTCATACAGTCTGTCTTTACAGTTTCATTGATGGTTCTTTTCTTCACATATCCTTCAAATCCTATTTGTTTGTTCGTTTGTTTGCGTGCCTTTTCCTCCACATGAAGGACACTAAATTTGTTCACAGTATAAGAAAACAAATCAGACATCATTGGAAATCGTTCATTTCGATGTGACTTGATTTGATATCTATGCTTTTGTCCAGGGACTGAAAAGAAGAGTTTGAAAAAAGGTGCCAACAAAATACTACAGCCCCCAGCCCACCTCCCCCTCCTCTTTCCGAGGTCCCTATAGCTCCTGCGGATAAATATCCATATACACTTACACAGCAGGTGAGGTCACACCTCCCTGCAATCAATCGCCTACACCCAACACAAAAGTACACGAAACTCGACTTTGGTCGATTATATTTCTGAAATCATTTATGTCGTCATGATTCTTACAAAGTAAAGGAAATTTAACGTTCATCGATGATATTTATGCAATGTTAGAAAATAGTCGTCATGTTCAGTATCCTCTTAAAGCTTGAGCATTTTTCCTTTAATCCAACAGTAGCTTCATTATTGAATGGGTCATGTGAAAGCGGCGTAAATGTGCGTAAGGATTAAAAAGCAAAATGTTGCAAAATGACTGAGATTTGGGCTTTGGGTATTCTTGCTGGACGTTCGAACAAATATTTAATTAATGATTTGAAATCAACATCATAATCATTCGCCACGTAAACCAAATCAGTCACGATAACTTTCTAAAGACCTCTTGATTTTGCAAACACACAACCTGCACGAAGGGATTATTTCTATTCCTTTGTTGATATTATTGGATGAAGGGGGGGGGGGGGTAAAGATTATCACACATTCAAAGTCATCTGACAACGCACCTACCATACGTGCTGAAGACAGTCCTGGGACACAAAGGGGACACTTTTCTTTCTTCAGCCAGGCGTATTTGTCTTCCTGTACCACAGTATTTAGCCTCATGTTGATAAGATACGGTAGTGACATGAGTATGAGATGGGAAATTTTATTCTTGTAGGCCTATCGTTGGACATTGAGGATTCCGGCAATGATGGCTAGGTTGGCCTTTCCGGTAGAAGACATACCTCCCTACACCATCACACTCCCACCACCAAAGGGTGTTGCAGCGAGGACACAAGAATCAGCAAAGCGCTCCCATCGTCGGCCCCATAACTGTATACCCCTCCACAGATGAAGCGAAGGCAAAATCTGGATTCATCACTAAAAATTACTGGAGACCACCTGGATTGACTCAATTTCAGGTGAAGGAGACTCCATTGCCGAACCGAGCGTGACTTAGGAGGTAGGACGACGTATGCCTCTCGGAAGATCTTCGAGCATTAAGATTTGCTGCATGGAGCCCTTCCGGACGGTTGGAGTACTCTCATATCGCCTTGCAAAAATGGCCCGGAGGATACTTTCCTCGCTGATCGTTGTCAGTCTCTTGATGAGTTCAGCCTAATGATCTTGTCTTTCTCAATCTTGGTAGACTCAGGACGTCCGGATCGGGGTCTGTCTTTGACGTAGCTACAGTGCCTTGAAATCTTCTTTTTTTCAGCGTGGATGTGGTTCTTTCACTGACGCCAAAGATCTGGGCTGCATCCCACTATCATGGGTACCCCATCACAGCTTCAGTTTGCCCCATGACATCGGAACTATTAAGATCTGTTAATCTTGGCATGATGGGCAGCTGGAAGGCAAGTAACCACTAAGTAGACAATCACTCTTCTTCTTCTTGGATACTGTCCAACACCACTTAGTAGGGGAGAACCGCACAGGGGGTGCGCTGGTGTTTATTGCGCGGAGAGAGAAGTGTGGAATCTAGTTGCTTTCACATTAGAAGGGCCAGGATCTAATGAAATCAGCGCTGATCAATGACATACAAGCAAAGATCGTTTTTATCAATGAGAATGTCCGTGGATTCACCACCAATCTAATCATCAACACAATAAAGGAAAGTGTCCTATTTGTGTCACTGTCTTCTGATGACTTTGACTGTCTTAAAACTGCACAATTTTATAGCTCGCCTCATTTACAGTCGATTTCGATCAAGATTAATTGTCACTGTTGTGCTTATAAAATTGTACTCATTTAACTTTATAACTGGTCCATAGAAGTGCCCTTTAACTACGTACACGTGTATACAGTACTCACACATGCACATCCACGCGCATGCATCTCAATAACAAAGTACATCATGTTATCAGAAGATTGATTATCCTGAAACTTGGCTCAGTCATGGAGCGCGTTCTATAGACTCATGATTATTGGTCGTGCTATTGATGCTTTGAGAAAATCCTTTAGGTTCTACATAGTATTCATGTCTATAGACTTACGTATCCATCGCCAGGGGATGACAACCACTTGGCGAATAAAAAAAAAGTTATACCTCAAAACTTTGTATGTGTTCAGAGGAATGACGAATGGCTAGTCCCTTCGGAAAATAGCAAAACCACGAAATCAATACTGTCAATCCAAAACACATAATTGGAAACGGAGTTGGAAGTTGACCTATGCGACTTTTAGATGCTTTGCGATAAAAATATCCACAACAAATCTATCCCATCATCGTATATCTTACCAATTCAAACTTTCAGACCAGACTACAAATAATTTCCATCTTGCACAGGTACTATATTACGTCACTATATATATATATACATATATATAGCATCCGTCAAACTTGAGTTTTGACCCCCACGTCACAGAAAGCGTAATGTGACGATTTTCCGAGGAGGTTTTTCCTGTCGTCGCCTTCCATGTCATAGTTAGCTGCAGCGCTTTCACTTCTAGTCACCAATTTGGAGCGCGGTCAATTTGTCTTTTACTTCTTTTTCTCATAGATATACATAAGCATATCGGGATGCGGTACTAGTATGCGCAATAAAGGAATAAAGAACATGTTGCCATGACAACAACTGCAAAGGCATTCATCAATCTTCACGATGCCGGCTGGTGATGATGCGGATTGATAAAGTTTTTCACTCACTTAATGTGGTTAAAACACGTGAAGGAGATACTCTATTGAAAGCTAAACTTGAAACAAACTAATTCTTCTATTATTTCCTGCATCACCTGCATGGCAATGGATTGAATAATCATTATTTTTATGTCATACAAGGAATAGTCACTTGACTATAGTTAAAACAAATATATTACTTTCATATACATATCAAACACATGTTGTCATCATACTATTGACATCCATGAATATCACTGCATATCGACCATTTAAGAAAATTTTGATGGAATGGGTAAAAGTCATTAAATCTGCACACACACACACACACACACACACACACACAAAATAATCAGAAATACACTGACCAAATAAAGGTGTCATTTCGAGAACGACACAAGGATATGTCGTCTTCTAGAATGTGTTGCTCATTCAAGGATCAGTGCTGTTATAAATTTAGCTTTTAAAAAGCTTTGGAAAATTCTGCACCTACAGAAAGAAAAAAAAACAATAAGATAATCAATTATGAATATCAAAGAACACAAATGAAATAGATGAAGAATAAAGAATCAATTTTGAAGTATTGGAATGATAGAATTATTATAGAATAAGTATAGCAATATCAAGTTGATAGTGGTGAAATATAGATATCTCTAGTCAAGTTATTATCAAGGCAGTCCAGCTGAGCAGCTATTGTTCTTATTCATCGATTTATTTCGTTTTACTTTTTTTTTGAAGGAAAATGACTTTCAACAATCATTTACCCAAAGTGAAATCGTTCTTAAACACGTCGTTCCTAAATACATTGACAATAATGTTCATGGTGATAATGATCATAATCAACATCATCATTATCAGCAGCAGCACTCCTACTAAGATGATGATTACTTTTTTTACTACATATACTATTTGTATTAATGTTGATGTCACAATACTTGTTATATTCGTTAATATTGTTATTTTGATCGTAATCATTTTCACCGTAACTAATATCAATATCATTTCTATTAACATCATTATCATTATCATTGTTATCATTATCTTTATCACATTCAACATTAGATTACTAATCATCATCATCATCATCATCATCATCATCATTACTGTCTTCATCATTACGATAAAGCAAAGTTATACCCCTTTAGAGGGTAGGATCTTCAGTGTCATCGGGAAAGTCCATTATTAGAATAAAGTCTCAGCAATACAGTGATGTGGCGTAGTCAATGTTTCTACATCCTCCTCTAAAGGGCTTTTTACACTTGTAAAATTTTGCTTAGCCCCGTACCAACGGTGGGGCTAAGGGGGGGGGGGGGCCTTAACGTTGGGGCTAAGGGGGGGGGGGGGGGGGGCTTAGCCCCACCGTTGGTACGGGACTATCCTTAGCCCACTTTCTGTTCACACTCGTTTTTGCCAAAGTGGGCTAGCCCCACCGATAGTCCGGTACTATCTGGCCCTGCAAAATAGCAGGGTTAGCACCGCAATTGCGGTGCCAAGCAAGTGAGTGTAAACAGAACGAAAAAATAATCCTGGGCTAAGCGACGGAGACGAAGTCCGACCCTCACTGACCAATCAGAAACGAGGTAATCAAGTGCTGCCGGTGCGTGCGTGTACGTGTACAGTACACAGCGTAATCATGAATATTCATGTGGTTTGGAAAATCCGGGGCTAAGAAATACGAGTGTAAAAAGGTCAGTTTTCTCCTTAGCCCCGGACAAGAGATAGTACGGGACTAATTGGCGAGTGTAAAAAGCTGAAAAAAATTGGTACGGGACTAACGATAGTCCTGGGTCGGAGAAAGTCCGGGGTTAAGAAACACAAGTGTAAAAAGGGTTTTATCGGTAATGATAACCATTGAGAGGAGGACATAGAAACATTGATTACACCGCATCATTGCAATGCCGCGTATTCACAACCACATTTTGGTAAAGAGTGTGCAAAGTGGGTCAAACGTCTCATCGAGCAGGGCTTGAACTCATTGTCTCCCTTCTAAAAGATTCAAGATTCAAGATTCAAGATTCAAGATTCAAGATAATTTATTGTCATGTATAAAATATACATAAAATTTGTTTTCGGACATACATAAAGATAGAGGTGCATAAATGAAGAATATAAATCATAAAATAACTTAACATGAGTTTTATACCATACATACATAAAATACATACATCTAATACAAAAAAAATACTAAAATATAACAGGCAGTGTGACGTATTGCAAATGCTCAATAATGTTATATTTGTGTTTTGTTGAAAAGTTCTCTTAATTCTTTTCCTTCTTTCCTTTTCTGTGTATGTTCCAGTAAAAAATACAATATATAATAAATTAAAAATATTTCATCACAAAATCTAAAACATTCAATTCAGTCAAAGGTCAAAACATCATCCTCTAATCAAGTGCTCTCACAATGATAATCCCTACCCCCCCCCCCCCCCCAACGAAAGAAGAAAGAAAGTTTACAAACTAATAATCTTTTTTAAGAGGGAGCAAATGACCCTGGAAGACACCGTCACTCTTTAAAAAAAAATGGGAAAAAACTTATTTATAGTGTAGATATGAATACAAAATTGACTATGTGCTAGCTTTCGACAGATTTTAAAGAGACTGTACAGTACTGGTTGAGGTGGGGATTCATGTTTCGAACATTCCTAAGTGAGATAATGAGAAACCTCTTATGAAATATGAAAGAGCATGTAATTCTAAGAAGGATTCAATGTTCATTTAATGAAAATTGGTTTTCAAATGGCTGAGATATCCAAAAAAGTTATAATGATAAAAGGTGACAGGCCACCCCTTTTATTTGGATCTCATTGTTTCACTTTGTTTCTGGATATCTCAGCCATTTCAATACCAATTTTCATCAAATGAACTTTTGATACCCCTTGGAACTGCATGCTCTTTGACATCTCATAGAGTGGTTTCTGAATATCTCGCAAAACGTTAAAAGCTAAATCCTCACCTCGACCAGAACTGTACACACCCTTTAAGCCGTATAAAGTCTGATTGCCCTTAAGCTTTCATCACTCTGTATCATTATTCTTTCGTGGAGTGATTTTCCCTTTAACATTCTTTTGCACCCGCGTAAGAAGAAATAAAAAAAAAACCCTCAATATATAAAAAACGTTTGATTGATGTATCAACTATTGCTCAAAGATTTTTGAATAATAATTGTAACACATGCAGTGGTGGATTGACTGCCTTGGTAATCATTATCTTCTACATACAACACCAAACTTAATTTGTTTATCATGCTATAATGCCAAGGTCATGTCGAATTAACACCGCTCGTGCCTCACATCGAATCCTCATCATAGTGACAGTGATTGTCAAATGGCAAATCATGGTAAAGTTGTAAGAAGGTCACATGAAACCTCAAAGTCAGTTTTTGTCATTTATTTTTCTATTTCTTTTTACTTGTTTTTGTTTTAGGGGTGGGTAGAGAGGGATGGGTTTGGCAGATACGACGAATTATTGACATACATGTAATTACAAACGTAGCCCAATCTGGTGCGTGTGTGACCTTGCGCGTAGTGACAAGCTATGATGAATGGTTGGATGGCGGAAAGGGGGCGGTCCTCCGATATTGCCACGGTAACGGGTCTCTCTTTTTCTTTCGACTTCTTTTTGTTGTTGTTGTTTTTTTTTTCACGGCAATACGAGGAAGTGTTAGAAGTGCCACGGGGCAAGTATCAGCACATCGGCGTACTCACCGAAGTTGTGTCTGGCTAATCTTGAACTAAAATAGTGCCAATTTCTGTGTCGCTCCGTGATGGTTGAACGAATACACATTTGGACAGTCATCGAGTGTGGCTTTCTTGCTTCTTTCAGAAGATAAGTTTGTTGAGGTGTTTTTTTTTCCCGGTCAGTTTTCCATAAAGGTTATTGAAAGTCTATGGAAATATCTTCTACCACTCTAAGAGCTGGATTGTGATGCTCCTGTGACAACAATCGGTGGACTTTGGAAAGTAGACAACGCTCTGAGTTCTTCATGCTTGGGTTGCAGTTTTCATCATGATGAAGCGGCTGTGTGGATTTATTTTCTTCTTCTCTTCTCTGATGAGTAGCTCCAGTAAGTACTGTACATTAACCGACTGACAGGTTACGTAGGAGAAGAAAGAATGAATCCCGGTGAAATAATAAGTAATAGTCAGCTGTATAATTCACTCGTGTTTCTAGGCTCACATAGATGTTAAAATTGTTGAAGTAAACGAGCAGACATACACACGTAATATAACGACTCCCGGAATTTTGCTTCCGTATACTTCTCGAATTGCATTGCTTGAAACTTTTACAAAGAACTTTTGATTTTTAAAAAAACGCACTCACACACACACATACAAGTACAAAGAAAATGAAGACAAGGAAAAAGAACAGAAGCAGATAAAACGCAATACAAACGGTGCAAAGAAGGTTAATTAACTTTCATAATAGGAGACAAGACGGTTAATGTTTATGGCTTTGAGAGTGATTTTATCTTACTACTGTCTCTCTTTTCTCTTTCTGCGCTTGTTAGGCTTACTCCCTTAACAGCATCATAGTATTCAGTTAGTTATACATCAGTTTTCCTAATGAGCATTGCATTTGATGCGAAATTTCCTTGATGCAAAGAGTTCACCGTTTTAAGAGAATCGTGACATGTAATTAGTTATAGTTGCTCGGTTAGAGGGGGTTTATTCCCTTCTTATTTAGAATCTTTCCCTCCAATCGTCCATCCACTCATCAAAGAGTTATAGATATGTTGCTGATTATAGTTTTTCATCAAGATATAAATCAACATGCGTTTCATCACTTCACCTATCCACCATAATACCTCTGTGTCTATATATAGTACATTATTCTGCCTGTCTTTTGGTAATTGTCTGTATTCACCTGTCCAAAATGGCCGGCATAGCATCATTTCATCATGATATAATAATGTCACTGCATCACTATGCACTGTACGTTCGAGAGTGATATAGGTTACTCAAAACAGTTTTAAATGTCATGCAATATGAAAGCATAGGTAGCTATCTCACCATGGCACAACTAAAATACGATACGAGTGTTGGAGTCTCTATCTGTCTATTGTGCCAACGTAGGATGTGAAGATGTCACCATCATCAACTCGACCCCGCTGGTAACGGCCGCGGAAACTCGCCTCGAGTGTCTCGACGTCAGCGGCCAACTCCAAGCCAGCCAGCTCACCATCGAGCGGGTGGAACCCGAAGGGGCGGCCCTGCCGGCAGCCGCCGCGCCTTCTACGATAGATACCTCAAGACTTGAGGCCGCGTGGGATTCCACCTCGGCCGAGTTGCGCTATGGCGTGTTTTCGTGTCATGGCACCGATGCAGCGAAGAAAGTGATGACGATCAAAATTAAAAGAGAAGGTGAGGATGAATAGTCAGTGTTGAATTAAACAAAGGTTGAAGGTCAAAGGTCCATTGTCGATCAGTATGATTACTGTTATTATGTATATCAATACATGCGTACAATAAGAATATTCATCACCGGTCACCAAGCATGGCTGATGAAGTCGCAGACTTACACAGAGCAGGGGGGAAAGGGACCATGATCAGGCAGAAACATATAGTGCGAAGAAACACCAGACGGTGGACTGCACTACACAATGAGTTATGGAGGAGGAGGAGGAGGAGGAGGGGGAGGAGGAGGAGGAGAAGAAGGAGGAGGAGGAGGAGGAAGAGGAGGAGGCGGAGGAAGAGGAGGACGACGACGACTCCGAGGAATAAAAAGACATTCTGTCCGACTTTCTAAGGCTGGGAACTGTTTTGAAATTCGAATCTTGTCGGTTACTAGAAATAGCGTTTGATTAGTGTCTCGAACGCCTCAGTTGTTGTGTCCAAATGCCTTCTTTCCTATACACTTTGTCATCATGCGCTTGACTGCATCGAGACATCATGACCCCATTTTCTTATAAGTGCGTTTGTCTGGTGGCAGGCTTTTTTCCTTTATATTCTTAAAGTTTCTGTATGAAACTTTGGAAAATAAAGTCAGCAAATAACATTCTTTTTTGTATGATGTCATTGTTGGAAGAATGTAGAAAATTCAATGTTAGAAAATCGTTGTACGGAGCTTTGGCGAGTCACACAATACAGCTGTGTATTAAACCGATATAATGTGAGTTTGACAATCATTCTGTTCATCGGGGAAAATATATTAAGCAGACAATACAACGAAAGCACGCTTTTGAAAAAAGACGAAAGAGAGTATCCCTAAAAGACAATGACACAACACAACGCGATTCAAGTTTGTAAAGTTGCAAGACCACGGTATAGGCATCTCTCCTCAAAAACAATTTCCTTCATTCTCATAACTCGTTTTAACATGGAAGCTAATCTGCTGATGAATTATACATAGAACCACGCGTGAATTGACAAAAAAAGTTAGGGATTAGGTGGTGTTTGTTTTAGCATCTTCATGTCACTGCCATGAACTGGCTTCGGCGCAGTGGTAGTGTGGTTGCCCAGTAAGCAGTATACTAGTAGGTGACGCGGGGATTAAACCCCGGGCGAGCTCCTCCTTTTTCACTTGGTGTTCATAACGATACAGATCCAGCATCAGACCTTATTCACGAAGAATAACAGAAACGTAGTGAAACCTTTGTAACTACTATCACTCTCAGAAAGCCCCTTCATTCCCACAAAAACATTATGTTATCATACAATAAAATTCCCAAGGGCTCCGAGTGAAAATACATAATGATATTTTTGCTATTAGATTTTAATTACTCTTCCTCTATCATCTTTTCAGCATTCAAAATATCAACCAAATTTGTTCTATTAACAATCAATTGTTCATTCCGATTCTCATTTTGTGCAGGATATTTTTCCTCATTAAAAATCGACAGTAAAACTTCTCACAAACATGACATAAACGTGTCACACGTTCCTGAATTTCTCGTTGACACGCGAGTGTTTGCCAGAAAGAGAAACTAAATTACTGCGATCCTATTATAGTTTCATAGAAGTATACTGTAAATGAGTTTCAGTAGTTCATAATTGATTACCTTAGCTCTATCAATAAGTGTTATTCATATTCAGCAAGTCGGTTTGTTTGTTTTCATTCCGAGAAACTTTCGATAGATTTGATCGAGGGTTAATGTCACCTGTGGATACAAACGTAAATTCCATTCAGCAGGGATAAGTGAGATTCAGTTTACATCGCATATACGCCTAGTAAAATGATAGATATTCCATTATTCAGTCCTCGCATAAATGCTATATAAATGCCTTATATGAACAAGGATAACATACTTTCAGCTAGTTCCTGTTAGTCAGTATGAAAAGTTCTTACATAAACTTCTGCTTTGCTTATATTTTTATGAGATTGATTATTAAAAAAATATGAAAAATGAAAATGAAGGTTTTTGTCGGTGTTCATAAAATAAATAGACATGCATACACAAAAAAAAAAAACAGTTTCATCAGGTTCTGGAATTCACGGTCTGCTATCGCGCCCCAAAGTGAATTTGTCTTTACTTTGAATTTTGATGCTGTCAGAATGTAATTCCTATTTTTTGGATGTGCTAAGATAATTTTCAATCCATTAGCATTTCAAAATATTGATAGAATTTACTCTTTTTCTGTCTGGTGCAATCTTGCCATTTTTTATCAAACGGATGCGTAGTAAAGCTACGACCTTTTTATGACTATGGTTTCCATGACATTTGCATCAAAATTATAGACTTTTTACAATGCAAGTGCTCGATGTGAATTAAAGGGGATGGCTAGTAACTGATTAGTGGGAATCAGTGGGAATGCTGGGGGATGATTGTTCCAATCCTTGTGGGATTCATTTAAGAGTACATTATATATTATCTATTGTTGTATGAAATTATTGGCTTCAGAACGGCCTCATATTCAAGTAATGCGCAGTTTCATGCCCCGTCACTGTACAGGCATGCTAACCTGGAAACATTAAACTGCACATTACTTGAATATGAGACCGTTCTGAAGCAAATAATTTTCACACAACAATAGATATATAACGTACTCTTAAATGAATCCCACAAGGATTGGAACAATCATCCCCCAGCATTCCCACTGATTCCCACTGATCAGTTACTAGCCATCCCCTTCAAGCTGTAATTTCCCATACTAGAAAGAAACTAAATACTGTAGGAGTTCATATATACCTGCGGGACAAGAGAGACACAGATAGAGAACAGTAAGGACAAAATTGAGACCATCCAAGTTCTCAAAGACGTAATGACTTTTCACTAAACCTTTCCAGACGAATATAAGGGATGGTTTTTACTGATGGCTGCCGGACTTTGGTTGTATTCAATCAGTCAGTGGCTAATCTAAGTGGTCCTGTACTCTTAAAATGTTATGTAAATAGAACTGGAGTGCATTAATTTCATCTGTGGAGAGCATAAAGCTACATGGAATTAATGATCCTGGCAGGTTTCACTACTCTTATTATTTTTTTTTTCAGGTTTGAAGATAGAATAACATTTCAAAAGAATCGGGTTACAAGATCTAAACTTACCCGCTTCTGCTGCCCTAGACGAATGACCAATAACCTTAAAGGCAATGAGTAATTTTGGCCTACATCGTCACCCTATTTTAAGTATAATGGTACCATGGGTACTCTTCATAAAGGACGTTAACGAGTTTCACTTTCTTTAAGAATTTAACCTATCGGAAATTTGTGAGACCGACTTTGCTTCCATTGACTGCCCCTACCGGGAACAACGGGAAGATTAGCGCCATTATTCGATTGCTTTATATTGCTGGAAGGTCGGGTTTCATCAGAAAAATACGACTTCTCTATCGATCATCGCTTAAAACCGCCTTGTTGTGCGAATAAAACAAAATGGCGGCTTATCCTCATAGTATAAACACATACAGTTGTGCCACCCCATGCACACGTATGCACACACAAACTGTATGGGGCCGATTACAAAGGAATATTTCATTGTGCACAGATAGCTTGTCTTTTCCTCCTCACGGAAATGCCTTGGTGTGATAGCACCAGCTATACGCCGCGGTGCTTCCGTTGGATAAGGATAGAGGGGTGAGTAATGGCTGTACCTGTGTTTACGCGTACATCACTGTTCTTTCTTTTTTGACTCCCCCCCCCCCCCCCCCCCCCCCGATGAGTTTAAGCGTTGGTAGACTCTGTCCTGGTAGGCTCTATCCTGTAATTCTGAGGACATGCAATAATATAAGGTACCGTCTGCACCGTGATGATGGATTTGGTCGGTGGACTTTGTTTGTATATACTCCAGAAATCATTTTGTATTCACTGTACTATATCACCTGAAACTTGTTTTTGATCTTATTGTACTCCTTTTGCTTGAATTGTGTTTAAGATGGCTAATCAAAGTAAAGAGAAAAATAACAGCACTAAGTATACATGGCTAGTGAGAAAAGACGAAGAGTTCATGTTTCGCAATTATACGTGAGTAGACAGACAGGATAGATAGGACGGGCAAGATGGAGATGACAACCCAGATAGTCAATCAATGTCAGTTGCTAAGCAACGTCATACTGGGATACGTTTCGATTGCTCGTTGGTGAAGAGGGCTAACAGTGCGCGTAGATGAAAAGAAATCAGAGCTGAGGGAAGTAAAGGAATTAGACTGAGGAGAAAATGCTTGAAATATAAGAGGCTTTAAAAAGTGAGCAGCATGGAGGAGACAGAACAGCATCAATAAATACACGCGAAGATCTGAAAGACCAATGTGGAGAGGATAGTCAACATACTCAAGTAGTCGAAAAGTTTCGGTAGGCTATTTTGTCTGGGAGTATAATGAATCATATCAATGTTTTCGCGTCAAAGATGACAGGAAGGAAATACAGCGAAATAATGCTCTTAAAAATCTTACATTGTTCATGTTTATGTTCATCTTAAAAATAAAAATAGTACTATGTTACGCTGTGTACAGTAAAGACAACATGCCATTTCTGGAGGTAATATACCATTGCAATAGACAAGTAGATATAGATAACAGCATTTTCTATCCGTTTGTGTTATAATCTCTCACGTATGTTCACTTCTTGCGATAAAAACCGTCTGGAGCGATTTCTATCCACACACACACACACACACACACACACACACACACACACACACACACACACACATAACACAAAGAATCATGCACATGTATTAAAGGGGTGGTTATAGTTTTGCCTGAGATGGGATTCAGATTTTAACTTTTGGGAAGATAACTTGAAACCACTTAAATGGAATATCAGAGAGCATACGATTCTGTAAGAGGAATTAAAAGTTTGTTTGGTGAAAATCTGTTCAGACATGGCTGAGATATCCCCCAAAAAAGTAAAACTAAATCGTCCTGATAAAAGGTAGAACCCATCTTTTATTAGGACCTCTTTGTTTTTGGATATATCAGCTATTTCAAAACCAATTTTCATCAAGTAAACTTTTAATTCCTCTTAGAATTGCGTGGTCTTTAATGTTTCATAATACTACATAAGTGGTTTCTAATCGTCTTTCAGAAAGTTAAAATCTGAATCCAAATCTTAACCAAAACTATACCATCCCTTTAAAGCACAGGTAATTGCAGCAGCAGTTCCTGGCACTTTATACCTTGTAAAAGGTTATACTTGTGGACAGGTGTTTACGTTGCTAGATTTGAGCAGACGATCAAACAACAAATGGCGGTTGACGGCCTTGCACGACTTGTAGCTCAGCGAAGATGTCACGTTCATGAAGCTATCTTTCTACCATTGAGTATTGTTACGAAGAAAGAATAATACTAAAGCGGCGATCTTGTCATCAACATCATCATCAAAAACAATAACAGGAAGCAATTGCTTCGTCTTCTGTTCATTCTCACGCAGGATGTATTTCAATAGCATAGAAGTACTAATTATGTGGTTATGCCAATTTAAGCAATATGTTAAACGGAGTATTTAAGCATAGACCAACATTGCTCTAAATCCTCATTGTTTCGTTTCATATTGCTTTGTTACGTATTATTGCGCGTTTTTTTTTAATAGCTAATTTGGTACCTTAGAATTTGCCTGAGCTTTACTATCTTGATGATACTTTTCATGATTATAACTGAAATAAGCATTAGATTACAATTACTGTCAGTCTAATGATTTGTCATATCTTTACAATCATCGTAATCTTTAATACAACATCATCATTACCATAATTTCATGTATAAAGTAATGGTGTGAGAACCATGTGAAGTTATTAAAAATCTTCGTTAGGACTGCGAAAATAGATTGCAATTCTCTAACGCGAAGGAAATTAGAATTTTAACTCACTGATTACCAAAACCAGGCGTACTAACCCTATACCAGTATACAGGAAATTTCAGTGTGTTAGAGGTAACTGGATAAAGTGGTCATCAGATGATATCAATTCTGACTAGTACCGTCTATCTCCCCAAAAATGATAACGGGACCTTCGGCAACGATAACTTTAGAAATAGTGAATCAATTCAAATACAATTTCAGGGTATGAAACTATAATTTATTACCCACATTATACAAAATAAACATCAACATCCGATTTGCCTCAGTGGTCAAAGAGAAATGAGGATTTTTGTAGAGCATGTCAGAAACCACTTCCCTTCACACATTAATATGCAGTTCCAAGAGCATCCAAGTGTTAAACTTGGAAGAATCAGATCCATGACATGCTTTACAACGATCCACATTTCTCTGTGACGACTTGATTAGATTGAATGGGCTCTTCTGCAAAATATAGCAAAGACGTGATATCTTAAGACCCTGAAATAGCATTCTGACAGTTGGAGGTTATCAACACGAAATCTGATTGTATTTTTTTGGTTTTTTTTTTTTTTTTGGGGGGGTGGACATACTGTACAGGAGCTATGGTGTCATACTGCCAACGCATTAATCAAAAAGTGCATGGCACAACCTTTTTTCTTCATCGGTCAGGTCAGTTGTACACAGGGCGAAATGACCGTTGCAGACGTCACGAGTTCCCAGTCGATTTGGCGTTTGAATATTCTCGCCGCTCCCCGAGCAGTAAGATCATGGAGATGGATGATTCATTTCGAAAGAGGGTTAAAGATTACGTTTTACACGCGGTGTGTAAACAGGTCAAAGGTGAATCATTCCTAAAGAGTAGGAGAATAATAACAACAGTCTCTCCTCCCCCATTAGAGCGAAGAAAAACACCTCTCTTGCAATCACCATGAATTGAAAACGAAAGCAAGATCAATCAAGGAGGGAAAGACGGTTTGAACTGACATCAAAAATTGTGGACGTCCATGTTTACTCTAACAACCGCAAACCCAACCTTCATGAAAATACCTGCGTTGAAAGTTCATTTACGAAGTACAAAGGAAAAACAGGCTTGAGCAGACGTAGTAGACAATGCAGCATTTGGAGACGAACTTTTGAGTAAGGTGTGTGCCTTTTTTTTCTGTAAACTTGCAAGACCGGCGATTTTGTGAAAACTCATTACAATATTGGTCCGTGTCTATCTGTCGTTAGTTTGCAGTTTCATGAAAAATCAACTTTCAAAACCGAAACCTGCCGTTTACTTAGAAAGTACGATAAACCAGTTTGTTTGTTTGTTTGTTTTTCTGGCGAGGCCAATCTCCACCTGTATAACTCATTATTGTAAGAATTAGGATATCTAACAAGACCCAAGTGTCTTTCATTCAAGATAAAAAATATACAATGCATGTCAAGGAAACTGATGCTCAATGACGATGACGATATTCTTCAGACTGGCTTAGGTTTTGTGTGTGATTGTGTGTTTGTGTGTTTGCGTGTGCGCGCGCTCGCGTGTGTGTTATAGTGTTTGTAGATGTGTGTGTGCGTGTTTGTGTGTGTGCGTTGGTGGGTATATGTGTTTGTGATTGCATGTTTGTTTTGATATTTGGTCCACAGGTGTGGCTTGTAGAGGAGTGCCTTGTTGACTGCATGTGTTTGCGGGGTTTTTTTTAGTATACGTACTCTGCGACAAAATAATGTCTCAAATTTTAAGGGAAATGACCTTTGACTTAGCGGTGACAAAACAAATTGAAGCAAAACGAAAAGAAAATAAACTATTAAGGAGGCGCAAAACCACTTTTGTACATCCTTGTGGAAAGAAAGAAAGAAAGAAAGAAATGTGGTGTTGTATTCCCATCCGGGAAACGCATCGAGTGGGGACGTCCTGGAAGGATGCCAGAACAAGTGCTATATATTCATATCCAACGAAGATTACGCATGATATTGTGTTAAAGGCTGATAGAATTTAGCTCTGCTTTAAGTTAAGAAGCCACCTGATTGAAATCATAGGTTATGGCAATGATAGTCATAGTATTCCTTTTGGTTGTTTTGTGTCTGCCGCAGTCCATTTGAAGTTCATCGTGAAACCTTGGGTATGGTTGTACAAGTGCTTTTTCCCGACAATGATAGCTCAGCGATACCCGCATCCAGTTACCCTGCGCTCCTAACCACCTCTTTCTTTCTGTCTGGCTGGCCGTCTGTCTATCTATCTATCTATCTATCTATCTATCTATCTATCTATCTATCTATCTATCTATCTATCTATCTAATCTATCTATCTATCTATCTATCTATCTATCTATCTATCTATCTATCTACCTACCTATCTATCTATCTATCTATCTATCTATCTATCTAATCTATCTATCTATCTATCTATCTATCTACCTACCTATCTATCTATCTATCTATCTATCTATCTACCTATCTATCTATCTATCTATCTACCTATCTATCTATCTATCTATCTATCTATCTATCTCTTTCCCCCTTTCACACTGTCATTCTTTCTTATTCGGCATGTTCCATGGGTGATGTAAATTTAGAAGGCTAAACATCTGCAAACAGTGGCTTCCATAAAATTATATTACTTCTACTAAAGTTGCCAACCATTGAGCTGTTATTGATATGGCAAGCACGAAAGCGAGCAAACACAAAAATATTTCTGTGTCGTCTAGAGCACGTTCGTATATAAATCATGATTATATCCCGAGTAACATATCACGGACAGGGTTGGTGACAAAAGTATTAAATACATTCTCACTTCTTCATTTGAGTATGCAGTTCAAGCTTCATTTATATCTTTTTTTCTTTCCAAAATAATTTGTAAGTACCATCCGAAAGATTTTGGATATTGACGTATGCGCGCACGTGTGTGTTTTGTTTTATCAAATTAACCGTGTTTACTTTAAGGGAAAAAATATAATGACATCGAATTACATTATCATTTTTAACTCCTCGTTGTCACGTGATCGTCCTCAAATAAACCGACGCCGAGTGGGTGTTGTATGTGCTGTAGTTATTAGGTCTTCATAAAAGATAATACGATACGTTCAATATCAAAACGTGGAGTATTAGACCGAAATAAAAAGCAAATTCATATAATTTTCCTGGATTCTCCTTTTGCATTTCGGAACAGGGGAATTTTAATTGTCACGTTAATGTTGTCATTCGTTTTAATCAATGGTTATTTTCATCACACAGTCAAGTGATTTGGTGTTGATGATAGTGATCTGTGAGATAACATAATGTCCTTATGAGAGCAATAAACATCCGTACATTTGCATTGTCTTTGCAGTAACGGAAATGACAGACGTCCATAATGATTATGGTGTTTTGCTGTTTTCCACGTATAGGGTACAATGTTCATCCGATAATCGCAAACGCTTTGCGGAACAACTAAATAAAGATCGGTTCGAGTAAAGCATTTGCCCAAAGTATGAAATTGCTGTGCCATCCCTTATCTTCTGTTTATCTCAGTTAAATCTGTAATTGATTTTAATTTGTTCTTATGAAAACAAACTTAAAAAAAGAATGTCTATCTCACTTTTTGTTTCTGGGTGTCGAAGAGCACTGTTGCCGTGTATGTCTATATGGGTGAAATAACTTTCCATGGTTTGATGTAAATGTCCACATACTGGGTTTCATGTGGGGTGATTTGAAAGGCCACCGACTAAGAGGAAAC
This sequence comes from Diadema antillarum, assembly GCF_040938485.1. Taxonomy (NCBI): domain Eukaryota; kingdom Metazoa; phylum Echinodermata; class Echinoidea; order Diadematoida; family Diadematidae; genus Diadema; species Diadema antillarum. The sequence continues at coordinate 641,057 of NW_027271474.1, read as the reverse complement.
CCTGCTGAAATTGGACAAAAAAGAGACTCGTCTCCAGACCCCTTACGACATAGAGGTAATGTAATGTAATATCCATAACTGAACCTTAATCAATTGCTTACGATAATTGTCGAAAATAATAACGACCAATAATACATGATAAAAGTATGTATGCATAACTTGTTTCATTTCAATACTGCATTACAATGTTCATTAGGTCTTTGTTTCAATCAGGAACACTTCGACAAACTTGTCACTTGTGGCGGTGAGTTGGCTCTCAGTCGGCAACGCGTCTGCCTCACGATCACGCGGCCCGGGTTCGAACCCAAGTCTGGACTGATCAATGTTGTGTGTAAGCGTACCGTCCCCTCTATAGCAATACAAGAGGCAAAACACTCTGTCCCTCGGATAAGACATAAAATGGACGTCCCGTGTATGAGAGAGTAACAACTCATGCACGTAAAAGATCCCGCTTCATTCATTCATCGCAAAGAGCAGGGTGTTTAACCCGGTGAAGTGGTCCCACCTCACATCCAATTGGACCCTATGGAAGACCAGCTTAACGTAGCTGAATATGGGCTATCCAGCCATCTTACCAGATGGAAATGAACAAACAAACAAACAAACAAACAAACAAACTTCGACAAACTTACCACATGTTTACATTGGCATGACTTGGGTATTCAATGCTTTTTTCCCTAACAGATATATATAGACTTCTGATACATGCCCTACCGATTGATAAAATCAGAAATAAAGAGACAAATTAGTCAGATTCTGAGAAAATGCACTTTCACTTTACGAAATGTGGAAGTAAGGATATACTTGCTCGCAGAGTGAGGTCATTTTGTTTTGTTTGGATACGTTTTCCCGCCTCTGGCAAGTGTAAGACTGCAGCTGGGTTATGCGTATTAGCAAAGAAGAATGGCTTTTGTTATCTTTCGTCAGTCGGGTATCATTCCTTCCACGACAGAGATAAATGCGCCCACAACGACCGCCCTCTTCCGCTAAAACTGCGTAATATGCTCTACACAAATTGATAACGGAAGAGATTCTGAAGTATTGGCCTCGTACATCATAGAGTATTTAATGTTGATGTAAGTGTTATCTTTATGTGTATGGAGCACGTCGGAATCAGCTGTAATATACCACGTTCTATTGATAAATGTGGGGGGGGGGGGGTTAAAAACATACATGTAGAAAGTCTTGACTTTCACCACACCATGTATTTGATTAACATGCCATTCCCGTTAGCTAAGTTATGAAGATTTGCAACCTAACTCCGTGGAATATATCGACTTATTATTGTTAAGAAAACAGGCTGATGCACATTATGACCTCATTCATGTTCATAATTCATGACTTCATTCATATCGATTTCATTCATTCCAGATATCAAATAGAAAATATTGACTGGCGAATGTGTAACATTGTGTAAAATTAGATATTGTTCTGGTACTAACAACTCTATAACATTTTATCGTGTATAAGATATTCTATATACTATACGTTCATATCCATTTCTGAATTGCTTTCAATAACTTGTATCATATCAAGGAGAGACGAATAATGAAAGGAAGATGGCTACATTATCAAATATTGTAATCAAATGTCATTTCATTATGTCCTCGTACCAAGATATACGAAAGGTTTATATATCTAGACCTATACTATGAAATTATCAGTATGCTCTCACAGGGGAGACGGAAAAAACTGACCTCTATACTCACTGTTTAGAGATGAGAACTGTCGAAAGAGTCAGATAATCAGTAGTAAAAAAGAAGCAGATTGATAAAATTCAAGTGCGCAAAAACGTTAAAAAAAAAGAAATTTGATGACACACCTTTCAGGATTTCTTGCTACGACAATGATCAACCTGCAGAATATTCGTCTAGAGCATTGTTAAGTGTTAAAGTTGTCTGTGAGGGAAGCGAGAATGGAAACTCAAGCATGTCTTTTCAGTGATAATCATTTACAGCAGATCAAATTAATGTTCACTGCTTCTTATCATGACCGGCTTCATACACACATCACGAGAAACCGTCAAGGCCCATGAATGTCGGACTCTGGTGAAACTAGTTCACGGTCGGAGTCAATGGTCCTATGATGATGATGATACTGTGATGTAAAAATCTGACCACCAACGCCTGTATCAGCTGTCCGAAGGATGAGGAAAACAGATAAGGGTTATTTTACCTGCTGTTCGACAAACCGTATTGGCTTTGGCTGTAATGTTCTTTACAGGCGGCGAGGGGGAGACGGAAAGGTTATTTCTTGGTCGTTCGTTCTTCTCCAGATTGCCATTTGCTGTGCGAAATGGAAAGCAGGTCGAACCATGATTTTGAAATAGAAAAGGATGGAGAAGACTAACAGTGCATAAAGAATACAGAAATGACTGCAAAATAGTTATTTCCGTAGAACTAAAAATACAATTATCGGTTACACATTCATATATATATATATATATATATATATATATATATATATATAACGATGTAAATCAAAAATAAGGATGGAAATGAAATACATATATTTTACGTGACAGAACAGACGTTATCTCCCTCACAGTCGAATTTCAAAATTCTTAATATACGTATGTGAGATTTTCCCGTCCGTTCACAAACTTAGGGTTATGTGATTAATCTCTCAAAAAATTGTCTCTTGCTTAAATACTGAATATGTTATCTAGTCATCATCTCCTTCAAAAGCGTGTAATGAAAGTATGGTATGTGTTTTGTTTCTGTGTGCCATTGTTACTTTTTCATTGTTTCTATATCAAGTTAACGTTTATAAGGTCCAGAAGGCCTCTTCTCAAGTTCTCTGTTCATTTCAAATTAATTTGTACTTATCATGGAGTATTGTGTATGAATTTGTTTATCTATTTCAATAATTTAAACCGGAAACGAATAGACAAAACGGCAAGAAATGTTATTGCATAATAATGTGCAAGTTTGAATCTCTTTTCCTAGTCGGTCTGCAGTTTTTTGAATGGACAGCCCATTCTCACGTCGCCTCGCCGGTTGCACACCTGATTGCTGTCATCCTGGTTATCCATGGTCACGTGTGAATGTTGTAGAATTGGTTGAAGAGTTTAAGACGCAGGTTCAAGGAGAAGAACTTCCCTTATCCCTTGATCCGATAATCCGTTTATCCTTTGATATCCGTTCGTACGATAATATCATGTTCATGCTTGTCTCACGACGGACATCGACGGGAGAAAAACACTACAACACAACACTGAAAACAATAACAACAAACATTTAATGTTACCATGCACGCACATGCAGAAAGGATGACTATTCAGCAAAAATTCTACGTGATAACGTACCACTCTTTGATTTTTTTTTTCCGATCGGTATTTTGTGTCTGTATAAAGTCAGTCTCTGTCTCTGCGTAGAATCTAAGGGTGAAAATTAAAATGTCAAATGTACTGGAGCATAGTTGTTATTGAGAAGAGTGCGAATCTGCATAATCTCGTTCTCCAAACTTGTCATGATCATACGCCAGTGCTTCTCAACCAGTGTTCCGCGATGTCTCCCAAAAATGAAAAAAAAAATTGTATTCGATCTTCACATGTAAGTGGGCCTTTTGTAGGATCCAAGGTGGGCCTCGGGTTATAAAAAGGTTGGGAAGTGCGGATATAAACCATGTTATCGACAGATAAGTGGTCATTAATGCTGTCTCTTATAGATCATTGGATTGACAGATTATATACTCTTATCTTTGTCGCCACCTCGTCTTGAATTTCTTCCCAGACGATGCTAACCACTGTCAAAGAATTTTGTCAATGTCCAGGCACACGACACGCGTATAGTGTGGACACTGTGACATTTAAAAGCAATGTGATCGGTTGTATCTTCAACCCATCACCAATACAAAATCTCTGCAACCCGACTGGGCGACTGTTCATCACGTGACATTCACTAAAAGATACTATTGCACTCTTACAAGACAGTAAACTGACAATGTCTCTCGATCAGCAAACGTATACACAAAAAAAAAGGTAAATAGGATATTCTGAGTAAAAAAAGGGAAACAGTCTGAATGACGGAAAACATAGATAGCTGTCTGTTAACGTCATTTTGAAGTGTGTGTTCTTTAAAGTAATAATATCATCCATTTATTGTAACGGAAAGAAGTTTGTGCTTTCGTGGAAAATCGAATACATACCCACGTAACCCAATCGTTATGTATAAAGTAAATGATGGAAAGTCGCATCAAAACGGGGAAGTAGGCGTATCTTATTCTCACTAGAGCATCATAACATTTTATGTAATTGATTGATAGATCATGAAGATGAATGAGCTTTCCTCACAGTGCAGTATCACGTATGTTAACTCTACACTGCAAAAAGTCCGGTGTTAAATAGTGAACACCGAGATGGTGTTAAATTTTCGGTGCTCATTTATGGTGTTAAATTAACACCTCCGGGTGTCATTTCCAAATCTAAAACTGTTTTTTGAAGAGTTTCTTAGTAACTGCACTTCTTTTTGATTTTTAATTTACACAAGACGATCAAGAATTTTACATTAAAATACTAGATTTTTGAAAAAATGTGAAAATAAATTTACACCACAGTAACACCAGCTGGTGTGGTCTCTTATTGAAGCTGGACGGGTGTTAAACCATTGATATTAACACCAACAAATATCAAATCAACACCATGTGGTGTCATTTTTGAATCAACACCAGTACAGTGTCAAAATAACACCAGGTACAGTGTCAAATTAACACCACGAAGTGTCAGGTGAACACTTTTCAACACCATCGCAGTGCATTTTCTACACCTGTGGGTGTGGTCCTCTATTGAAGTTTGATCGATGTTAGATTTAACACCCATGGTGTTAAATCTAACACCGATGTTTTTACAGTGTACGCTCTGTGTTATAAGACTCTATTTACACGTGACGATGTGCAATAAATTCGAAATTAATTGGATGCACATCTGCGCTGTAAACATACTTATTTCAGTCTTTGTGCTTTATTTTACACGAATATTTTGTCTATGCGAAGGAAGACAAGAAAAATGAATTCCTACCCAACTCAACGCAAGAAAAAAAAAAAAGAAACAGGAAAAATACCACATGACTTTGCATGATAGTGCCTACGTGCATCCTGCTTTCAAGAAATTATTTTTCTTAACGGAAAACCACCATTAATAATGATTCTTGTTATTCGACTGCTATGTTGCCGTCTTTCGCCGATTCAACCCTGTTTGATTTCTTCTTCCAGACAAAAGGGGAAGTATGTCGAAATTCATGTTCCACCAACAACAACAAAAGAATAAATGAATAAATAAAAATAAACGGGGTCATCCCAAGACGTCGACACCCTCGAGCCAATACAGCCCACGAGTCATAAAGTCCATGAGTTCGACACTATTATAAAGACGAATAAGGCCAATGAGTTCGGCACTAGGTAAAAACAACCCATGAGTTCGACATTATACAACACGGGGCTTAATGTGTCAGTCTCGTGGGCTTTGTTACCCACGCCGATGAAAATCGGCAGGGGGTTATGTAAAGGGTTCCGTATGTTTGTTTGTTTGTTTGTTTGTTTGTTTTTTTTTTTGTTTTTTTGTTTGTTTGTTTGTTTGTTTGTTTGTGTACAAGATAACAAGAGAACGGGTAAACGGATTTGCACGAAATGTTCAGGGAATGTTTGGATAATGACAGGAAAGAATCGATTAGATTTTGGTGATAATCGGTTGACCCTTGCAAATTCTGTGTGACCTTGAAGTTTTGACCCCATGGTATAGTGACCATTCCGAAAATTTCCCGTTTCTCACTTTGCGATTTTCCGCTACCATACGAAGACATAAACTCCCCAACGATCCGACTTCGCTGCTCAAATGTTCGTAAGAATTCCGAAATTTACGTTTAGGCCTATTTGAGGGACTATGTCCTTCTAGATTTATGAAAGTTCGTTCTCCGTCATCACAAACTGGCCCGTATTTTGATGATTTTTCAAATTAACATTGATTGTTTTTTTCGTTGGAGGAGCATTTTGCTCGGTCGCAGTCACACTGCACGATATGCGTGCTCAATGTCAATGCGTGTGCAAGGCCGCTGAAAATGCATCGCGCTCTACACTGTTGGTGCAAAATTGCACCGGGGACGTTGCGGCGCTCGTTGGTGGCCGAATACTGGTGCAGTAGACATTTGCATTCAACCCTTGCATTGAATAATTCCCGTAGACACTAATCATAGGGGTAATTGCCTAGGGGGTACGTAAATTTTGTTTTTCTTTTTTACTTTTGTGGATACCATCAAAGATCGTACACTCATACGACCTTTGATATTTGATGATTTTTCAAATTAACATTGATTGTTTTTTTCGTTGGAGGAGCATTTTGCTCGGTCGCAGTCACACTGCACGATATGCGTGCTCAATGTCAATGCGTATGCAAGGCCGCTGAAAATGCATCGCGCTCTACACTGTTGGTGCAAAATTGCACCGGGGACGTTGCGGCGCTCGTTGGTGGCCGAATACTGGTGCAGTAGACATTTGCATTCAACCCTTGCATTGAATAATTCCCGTAGACACTTATCATAGGGGTAATTGCCTCGGGGGTACGTAAATTTTGTTTTTCTTTTTTGCTTTTGTGGATACCATCAAAGATCGTACACTCATACGACCTTTGATATCATCACACTCTCGGCTTGCTATAATCAAAATATCCCGCAAGAAAACGGCGTATTTCTCGATTTTTAGCGCTTTTTCCGCGACCCGTCGCGTAGACAATACTCTTAAAACTGGACTTAATTCGCGCGCGCTTGGAAAAGTTCCGATTCTGCACTTTTGACGGTGGAATTTGGGATTTTCGATGGATTTTTGGAGGAGACTTAAGGACTTTCCTGTACGTGAATGAGTGTTAATACCGTATGCGTAATTATGTGATTTGCGTGTGATGTGACTGTAGAACCAAAGATCGTACACTGATCAGTGTACGATCTTTGGTAGAACTCACTGGCTGGTGATAAAGCACACTGGCAATTAAGTGGCCGAATTCTGGTAGATGACCGAATGCACATTATGTTTACCCCGACTTTGTACTTAGGCGTGGGTCTGCCGCCTTTGACAGCCCCTCTCTAGTTTGCTAAGTGTCGAACTCATGGGTTGTATGTACTCGTGGATGTCGAACTCGTAGGTGTCGAACTCGTGGCGTGCACCCGATCATACGTTCGAGACTTTTCACTTTACAATGTAATTCCATACCAATGCAAATTATATCTTGCCAAACGATGTCGTTGTTGTTGCTACTGTTACTGCTGCTCGTGTTTGTGCTGTTTTCTATGAGATGTGATATTTTAGCTGGAGATGAGGCATTACCTATTAAAGCAAATTCATGTGTAATGTGTAATAGCTGAAAATATTTCAATATATCTCTCAGGTTAACAGAAACTCACTCTTTTTAAATAAACATAGGGAAATTTCCTGCAGATATTATTTCATCATCATAAAACTTAGCACTTATACTGTGATTCGCAGCGTCTCTTATATTGGAAAAAGGTTAGATTGAATTGGTTTAATAATCATTAATTAAAAAACAAATCAGAAAAGTATATGCCCAGCTAAGAGAGAATAACAAAAAACAAAAACTTGAATCATCCAGAATGTATTAAAACACTTTACAACCGTAGCTTACAATGAATCCCTCTATTTTTGTTTTCAAAATGTCATTTTGTCAGGTTGATATAAGCAATTGCCTTCATGTTCATTAAATTGCGTCGTTCAAAAAATATTGAATATTCACAATCTTTGTAACAGGTGCTCGATGTTTTCATTGGAGTTTGGTAAAATTATTGCGATTTTCATACCTACAATGCCTTATATATTGACGGTATCGATAACAAGTGTTTAAAAACTGAATAAATGAAGACAGAATTAAGAATTAACGTATTTATCTCGGTGTGACACTAAAGTAAACAACCAACCATGACAACACTGTTTTCTTGAAAAGAAAAATGTAACGAAAGAAGACACTACAATCAGTTATATTACATCCTGCTCAAGTTTGAGAATGCGTGTCATTATAGTCTTCTCTTGTTTCTCGTAATCTTTATCGTTTAATCTAATCTTTAATTTTCTTGTTGTTCTCGATTTTGTTCCAGCCTCAGTGAAGCCAAGCCAATTCACAGTGACTGCCAGTCCCGGGGACTCTGTAAATATATCAGTCCAGTTTATGCATCACACGCGCATTCCCGACTACATCGTCTGGTCCCGAAATGGAACGCTCCTCCCGCGAAACGCGACGCGGTTCGGCGTCTTCGAGTACTACACCATTCCCGCAGTTTCAGTCAGTGACGCAGGACTCTACCGCGTCCACCTGCCAAACGACCCAGATCAAGGTGGCTACACGCGTCTCATCGTAAGAAGTAAGCAGCGGCTGTAGGCAAATAATCAAAGGAATGTTTAATTACATTATCCTTTATATCCTTCATCATATTTTATTCATCACTTATCTATTCATGTATTTACTTATTTATTCATCTATTCATTCATCCATTTATTCAATGTATTTAATATATCATATATATAGTTATTTATAATCAAAATCATAGTAACAAATTATGTATTTGATTGATCTTCTATCTTTGTACGTAAAACTGAAATTGATTCAATTCAATTCAATTCAATTCAATTCAATCATTTATTGTCTGATTTAAAAAATACAGAAAATCTTCCTCCTCTGGCAAGATAAGAGAGCATTACACGACAAGAATAACAAACAGATCACATATATATACAAAAAGACTGATAATCAATTAACAATTCGATACATCATCAAACGATATATCGTAACTAATTAAACTGAAATACTAATGAAATGAAAAGGTATGTTTGAGACTATAAAAATAGAACTTTATAATATACTATTGATGCATTGAATCTTTTAAACATGCTGACGTCTGACTATGGCAAATATATATCAAAAATGCAAAGTCATAAATACAAAATTGCAAACTGATATATCGGATGAACGCAAAACAAAGAGAGGATGATAAGGATTTGATAGCTCTTTTTTGCTTTAGAATTGTCATTTTGTAAAATTATATTTGGCCACAGAAGGTAAAATGCAATGAAGATTTGTACTCAGAACCACGTGGTACACAAGCAACTAATCACGTGACAAAAGGTCTTCATAATGTCGTTAAACTGTCAAAATTACTCTCTAAAAAAAATCGAGTGAAAATATTCACTCTTAAAGGAGTGAATACAAAAAAGAGTGAATTTAGAGTGAAATTGGAGTGAATTTTGAGTGAAAATGTTAATTTTCACTCATTTTGGAGTGACCTCAGGGATCACTCCTAAATCTTCGAGTGATCCCTGCGGTCACTCCAAAATGAGTGAAAATGAACAATTTCACTCAAAATTCACTCCAATTTCACTCTAAATTCACTCTTTTTTGTATTCACTCCTTTAAGAGTGAACATTTTCTCTCGATTTTTTTTTTTAGAGAGTAAGCATTACAACATTTTGACATTTCTAGGTTCGTCGTGACTTCGCTAAAAGTGATATAGGTGGTAACTACAAATCTCACAAATGGTGGGTTTGAGAAAATTACCATTTTTTTCTCTTAGGTTGTCCAGCGAACCTGTGGGGAGCTGGATGCACCAATGAATGCCCGGCTTGCATGAACCAAGGGGTGTGCGATGATGTAACAGGGGAGTGCCTTTGTCCCCCTGGTTTTAAGGGAGAAACCTGCGAAATAGGTAAGTTAAAAAGATGCAGCCGCAAGGTGTGGTAATTGTAATATGCGTGAATAAAGACATTAAAGATGGTCAGTCCCTTTTGCAAACTTCTTCAAAATTCATGAAAGTTTGCACACTTTCAGCCAATATTTGGATACCAACTATGAAATTTCAAGGTCAGAGGTACCCAAACTACCTGAAATAAAAGAAAATCATATTTGTTTTCACTTAGATTTGATTTGAAAGTGATATGAAATGAAAATGTGGCATTCGTTGTGTATGTGTGAACTTGAGTGCGTCTGGAAAACTGACCTGGAATACAGGCTACGTGTTGAAGGTTGTATTCTTTAAGGTTTCTTCACAGAGGGCTGAATGGAATGAAACCTTCCTTGTTTATTTACTTTGAGTCAGAGAGAGAGAAGAAGATTTTTTTTATGCATGAGAGTCATTTTCATATCTCTTGTACTATACCGTCAATTTTCTTCTTTTAGTGTTCTTCATGTTTTATATTTACAATCCATTAAACAGTTCGTTGTTTCAAAGGTTCATTATTCCGAAGGTTGGTTATTCTAAAGGTTCTTAAAGGTATTAGCCCACATTTGTAAACCTGCAGCAATTGGTCTCATAGTTAGCATGGAGTTTGAGTATGATTGCAGTAACACCTGTGCAAAATTTCGTTCCAATTAGTCCATTACTTTCATAAAAATAAATGAAAATGCACCGTATGCATGCGTACAACGCTCGCTAGCTCCGGTCCACGTACTTACTACATGCATGCGATACATGTGTAAGTTACATGTACGTAGCTAGCCCGCGCTCGTAATTCGATTTTGGGTCGGTTGACCCGGTTTGAAAATTGATTTTAAAACGATGATTTTCTCTCTTTTATCGAATGGTATAGACAAAGAGCAACAGGTGAGGTATGTGACTGTTATAACTTGTACTTGAAGTCATATTGGACCTATTTTATGCAGTTTTGATTTTCGTGGGTTTGCAAATGTGGGCTAATACCTTTAATCCCGAAAATGAAATCTTAAGGTACGTAATTCCAGAGGGTTATTGGTACGCGCTATTTTGTCATCTTTCGTTTAACGAACCTCCAGAATAGTGATACTCATTTTAATTTCGGATTGACGAACATCTATGTATATTGAATTTATTTGTTTCGTAATAATGAACTTATATTTTTTCATTTCCGGATGAAAGAACCTTGGGCATAACGTACATCACCAATTTATCTCTCCCTCCCCCCTCCCCATCCGCTTTCCTCCCCCCCCCCCCTTTCCAGTCGTTGACTTCCTCGTCTTCTGAATTTAGTACTTTAGTACTTTCTTATGTATGGTTTTGTTCTGTTGTACTGATTGGTTGGTGGGTTTTTATTGCAGCATGCGGCCCGAACCGTTTTGGGCGTGACTGCGAGTTCGAATGCACGGGCAGTTCTTGCAGGCACATGCAGTTTTGCCTCGGTGACCCCTTCGGGTGTTCTTGCGCTACCGGGTACGCCGGACTGGCCTGTGACCAGGGTAAGTACTGAATACACCTGCCCAATACATGCATTGTATGAACGTTTGCTATCAAGCGCCACGGTGAATGTCAACATTTCCAACAATCTCCCGTTCTTCCACTCTATCTTTCCGCTCCTTTCCTATATTGTGTTCCCATTCTCCTCCTCATAATAATAATAAGGTCTTATCTATCCAGGGTAGCCTCTTCAGTGTTGTCACTCCTCTACCAGAGGGCCCTGCCATTATTATTACCCTAGCGTTGCTAGGCACCCATTTATACACCTGGGTCGAGAGGGACATGGTGGGGAAAAACATATAATCTTGTCCAAGGACGTAAGCACTGAGCAGGAATCGAACTCGGGTCCCCTTATTGGGAACTGAGAGTCGTATCCACTATACCACAGCGCCTTCTTCTTTACCCCTTAACGGGGATGGCTATTAACTGATCTGTGGGAATCAGTAGGAATGCTAGGGGATGGTTGTTCCAATTCTCGTGGGATTCATTTAAGAGTAGATTATATATCTATTGTTTTGTGAAAATTGTAACCTGGAAACATTAAACTGCACATTACTTGAATATGAGACCATTCTGAAGCAAATAATTTTTCACACAACAATGATGTACTCTTAAATGAATCCCACAAGGATTGGAACAATTATCCCCCAGCATTCCACTGATTCCCACTGATCAGTTACTAGACATCCCCTTTAATCTCCTCCTCCTCAAACTCGTGCTGCAATCTCTCTCTCTCTCTCTTCAGCATAACCGTCTTCATCCCGGCACTACCATAATGCTTCTAACTGTAATCAACCACTATTCAATCTACTTATTAGGTCTCTCAGTGATAATGAACTGATTAAGTTTTTTTTATTTATTTTGTTATTAAATGGTCTAACAAAAGAACAAACAATTTGATTCTTTGCATCTTTGATGTAATGATGAAAAACAGCATTTTGAAAAGTTCTGATAAAAGCATAATTCTTCGTTGACGTCCAGTCCAAAAATAACTCCTTCAATATCTTGAGCTTCCAAACATATTGCATACTTGTTTTACAAACTGAACTACAAAATTAGAATGTAAATTGGTGTTTTACCTTTAAAAATATATAAATTGGGATCAAATAATTATTTCCACTTTAACAAAATCCCCTGGTGAAACTTTTTCCAGACTTTTATTCCCCGTAAGTTCGTATCATATACAATAATGTATAAAATAATCCATTCAACATAATCATATTATTTTATAAACGACAGTCGCCTTCACTAACACCATACTGAAGAAGCAATAAGGGTAATAGGAGTGTACTCAATGCAAATAAGAGAGAGGGGGCGACAGGGACAGAGACAGACAGACAGACAGACAGACAGGCAGAGAATATACATTTGTAGATGAGAGGGAAAAGAGAGAGAAAGAGAGATCCGATAAAAAGTAGAACGATACCACAGCCAACGATGATTGTAGAATGCGAAGACTTATCATTTGTTTTTTTTTTTCAATTTGTGTGTTGGAGCGATAAGTTGTGTAGTCATCTGCCCGGCCATCTGTGCGGGTACTGAGCCAACTGTGTCCTCATCCCTGTAATCTGCAAAACAAAACCCCAAACAATTCGATGAACGGTTTCTAGATATGTGATTTCCGATCACGTTTCCTCTGAACTGAATAGATCACATCATTTCCTGCTCAAAATATGATTTTTTTTTTTATTTGTTGAAACAATTAGAATGATTTACCAGTTTTGCGAACGAACAATTGGTTTAACACTGCCCTGATGCCTTAAACGTGCGGTATAATTATCGTGTCTGTTCCCCGGAAGATTTGATTCCAATTTCAGGTCAAGATAATGTAGGCTCGCATTTCCGGCAAAAGTCATTGCCTTCGTGGAAAATATTTGCGTGTCCTTCAACGAATGTCATTTCATGAAGCAAAAACAGATGGTCATACATACATAACACTCTCTTGTTTGGTCTTTCAAATACTTATGTTCTTCTTCGGACAATGTTCAGTTCTATTCTTGTCCGCGTTGGATTTGTTGGGTAAAGATGTCGTTTGGTACTTCAAGTTTTTGGTTTCCACTGAAATCGGGAAAACAAATTAATGATTCGTGGGAGCTAACAAAGATGTGACTGAGAAAGAGTGATAATGTATCATGAAACACATTTGCAAATTAGACAAGGAGATGAAATGACATAGCATTCCAATTGGTCTATTAATTCGTTCATTAGTATGTGATACAATCACCGTTTTGCCGGTTACAGCTCGTTATTCCGAAGGTTCGTTATTCCGAAGGCTCTTTAGTCCGAAGATTCGTTATTCCGAAGGTTTGTTATTCCGAATTTCATTTTCGGATTCACGAATCTCCGGAAAAACGAACCTTCGAAAAAGCGCCACAAATGTTCGGATTAACGAACCCTTTTTCATTTTCGGATTAACGAACCTCTAGGCATAGGGAATTTGTGTGTTTCGGATTAACGAACCTTCGGAATAACGAACCTTTGGAATAGCGAACCTTCGGAATAACGAACAGCACCCGTTTTGCCAATGATTCAACAGTTACAACGCTTTCGTTCCACGTTCTTTTAATGGCTGCGTAGTTCAAACTCATTGACCATTTTTACAGAATAGTATGACTCTTGAGCAGATTATAAGACAAAAGATTTGAGTGCATACAATTATTAGGTGATACGCGTGAGGCAATGACGTCATCAGCTCGTGTAATTTGGATATTTCATGAGTCTGTTTTCAGTATCATTTCCTGGAAAACAACAACTATGAAACTTGAACATGCCATGGCTGTCATTGATCTTCTGTCCAAATTGACAATACATTTTAATACCTTTCGTTTTTCATCCATGATGTCTATGATTGTTACAAATGGTCAAATTGAAAAGACATTGTTCTTGATTATTCACTTATTCATGAGTGTGTGTTTGCAAGTGTGTAAAAGAGGAATGCACCTTAAAGAAACGGAGGTTTGGTTGAATTTGGAGTTGGATCTTTTTTCCCCTCTCTTTACCAAGACAATATGCATCTAAACCGACGAGGTATATCGGATTTCACTGTGTGTCCGCTTTTAGTACGCCTTACCGTACATGTCACTGCTTCCAGCTTATCTCGGCCTCGCAATGGATGCTGCGCAGGAAGACAATGCCCCAACTCACTTCCGGGTTGAAAGTCGTGTCGTAATCCCGAATCCCCTCTGCGTATGTGTTTGTATGTTTAGCTTCTTCTCATAACTTTCCTTTTCTCTTCTACTCTTTAATGTTATGTGCAACTGATAATATTTTTCTCGCAAAATTCTGCGTCTCCTTTCAGTCATTCACACACAATCCCAATTTCAGGCACACCCAAAAAATGGCTAGTTAGTTGTAAGCAAATCTTTTACGAGCTCGCTGGCACGTATACACCATAAATCTCAGGGTGCATATTTTATTACTTGTATTGATATTTTTTTTATACGTTATGTAAAGATACGTACATGTTCACACATATCCAACATTTGTCGTCATATAGACAATTGTTTATTGTCTTCAACTGTTGTTATCGTCATTAATAATTATCATGAGATGACTAGCATGGAAAATGCCGCCCTTTTCATACTTCATATTTCATACTATACTGATGTTTGCGCACTGTGTTTTTATTTTTTGTAGCCATCATGGAACATTAATGCATTGTTTTTGCACAATCTGGGAATATCGGAAAATGGTCGGTCATGTCTCTTATAATGTTATCATTAACATCTATACTTATCTCAATCACACGTAGTATACCTTTACAATTGCAAGGTTTATTTCAACTTTTTCCCTTCAAGAAAGAACACATTGTCCCACAGTGTGAAACACAATGTGAAACACAGTGCGAACACATTGTGAACACAGTGTGAAATCTCGTCACACTGTTAGATTCTAGTGTTTTAACAGCATGACTACATTGTAAATCACCAATCCACAGTGGAAATCATCAATTCACAGTGTGAAACAGAACGTTACTACGCATATGAATACCCTGTGAAAAACCACACCTCAGTGTCAAATAATCTTCACACTGTTAGATTCGAGCGTTTTCACACAGTCGACTACGCGAACACAGTGTGAACACACTGTGGGACACTGTGTTCTTTCCAGTAGAGTTGACCTCACTACAGATTGAGCTTGATTGTAGGTCTCAAACCAATTCAGTTGACGAGGTCTTTGGACTGGGATCTGTTACTTAATTGCGGATAGAACGCTATAGCTCTCTTTTCCTTGTTTACTCCGATTTGTTTGACCTTGTCCTTGATGGGTTGATGGAAATGACCTAGACTTAAACAGACTGAAAAACAATTGCACATTTCTCAATATTATATACACATATTCATAAATTCATAATCTGGAAAAAAAAATCTTTCTTGGTGGTTGTTGCTTCCTTATAGTCGAGGCTTACATCTTTTTTTTTAAAGAAACAAGACGATCTATGATAATGACAACAAAAGAAACCCAACGAAATCAATGTAAATAGAAGGTAACACGAAAGGGAACATATCATAGCGTATATTTCAATACCTTTGTTGTACTACATTCCTCACAATTTAAAATAATATACATCATTTTAAAAAGTTCGGCCATGATCCATGTGGGAACTTACTCCTGAGGTAACATAATATGGGTATTTGGGAAAGAAAGGAAAACAAAACAAACAACTAAACAACCAAAAGTGATTTAAACCTACATTATAGGGAACGCGTAATAGATCACCGAAAAGAAAGGCAAAATAACCTGCAACACAATAATATGGTCATATACAAGATGTATCTGATATGCATTCATATAAAATCACGCTCCCATACGCTGCGAGATAGTGATAGTGAGAGAGAGAGAGAGAGAGAGATAGTAGGAGATGGTGATGATAATGATGATGATGATGATGATGAAAGTAAGAAAGAAGACGACGAAGCAGAAGAAGACAACGAAGAAAAAGAAAAAGGTGGAAGAGAAGAAGGAGAAGGAAAAGAAAAAGGACACTAAAGTATTAAAATCAGACACTTAATCTTGCATTAGCATGTTTAGTCACACATTTCAGGCCTGAATGACTTCCCTATGTTCATACAGACCAAATGACTGAGAAGATCCCACTTCAGGCAAACGTGATTATATAGGGTCAAATTTAATGACCTCACGCCCACACCACTTACACCTTGGCATTTTTTTGTTGTTAATCTCATGCTTTTCCTTTTGTTTCTAATTGACACCTGGTATGGAAGTACTTTTCACGTATACCCTCAACTTCCCTGTTTTGGAAAACGACAGGTGTTCTAGTGTTTCTGTTTTCTTGTATACAGTGTATAGACACGTGCCCTAGTCTTAAAACTTTGTTCTCTTTTGCGTGTTGTTTGATATTCTGATTTAGTTTGCTGACAGTTCTTCAAGTGAGAAAGCTCTCTCACTTTTCTTTGCCAACCAAACGAACACACACACACACACACACACACACACATAATTATTCTTGTATATATATATATATATATATATATATATATATATTGTGTGTGTGTGCGCGTGTATGTATAAACTCCTCGCACAAATTATGAAAACTACCTCACTTGATTTAATTATCATCATTTACTGTCATTTTCCGTATGTTATATGATATACATAAAATTGATATTTTTGTATAATTTGCTTTGTGATTGGTTAGATTGCATCGGGGTAGACGTCTCACCTCTCTGATTGCATCACGTGATCGTGCATACATTTTGGTATAGTGCATGGTCATGCACTATCCCGAAACACTTGTAACAGCGCGCCTACGCTGTGATTGTCTACGCAGAGATTCGCAGTGGGGGACGTAGGACCAGGCCAAGCCTTTCCGCGTGAAGCACAGGACGCAGAAAGTACACAGTTTATACACATGACTGCTCATCAAAAACACAAACCAGTACGCGGTTGTATGTTAACAAGATTTTTGTTATACTCTGCGTGCACGAAATCCATAGTAGAGTCTAGATCTAGTTAGGCCTTGGCAACCTACGGAATAATCTTTTATGCATGTTGATCGAGGAGTCTAATACTATAACAATTGGTACACGTTCTATATGGTGGCACCAGTACTGGACTATAAATAGAACTCCAAATACTCAATTATCCCTCATGTAGTTCTATTTCACTTCGGCCTGCGGACTCGGTGAAAGAAAACGACACTCGGGATACACTGTAGATCATTTTTGTCGTTTTATAATCCAGTATAGTGCATGATAGAGCATAATAGATTTATATATATATATATATATATATATTTTATATATATTTATATATACAACGTATATATAAAATATAATGTGCTCTCACACAGGTGATGAAAGCTACCTCAGTTTATTTATCCACCATCGACCAAACATCTGTTCCCAGAATTCCTTTCCTGACAAACAGGAAGCGGAGCCACGGATGGCCTGGTTGGTTGGTCTTCGGTGGCAATGATATGAAGCCCATAAAAGCAAAACGTGTCCCAAAGCAGTCCTATACTCAAAACTCATATGTTTGTCTGCAGTGCCGAAAGTACGGATACCCACATGAGCACGTTAGCGTTCTTCGACGCAGAAGCAGAAGTTGAAGACAATGGCTCTGCAGGGAATGTATGGGTTAAAGGGCGTGAAAATTGACGGCAGTTTGGTGTGGATTACGGTTCATCGTGAGACAGTGAAAATAATTGCGTTCAGTTGTAGTGTCCTGATATGTGAAAACGAGCAAGACAATAACAAAATCAAGAAAAGAAACCAAACAAAAAACTGGCACAGAGAGCTAAGCAAGTCAAGACTTTATACTTATTTTTTTTTCCACATCAATGTCTAAAAATATCGCCAGAAAGAGAGCGGAAAAAAGGGTGGAAATTGTCATTTCTGTTAACGTCTCAGTAATAAGATGAAGAAAAACTAAGTATGGCTTTTCCCGCGAGTTCTAGGTCGATTTATTACGTGCTCTGAAACGATCAATTGTAATACACGTAACGACGCATTACAAAACTGCGCCAGCCCAACATGATCATACGATGATCTATTCATATCGCTGTGCTTTAAAATCACATACCTGCAGTTTAGTTATTTGTCTCCCCCCCCCCTCTCTCTCTCTCTCTCTCTCTCTCTCTCATTCTCGCTAAAGTTCATCTGGCAAGGTTCCTCCCGGTTGTACAATTATTTCAACACTAGTCTTAAGTATACATAAGTATTTTTTTATTTCTGTAAACTGCGGTTGATGATAAAGCCATGTTTTGTTCACGAATTGTAAAAGTGCGATAAGCTAATCAGGCAGCAACAGATCGCTGACAAACACACACACACGCACACACACACACACACACACACACACATACACACCAAATTGATCAAATCTGTAATGGCAGAGGCTTCAGTAGATCTTGGGTCCTACCCTTGTTGGCGAGTTGACTTGCCACCAATGTTCAAGAGACTTACCTGGACATTTTGCTGGATAAGGTTGGGTAATAGTGATAGCAGGGCCTTCTGGGAAATGTCGATCCCGGAGAACAGGAAAACTAACTCTATGTATTTGTGCATACCAATACAGTGGATTTTGTTGATACATCATTTATTTTTTTTAGTTTTAGTTACATATCAACCACTTTCATTACTATTATTGTCGACTTTCTTGCTGTGTCGTCCATTCTTTTGATTCGTTCATTGAGATCTGAAGGTGGAAACATATCCTTGGTCGCTTCCTTTGCTTCAAATCAACAAGGTGGCATGATTTACGAAAGTTTTGTTGTCACTATAGGCGACGGCTGGTTGTCCATGGCTCTTCTGTGTGATACGCGAGTTTCCTTCATAATCATAGATCGCTCTTCCACCCCCCCTTCATTTCTATGTATAGGCCGGTAGGTGATGACACGTACTACACTCGCAAAAGACTGCGTGTCTGCCATCACAGCTTGTAAAGATTCCTTCGTGTCCCCCCCCCCCCCCCCCCCTGCTCGAGACCACACCATTTCTGGCTTTTATTTTCTAAATCTGTTGCCTTGACAGCAAGTCCGTCTCTTTTTGTATGTTGTGGGCCTATGTCGACACAACTCCTAACGCGTCCGCGGCGAAGACGAAAACGCCTTTCGTTTTCATGGTTTTCTAGCGGGACTCGACAACAGGGCACGAACTTCTGGCTCATTGCTTCGGCTCGGAAAAGAGCCAAAACCACATTGGCATTTTCCACAGTGAATGTTTCCTCTACTCTTTAACCTGATATGACTTAATCAAACTTAACACATGAAAGCCCACATTCAACTTCTGCAGACTCCATAGTAGTAATATATCATAGGACGCTGAACACTGTTTAATTGACAAATTGACAAAAGTCAATACATTTCTCTCTTTTGTCTTCCCAAACAACGATCAAACCTCTACAAAATACTTGAAATATACTCTCGTCAGAATGCACCCATGAATATCTAAGAGCGGCGTTATTTTGGCAGCGATCATTCAATTCTGAATTTTCTTCGCTACAGAGTGTCCCGCGGGTCATTTCGGAGCTGGTTGTCTGCAGACCTGCCACTGTCAGAACGGCGGCCTCTGTGACCCCTACGTTGGCTGCCAGTGCGTCGGTGACTGGACCGGTCCCTCTTGCGAGATTAAGAGTAAGTTCAACCTGTGCAAACCCGTCATCAAAAGTGAAACTTTTTTTTTTCAAGTTTGAAAGTTTTCAAAAGCCTGGTAGTGTGGAAGTTGAAAATTTTGAAGAATGCTTGAAAGTTTGAGAGTTGAAAGTTTGAATGTTTGAAAGCTTAAAGTTAGAGAGTTCCGCAGGTTAACAGTTTGCTTGTTTGAATGTTTAAAAGTTGGTACTCAGTTTGAAAATTTACAAATTTCACTGTTCAAGATTTCAAACGTTTAAAGTTTGAATATTTGAAAATTGTTCTTATGAAATTTGGATAAGTTGACAAGTTTCAGAATTTGACTGTTTGAGATTTAGTTTAAGGTATTTGATTTGATTTGATTCATTTTTTGGTTAAAAGCTTGAATGTTTGAAAGTTGACACTCTACACTTTGAAATTGCATAAGTTAAACTGTTTGCGATTTAAAAGATTGAAAGGTCATATGTTTGAAAGTTGGTCTTTTGACAGTTAGATAACTGATAAGTTTCAGAATTTTACAATTACGATTAAAAAGTGTAATATCTACAAAGTTTATCTATACTCTCACAGGCATTCATGAAATTTGCCAATAAAAATTATGTTTTGTATGTGCATACTTCCAAAGTAATTTCAGTAATGGCTATCAAAAATCTAAACTGACAATACAGATATATCGATTGGGAGTGTTGCTATCACTCTTAAGGTGGGGGGAAACGTGAAAAAATTCGAGTTCCATAACTTGCAAATTTTACTGACACTTTTGTCGTTCTGTCTGTCAGATTGTTATCTTTGTTTTGGATACAACTTGAACACGAAAGATGAAAAATGGTTTTGAGCACCACATGGTGGCTTATTAATTGTGGTCAGAGAAATATTTCGAATGAATGCGCGCTTTGGGTATGCAATGTGCTCGCAATTGAACTGTTCGGTTCGTTCGTCAGCTTTTGATTCCAATCAAAGTGGAAATCCACAAAGAAGTTTTCAAATCTACTTTCAAATACAGAAAAAAAAACCGAGAACGGTTGAATGTTTCATGAAAATCGGACATAGATAACGAAGTTTGAAAGTCTCGTACTGTCTTTGCCTTTTATACCTCAAGTCTACCACTGACCCCTTTTTTAAATGTTTCCTAGATACCATTGCTTAAACATGTTAAAAGCTATATCAAACAAAAGTAAATCAAAATTAGTTGTATCATTCACATCAAGTCATTATAGAATTGTAATAACTGCATACAGCAATTAACACTTTAAGGCGACGAGGCTGATGTACTTGTAGTTGATTGATGACAGACACGGCCCACACACACACACACACATACACACACACACACACACACACAAATTGAATAAAGTGAGTTTATAATTACGAAGACATAGATGAATCAGAAAACAAGAAGAATCTTGTTTCATGAACTCTCAACCAATGTTGCAACGTAGACACCCAAGACCTCAGTGACAATTTGCTGAATAAATCAGCACGTCACATGTAGGGTGTTGGGGTTTTTTCAACAAGAGTTGATCACATCTCCAGTCTAGAGCACTATAGTCCGGGATGGGCAACGTTAAAGAGAAGTAATGACAAGGATATGCAATCTAGACACAATGAAAAACTAACCTGCAACCAAAAAATGAACGTTACTCATGGAATTGATGATCATCTAATTAACAACACCGTGCATCAGGAAACCCGATTTTCCACTTCTTTTCTTGTTTTTTCACTTACCAATACCACATGAGATCACTAGTACGCCTGTTATGCTTGTACCCGCTGACTGGCAAATCGATTCATCCCGAGGGTAGGTAGGAATCGAAAACGCAGCCGGCTGAGCTTTTGTGTCTGTTTGCGGGCGGGAGAGCGGGCGTATAGTAGCGCTCTGCTCTTCCAGGGCACCAAAAATACATCTCTTCCCAAAAGTCGATCACTTGGGCAGGGATGACTGCAAAAATAAGCAAACGGGAGCTCAATGTGCACAACCAGAACTATTAAAGTCAAGTGCCAAATATAGTGCACAGAGCAGTCAAGCTGGTACAGCAAGACAAGAAAACGACGGCTTTGTTGCCCTGTATGGAGGCAAAAAGGGTCAGAAATAAATATACACAAGTTTACAAAAGCGACTTTAGAACAGAGAGACACAGATATATGTATATATGTATATATATAATTTTATATAGATATAGATATTATATAATGTATAGAGAAAAATAAAGAGTATCGGAGAGTAAAAGCATTTCTCTGACAAGTCCTTTTTGATGTAGATCACAATGTCTTTTGCATCGAATGGTAAGCAATTAGTGGGTTTAAGTAGCGTTATCCTCAGAGAGTTGCCAAAAATTATAACAAAACATTTATTGTACATTTCAAACATATTTTGATATAATCTTTGATATATAATCTTTGTTTCAAGATCAGCATTATTATCTTTATGAAAAAATTTGTGAAAAAAATGACAGCCACATAAACATGACAAAGGGTATTATACAAGAGGTCAGTGTGGAACTCTGAGCAAAGTCAGATAATTCAGAAGTTGTGACTAGTCGAACTCCATGATTGTAAAATCATTCATTCTATCGCTCCATATAGGGCCTACTGTTTGAGAGCAGAATGGAGAAGAATGACTTCAATTTCTCTGCACTCTGTACTGAAGAAATATGTAAGATCGCAACTGATGATCTACATTTTTAACAAGCATGTCGGGAAAAGGGCGGGGAACCAGTGGGAATCGAACCTGTCATCTACTGCTCAGCGGAGTGTGGACATAAAAGCCGGCTACGGAAATGGCAGGAGTGCTTTTAACTTACGACTTCTATGTATTGTTTAGCTTTTGCCCTTCAATATTCTGTTTCATTTGCCTGCCCCTCCCCCCCCCCCCCCCCCCTCCCTCCACAGCTTGCCCAGACGGAGAAACAATCTACGGTTCCTTATGCAGCAATTCGTCTGTGTGTAAGAACGGCGGAACGTGCGACCCGTGCGATGGGTGCGTCTGCACGGGCGACTGGGCGGGGCCTACCTGCGAGGATAAGGGTGAGACATACGTTTAACCCGTTGAGGACTAACCGATTTTGATGTTATCATATCACACGCATTTCCCATAGACACCTGCCCTGGTGTAATGGAGCCTCCAGCGGGTTAAGTACATTGTAACTTCATTACCATTCAGCTGTTAGTATACTCATACTTCAGTCACTGCAATCAGCACCGAAAGCTGCTAAGTCAATCCGTGGTTTTCAGGTTAAATAATGTCGCAAGTCCTGATGTATTGCGATCAGAACCAAATGAAGCAGATGAGATAAACTAGATAAAGGGCTAAAGAAAATGAAGATGTGAAAAACTGAAAATCAAAATCAATAAATGTTCAGCTTGATATTCTACCCTCTATATGTATTCTCTATAATCAGAAGACATATTATATGGATAAATGAAAATTTATTATATTATGATTATGTTGATATTTTTGTACCCACAGCTTTCTATTTCACTTCCTCCCACAACGTGGCCGTGGTGGAGCAGACTCGAGTTGGAATCGTTTGCGGATGCACCCCAGCTCTTCCTCCACATCTCTGCCCAAGTTTTAGGATATTCGTAAGTAATTTATTACTGATGAGTTGTCTTTTTAACTGGATGACCAACGTGGCAATTACGAGCAAGATTTTTTGGTCGATGATCTTTCAAAGCACAACCCCTTGAACCCGAAAAGTCGTTTCACTGTATAGGTTATTACAGGACTACAATAACCAGGTGCTAAAGATACAATAAATTGTTTATTGACTTCATGTCAGAAAACGATATTTTAGTGAAGATCAATGTATAGGTTAGTGGGAGATATGGTATGAAGATACCATTGCCACCTTCACTTTGAGCGTATCTTTGATCCTCATTTTACTGTTTCGGAAAAGTATGCCTATTATCTTAATTAAGCTTTAAAATTCCATTAATTTCTTGTTCAATGTCAGATCTTGATGGAGCCCCTACCATTCTGTTCGTCTATAGAATTTTGTTTTATTGAGTGGTGGTGGTCTGGAATTGTACTTTACATGAAGATTTTGCGACCTGCAAGATTGTTGCAATCAATGTCAGTAGGAACGCTTTGACTGAAGACTATATAGGGGAAAGACACTGCAAATGTTAATCCTTATGATTACACGGAAATTTTGCAGCATGCAAAATTGTTGTAGTTGTTCTCTGTAGGAACACCTTGACTGAAGGCTATACATGTATAGGGGAAGACATTGCAAATGTTAAACCTTTCTACAATCTTAGAGTCCACGTAATATATGTGAGGGGAGAAGGGGCTTCTTTTACATAACGTGGGTGATCACTCTATTACCTCTCTCCTCGCAGCGGGAAAATCCGGATGAGATGCCATTCGGTACCAACAGGCAGTACGACTTTCCCGACGCCACGTCCCAAAGGCTTTCGTTCACCCCATTTGGTTCTATTGGCGACTGGCAGTTCAGCTGCAGCCCCGAGGGCTTCAGGGACCAGAATCTAAAAATGACACTCAAGATTAATGTGACAGGTGAGAAAAAGTCCCGATAACAAACTCCAGCGGTCGGTAGAGTCTAAAGGTCTTGGAGTCTTCCAAAGACACGAGAAATGTCGATCAAGTAGCAATGATCCGTAGAATCATAAGAGAGTATTTGACCGGAATGACTACTATCTGATTGCAGTCTCTTGGAATGTAAGCTCATTGTGGTTGGAAAACGGACAAACGCAGGTTGAACAAACATCTTCACGAGGTAATAGGGAGGGCAATAGATCGTCTAGGGCACCATGGCGATCTAGTCAATGCAAATGAGGGAACTAATGATCAGAATCAGCTTTGGGTTGGCGCAATCTCTAGATTTTAAGATTTGATTCTGGGTAACACCATTTTTTTTTTCATGGAAATGTAGCTTTAAGGTGTGTACTGGATCCCCCCCCCTAAAAAATAAAATACTATTATTGTAATAAAAAAATGATTATAATAAAAATAAAAGCTGAAAGAAAGACACTGGGAGTAGATCAAATTGGAATAATCTAATGAGTGAATCGAATACCCTATGACAACAAGACTATCTATTCCCTCCATTTATTCCACTAGGGGATCCACCGAGTATAGTCAGTTTTCTCGGAGCGGACGTCAACCTCCACCAGACGGCCTCTATGCGGTGCATCGTCGAGGGCCTCACCTACCAGGACGTCAACGTCACTCTCGTCACCCCGGGCGGAGAGGTCATCCGGCCCAGGATCGAGATCAGCGGCAGCTTCTTCTTCGATGTGGAGGACGTGACGGAGAGCGAGGCGGGAATCTACAGCTGCGTCGCCAACGGCATCACAGGAAGGGCGGAGAGGACTGCGAATTTGTTCGTCAAGGGTAAGGATCATGCTCGGTATATCCACCATGACGTAGAGACGCTGTACTATTCTGAGGTCATTATTATGTTGCATAGAAAAATGAGGCGGTTGGGCAATAATATTATTTTTATTACTCGTGGAGAATGGTGATGTTTTACAGTCTCAATTTGATGAAAGTTAAAAGATCTCGTTTTGTTTTGCTGGTTTTATAATCTAAAGGCATGCCGTCCGTATTCCTTTTGAGGAAGTTTATTTCCAGTTTCTGTTTTTCCTTTTAAATCGATCTCACCAGAAATATCTTATAAGAATGAAATACAAACCACTTGAGGAAAATTAAATTGATATCCGCCCTAAAGAATGTGTACGTAACATAATATTCTGGATGCAACTTCCTGAATATATAGAGATGATACCAAATAATGTACTTGACATCACAACCACTAACTTGATTAACAAGTCGAATTAGAAGTGTCAGCGGGAGGCCTCATATCTGTTTGTCTTTCCATGTCTTTCGTCATTCAGTGCCACCTCGGCCCATAAACAAGCCGGTGATTCTGGATTCGGACAGCCGCCGTGTCAGTATCAACCTAAACACAGACGTGTACAGTGGCGACGGTCCAATCGATAGGATAGAGCTCTGGTATAAGCGCGCCGACACTTTGGCCGACCCAAGTAGTATCATCGTGCCGCCAGGCCAGGCCACGGCAGCAGTGCTGGGCAGTCTAGTGAGCAACACCAACTACACGGTCTACGTGATCCTCAAACGACCGGGCAACGGCGGCCGGGGAGAGTCAGGTCCGGAAACGACATTTATGGCAACTTGCTCCCGTAAGTGCAATGGGTTTCCCGTAAAAAGTTTAGGACCACCCCCATATAATATGTGTGATACTAGTCATGCTAGTAATCATGTTTTTTCTAAGCTTCCTCGTTTACGAACTCATAAGTCCAGCGTACTCCGATCTTCATAACGGTAACGCTAGCTGTTAGCAGATTTATGCTTTAAAGGAACAAAATGTTACAATGTATTAAAAATGATTGTATGCATGGGTGACATTACAAGGACCGCTGGCATTGATATCAATGCATTATCGTTCATGTGGAAATAACGCTAGTTGATTCGTTGACTATGGGACCGGTTTCCCGCGGAATTATACGTGACAGATTCTTCTTCTTTCTTGTGCTTCGTTTCAGCTCCTACATCCGAGTTCGTGTTGACCGCTTCTACCTCGGGTTTGGAATGGGATAAGATCGGGTTATTTTGGAGGGTAAGTAAAAGAAACCGAATGATAGACAATTTGTTTGTGTGTGTGTGTGTGTGTGCGCGCGTATTTAAGTGTGTTAATATCACATAAGTATGTACGTCTATATGTAAAGACCATAGATGTAAATCCGAGCTGACTGTCCTGCTGGAGCAGCGGTAACTTCAGCTGAACAGGCCGATGTGCGAGTGGCAGTCTTCGTCACACAGGTCGCACTGGTGGATCAACACCGTACGGTATTCGTATTAAGACAGCAGCGTTCTTTTTTGCGAGTCCACTTCTCTTCCTCTGCACTCTTCAGTTCTTCTTCCCACTGTCTGCAGCCCGACAGGCCGGCTACTTCTCCGGCTCGCCGAGCGGTCAATGGGGATCGAGTTCCTTCTGTGTACTGTGCTGATTTCTATAGAGCCTATCAAAGTCCCTCTTGACCATATTCTCTGTAGCGCTGCTGAGGGCGGCCAGTGTATATATCTCACCAGCTGCCAGTTGCCCTAGAGGATATTTTGGGGATGTCTGAGGAGGGTAAAGTCTCGAATGCCGGCACAAGGTAATAGTAATTGATAATGGGAATAGCAATGGTAAAGGAGAATAGTAGTAAACATTGTTGTTGTTCTTTTTATCCCCCATTTCGCCACCCTGAAGAAGTTGAGAGATACTACCGATGACGAGATCGAAAGCTTCCGCATCGCGTATCGGTCGTCAGGCGGGGAGACACAGGTGCAAGTTATCAACGACGCGAGTGAGCGGTCGTACACCCTAACAGGACTCATCGCCAACACCTACTACTCCATCACGGTCACCCCGGTGAACTGCGGCGGAGACGGCAGGGACGCAATTACTAACGGCATCAGGACGAAGCAAGGACGTAAGTGTGACCGCATTATGGAGTTGCGACAGACGTTTACACTGGCAGAACATCTAGAAATTAAGTTCGCGACGTTTAAGTTCTCGAAGTTTTGCAAGTGTGACAGCAAACTTTCCGAAAATTTCAATATCAAAACAAATGCCAGTTGTTGTTGTTTTTTTTTAACTCGGTGTATGATAAAGACAATCATTGTCAAAACATTTGAAAGAGGAGAAAAATGTAATGATACAGTATAAGTTTGATGTGATACTTTGAAAACTGACGGGCTTGGATGAACAATCAAATGCTTATTTCTATATGGGCGATATTTTGGGCGATGTTGTGAACCATACAATCGTTCTAGTTTCATTTTGTTTGCTTCCTTCTACTTAATCATTCATTTATGTTTTCATCAACTTATCTAATTGCAGTTTGGACATTAACTGACCAATTTATTCATCCATTAATCTATTCTAATTCATTCGTTTGCTAATTATCTGTCTAGAACATTGATTGAATACATCTATTTAGTAATCTAAACTTTCATTTATATAACTTTCTTAATTTGCTTGGGGTTTACTTCTGTTCCCTGCAGCGCCGGGCCCCGTGCGTAACCTTCGTCTCATTGTGTCGGGGCCTACGCAAATTACCGCTACGTGGGACATTCCCGAGAGATCCAACGGAGTCATTCGTCGCTACACTCTGAGAGTTTGGACACGTAGTAATCAAAATCAAGAAGTCTTGGACGATATTACTACGAGCCGTGTGTATCAGGTATTATATTCCGTAAATCTTGGTTAGGTACAATACCATGGTCATGCTCTTTTTTATAAAGTTTAGAGTACCCCCCCCCCCCCCAAAAAAAAAAAAAAAAATGTCTGAACCAAATTTTTACCATTCTTAGGTTATCAAAGACTACTTATGGATACATGGCGTGATGTTTCATATTGTAATAAATTGCTGTCGGCGGAAGACTCATTTATGACATGTATGACGTAGAGGAGAAGCGACGAAAATAGCAAAAATTATCGAATAGCGCCGATAAGCCGAATGTAAGTTTCAATTTCTTCATTTTAAGTTAACGCGGCCCACTGAAAACCGATGTTATCCAATCCTGTCTTCCTCTGTCATTTGAAATGATATCTAGGGACCATCACGACCCACCTCCGCATTCAACTAGATTTCATCTCATGGGAAGCGACTAATGGTATGGCGCGGCTGATAAAACTAATGGTCAAAATTTACTCAAAACGTGCAAAATTATTGTCATGATTGTTAGGCAAATTCATACTTGGTCGCATCTTTTTATCACTCTATCATGATGCTTTGAACTCGAGTGTTTCGATTATGTACATTTTTATTGTAAGACTATGTATATTGATATACATGTGCTTGTTTAGCAAATGACATTACTTTGCTTATTTCTAAATGAATTTAGATAAGAGATTTGTCTCCGTATACGACTTACATCGTGGAGGTCCGAGGTTTCACTGTCCAGGATGGGGACCCGAACAGGATGGAGGCAACCACTAAAGAAGCAGGTAAGATTCACCGATCTGCAAACAGTTATGCTAAAAATAAGAACCTACAAAATACTGGGAAGATTCAATGTCTTCGCTGTTCACTCCAAGTAAATGAACAGGTCGATATCTGCCGTGTGATATGCATTGGGTACAATACATTGGGTAAAATACATTGGGTAAAATACATTGGGTAAAGTACATTGGGTAAAATACATCGGGTAAAATACATTGGGTAAAATACATCGGGTAAAATACATTGGGTAAAGTACATTGGGTAAAATACATCGGGTAAAATACATTGGGTAAAATACATTGGGTAAAATACATAGGGTAAAATACATTGGGTAAAATACATTGGGTAAAATACATTGGGCAAAGTACATTGGGCAAAGTACATTGGGTAAAATACATTGGGTAAAATACATTGGGTAAAATACATCGGGTAAAATACATTGGGTAAAATACATTGGGTAAAATACATTGGGCAAAATACATTGGGTAAAATACATTGGGTAAAATACATTGGGCAAAGTACATTGGGCAAAGTACATTGGGTAAAATACATCGGGTAAAATACATTGGGTAAAATACATTGGGCAAAATACATTGGGTAAAATACATTGGGTAAAATACATTGGGTAAAATACATTGGGTAAAATACATTGGGTAAAATACATTGGGTAAAATACATTGGGTAAAATACATTGGGTAAAGTACATTGGGTAAAATACATCGGGTAAAATACATTGGGTAAAATACATTGGGTAAAATACATTGGGTAAAATACACTGGGTAAAATACATTGGGTAAAATACATTGGGTAAAATACATTGGGCAAAGTACATTGGCCAAAGTACATTGGGTAAAATACATTGGGTAAAATACATTGGGTAAAATACATCGGGTAAAATACATTGGGTAAAATACATTGGGTAAAATACATTGGGCAAAATACATTGGGTAAAATACATTGGGTAAAATACATCGGGTAAAATACATTGGGTAAAATACATTGGGTAAAATGACAACATCTATGACAGGACAGTGAGAGTTTCAGTCAAAGTGAACAAATATGTTATATTTGAAGCTTTCCTGTTCTGTTCTTTAAAAATTTACCATTCTGTCTGTTTGACATTACTCTCCGTGTCAGCTTTTTTGTTGTTTCTCATCCACTGCCACATCGTGACAGTGCGCAAATGTCCTTGTTCGTTTTCATTTTTTTCAATTAAAAAAAAAAACCCAGAAAAATGATAGATATTGGAACAGGGTAGATTCTATATACGTATTTTTTTCGTTGATACGAAGAATCTACTTAATATCTCGCGTAATCTCACAGAACAGCACCGGCTTAACGCTATAAGACAGCGCTGTGGTAGGCCTATCATGTAAAAAAAAAGTACAATATAAAAAAGGGAGACTCTAAACACATCCACCTGCCAGGGGCGGATCCAGGAATTCCGTAAACAGGGGGCGCCTTTACAAAATTAAAGGGGGCGCATGCCCCCCCCCCCCTCATTTTTTTCTTTTTGTTTCCTTTGTTGTAACAAAGATTTAAAAGGGGCGCGCCCGATGCGCCCCCGCCTAGATCCACCACTGCCCATCCCCCTTTCCTGTCCGTGTGGTTTTGATTTCGAGGCCTCTCTACTTCACCTCGAACGATACATGAACACTATATTTTGATCTTGTTGTAACACAGAACCCAGCGGTCCACCGACCGATTTGCGAGTTGTCGGAAGAACGAGTTCGACAAGAATCTCCTTCCAGTGGGACCCCCCGCTAGAGGAAGAGCGCAACGGAGAGATCATCGCCTACGAATGGAGCATCATGTACGTGGTCGTCGCCGGCAAGAACACGTACAACGACGTGGGCAACGTGACGAGCACGGGGAAGACGCTGGACAACTTGCAGGAGGATACGTCTTACACCTTCAAGGTGCGCGCCTTCACGTCCGTGGGATACGGACCGTACACGCCGGAGATTAGCCACAAGACCCTCACAATAGAAGAAGGTGAAAATAATGTAATTCTTCTCACTTCTTAAAGGGAAGCTCACCCTGACATTGATTTGTTTGAATAGGGGAAGAACAACTGCGAGGAAGGGAGAGAGAGAGAGTTTAAGCAAGTTCTGGCCAACACCATAAAAGTTATGATTTGTTGAAGTTTTGATCAATCAAAAACAAATTGGCAACTTTGCCATGTTCATAAAAATCTGTAAGATTGCCCTTTTTGCGTTAGCGATGACGGTATAATCTTTAGTGCACACAGGCTTGTAGAGTATGATATTTACGTTGATTTTAGCGAGGATGTATATTTTCATGTTTGTATTAAATACAAAGCAAATGGGAATGATCTCGCAAGTGACATCACACCTTGCGATAGCAACTTTGCTTGCTTGGTGCGGTCACTTCCAAGTTATAAAACTTGAACCATCAGACCATTGCAGAACAACCTCCTACGCCAGGGACTCTGTGTGGCATAGATTATTTGATCTTTATTACTACGTTTGTCATGAATATGCATATATGTAAAGCAAGTACTGGCTGTATAACCTGTCCAGCCCACGTGGGACAGAGGAAGATTCAAGACGCTTGGGACTATGGCGCTCGAGGGGAGGAATAAAGTTTTGTTGTTGTTAACTTTTAGAAAGTCTGGTATAGTGGTGATTTGTTTTGTGTCACTGAGCCTGAGGATATGTGTGACGTGTTGAGTTGCCACCATCTTTTCCTCTCCTCCTTTACATTATTTTACTATTACCAAGATAAATCAGCTACTCAGGCTAAAAGACCAGAGATGAACGCTCTTTTACATTTTGATTTTGTAAAGACAACGACCGATTTAAACCTCGATCGATTTTGATATGATGTCCTGTTAGATTACTTTTTGTTTGTATGAGTTTGTATCCTGCAAAGCATGCATTTTCTGTTGCTTCTTAACATTTTGGTGAAAGATAATTCAAAACATTTCGAGCAACGCAATGAGGTACTAGTTATAAAACAATTGAATAACACTGATTTCGATGTATATATACAAGGTACAATTGTACCTGGAAAATATTACTTATGTTTAACCCTGAGACACGATTATTTGGGGAAATTATTCTTACAAATGATACTGATGCAAAGAAGTTTGTTATATTGACATAACCCTTCACATTATTTTCATAAAGTTCTTTATTTTTAATTCATCTAACACCCGTTGTCTATGCCGACGCAGATTTCATCACCACCACTTCCGCGTTGGATGACGCTCATCCGGGCGACGACTCCAACGTCTCGGGTGGGGGTAGAACTGGACCATCATCGGGTGAGACTATTCAAAGCTATACGCGGTTTGTAAATCAAACGAAAATGCCAGCAATTTTCCTCTTCCATATCTTTTGAGTGTACATGTGTTACAAGGGAGCGTGTGAGTAGGAGTACGATATTATGACGTCATAGTCAACCAATATTAACTGAAAAGTCCTTCCCAGTATAACAACACTACTCTATCAAAACCAACGTGTGCCATGATATCGCTGACAACGTTATAAAGAGAAGCCTCTGGCATTTAAACATCATTTTGAATGTGCTTGACTATGCAGAGTAGGCACGTGTGAATCTAATATTCACATTGGGGATAAACTAATGATCTATCTTATACTGGAAGAGGGCTTACTTTAATCAGGTAAAGTGCTGTCGGAAAGCAGTCGAAAAGTTGATATGAACACGAAGAACATGAAAAAAATGTCCGGTAAAAGGCAAGACTTAGGAGCAGCAGCAACAGGAAAGTTAAAAAAAGACTACACTGAATCAAAATATCAATTACATTTACTAATTTATATATCTGTTATGCCAACGGGTCAATCTGTTTATCTGCGTGTCAGATTTTTTATCTGTGTATATGTTTATATCTTGTGTAAGGCACTTAAGTTTGCATAATTTGTATTCTTCATTTTCATCAATCATTTCTTTGCTATTGTCAGGACAAAGTCAAACATCAGGAATTTCGAGCAACACTGTGATGGTCATGGCTCTCGTGTGCGCCTCCATCATCATCATCGTCGTCCTCATTTTCGCCGGCTGGATGTACAAGAAGAAGAAGTTGACGGGCAGCGCCGAGTTCGTGGCGAGCATCGCTGGCTCCGAGATCGGCGCCTACCGCTTCACCGAGATGGTGAGACAGGCCGACTCGCTGCCTTTAAAGGGATCATATAATTTTGGTTGAAACTTAAAGGGGATGGCAAGTAACTGATCAGTGGGAATCAGTGGGAATGCTGGAGGATGATTGTTCCAATCCTTGTGGGATTCATTTAAGAGTGCATTATATATGTATTGTTACGTAAACATTATTTGCTTCAGAATGGTCTCATATTCAAGTAATGTGCAGTTTAATGTTTCCAGGTTAGCATGTCTGTATACAGTGACAGCGCGATCGTTAATATTGATCTGCATATTTCTTGAATATGAGATCATTCTGAAGCAAATAATTTTCATATAACAATAGATATATAATGTACATGTACTCTTAAATGAATCGCACAAGGATTTGAACAATCATCCCCTAGCATTCCCACTGATTCCCACTGACCAGTTACTAGCCATCCCCTTTAACTTCATGTTTCTAACACATTTTGGGTGAGATAATAAGAAACATCTTATGAAATCTGAAAGAAAATGTAATTCCAAGAGGAAATCAACATTTATTTGATGAACATTAGTTTTGAAATTGCTGAGATATCCAGAACAGAGCGATTTCAATAAAGAGTGGAACCCACCTGTTATTACAATCGCTTTGTTTTACTTTGTTTTTGGATGTCTCAGCCATTCCAAAACCGATTTTCTTCAAATAAAGTTTGAATTCCTCTTAGAGTGCTATGCTTTGTAAATTTGTTTCATATGTGGGCTCTTGGTGTCTCGCAAAAAGTTAAAAGCCAAATAATCATCTCCACGAATAATATTCCATCACTTCAGTGCCCTGTCGGTTTCACGATTTCCCTCAATTCACATTAGTCAGCTAACTCCTTCACATTTCATCAAACTATCATTCGTCAATATGTGTGACTGCACGTTGATCTGTCTGTCCGTCTGTCAGTCCGTCTGTCTGTCCGTCTGTCTCCCCCACCCCCCCCCCCCTCTCTCTCTCTCTCTCCCTTTTCTCGCCTGCTCTATCCCTCCTCTCTTTATCTCTTGTACTATCGTTCTCTGATTAGCCAGGGAGTTAGGTATCTATCCCTATCCAAATTCAAAATTCAATTCAAAATGATTTTATTTCCATATAAAGTAATATAAAGTAATATACATAACGCTTACATGAGTACATAATGTTTAAAAGAACAATGAATCACGTATAAGTTTCAACAAAACATGAATACGATTATTATAATGATATCAACTCTGGTTTGGATAAATAAACAAGTAAGCAATACAATCTTATTTTATAACTCTACATGGAAAAGAGGAATTCACAAGAAAAGCATAGCATGTAAAATTTGTGAATTACTCTAGAAGGTGAGGGCATATCAAGATCCGTCAAGGACTCCATGTATAAAATTTTGATATCCTGGGGGGCGTTTCATCAATGAGTTCGTCGGGGGTTTTCACCGACGAATTTGCTATCAGCCAATCAGACGCAAGGATTTACACTGACAACTGTTAAAAGCTAATGAAATCCTTGGTCTGATTGGCTGATAGCAAATTCGTCGGTGAAAACTCCGACGAACTCGTTGATGAAACGCCCCCCTGATGTCAGGCTGATGTCAGTATGTCAGCTGATGTCAGTACTTCCATCTGACATATCTTTCTCTTCCTATTCAACACAACAATCAGTAATTTACTTAATCACTCGCACAGCGCCTTCTTCCATTTTTCAAATCGCTGTGAAATGGACCGGAAGGCTTTGTAGTGGAAATGTTTATTATTATGATGTTTAATGAAGCAATAGGCTGATAGGTATAGGAGCTTCTCACCTTTCTGTGCTTCCCTTTCCTCTGATATTATCAACTTCTTGTTGCTTCTCTCACTTCATTTAGCACAATGACTAATATCTTATCTGAAATTCCCCTTAACTGGCTTAATGCAAGTCAATTTGTAAAACAATGATATCAATGGCTGATACAGTGCCGTCATAAATTTTGTCAATTACTACAACCTACGTGCTCTCTTGTTGTAGCTTGCTCGTCAACAATCCACGTCCAACGACTACGACGAGAGCACGCGGCACGGCTTACTCGGCGCCGTGGCCTCCCCGCCGAGTTCGCCCATCCCGGCCCTGAACTACTGGCGGATCCCGCTCGACTGCCTCACGCTGGAAAATTTCGTCATCGCCGAGGGCAACTTTGGACAGGTAACGAAGGCGACGATTAAGAAGGATGGGGCCATCATCGAAGCGGCTGTCAAGACGTTGAAAGGTATCGCGATCGACGGGGATTTTTTTTTTCTTTTCTTTTTTCATGCAATGAAATGCGAACTTTCGGCGTCCTTTTCAGCAGACCAGTACACCCCTGAAAGATTTCGACACAGCTCGAAAGTTTAATGCACAAAAATATTAAATCATCCCTTATCTTGACACGAGATTCTACACGCGCAGTCGTTTTGTTGTTGTTGTGTTTGTGTTGTTATTTTAGAAAGAACGTTGTCCGAAAAGATTAATGTAGTTTGGTTTTGATAATTATTGATATATCGAAATTTATGGATATGTTGCATTCGGGGTCTAGTAATCAATTTTATCATTCTATATAAGTTTGGCTGTTGTGATTACTTGACTACCTACGTATCCGTGAAAATTATGTACCCGAGTAATCCTCAATTATGTCTGTATATATTTTTCTATTTCTCTCTTTATGTACAACTCTATTATTCACCGCGTCTTTCTCGCTCTCCCTTTTTTACCGTAGATGGCGCTTCTGACGCTGATCGCAAGGACTTCATGGGCGAGTTAGAAATCATGTGTAAAGTGGGCCATCATCCCAACATTGTAAACCTGATTGGTGCCTGCGAACACCAAGGTACGTTATTCGTCCTTATTTCAACAAGGAACAATTATTTTCTCCTTTTTTTACAATCATGTGCACCAATATCTTTTTCATGGCTCATAACAGCGGTGCCTAGTAAGGTATCTTTAAAACACACTTCAATCGCAATCAGAGTAATCTCAGTTATTTCCGGGATTACCCATTGGCAAGGAGATTGACACTAAGGATTTGACTTTGTCTGCATTATCCAGGTTTTTATGTGTACGTGCTTCTTGTTTGTGTTTGTGTTTTTTGTTTTCTTATGTTCGGTGTTTTTTATATTTTTTTTCTTTGCTTGATATGATTTGAGTCTCAATAGATATCCTCGTATACTTGGATGTCTGCTTCTAATCATTTTCAACGTATGTCTATCAATACGCATTATCATCATTGTTGTTATTGTTATCATCATATTTCGGATTATTATTAGTTGTAGC
The DNA here is from genome assembly GCF_040938485.1 of Diadema antillarum. Classification (NCBI taxonomy): domain Eukaryota; kingdom Metazoa; phylum Echinodermata; class Echinoidea; order Diadematoida; family Diadematidae; genus Diadema; species Diadema antillarum. Next base: position 604,882 of record NW_027271474.1, on the reverse strand, counting down.
GGTATTGGTGTAATCATCGTTATCGTTATCAGAAAAGCCCCCTATTGTACGAATTGTTGATATGTTGCTGCCTTTAGTTCTAGTATCGTTTTTGTTCTAGCTTTACCTTTATTACATGTACTCTGTTATCATTATAATTATCCTTGTTGCTTGCATTGTTGCAGTATTCTTCAGGGAAAAAAACAACAATCTTCATAGTGAAATATTCCCAAATTAACCAGTAAACAACCTCTTTTTATTTCTTTTTTTTTTTTGCTCTCTTTCCACCTCCCTCTTTCTGTCTCTATATACATCATTTCTTTTTCCGTCTCTAGGCATTCTTTACGTTGCCACTGAGTACGCCCGCTACGGCAACCTGTTGAATTTCCTCCGCTCCAGCAGGACGCTGGAGCCCGAGTCCCCGTTCTCCGGCCAGGCCAACCGGTTCAAGGTCAACGTGACTTGCTCGCTCTCCGCCGAGCAGCTTCTCGGATTCGCGGCCGACGTGGCGCTGGGAATGCAGCATCTATCCGAGAAAGGGGTAGGGCGCCACACACGAACGTATAGGCCTATCGTGTCGGTATTTCGTCTTTGAAATCATTAATCTCTATAGGACGTATCTGGATGTTATCTTGTTAGCCCATCCGTGGCCTGCCATTGTAAAAGTTAGAAGAAAAACTAGCCTTTATGTCTGTTGGTATCGAATACTAATACATATCAGCTTATGTTCATGTTTCTAAAATTCGGTTTTGTATCTGTGTCAATTTGTTTTTAATTTCGAACAAGTGATGTATTGTATATAGATAAGGATAACAATAATAACTTAATCTTTTGCAAAGCAAAATGGGTAGAGTATTTCTCCATTCTGTGTGCAAATCTAGGAGTTGTTTCCGATCTAGAAATATGTTTCAACAACTCCCTCTTTACCCACTCCACGTCTTTACTTTCAGTGTGTCCACCGCGATTTGGCTGCTCGAAACATCCTGGTGTGTGATGACTACGTGTGCAAAGTCACGGACTTTGGACTATCGAGAAGTGACGAAGTGTACGTGAAGACAACAGCGGTACGTCATCATACAAATGTCCTCATTTTCAATTTTGGTTTGCTCCTTAATTAATTGAAATTTGGGGTGTTTTGATTAAAAGGAAAAAAAAAGAACAGATGAACAAGTAGGTCACATGCGAGTGTACACCGTGCAAGCAAAATAATCCGTTTTGTATTTAAAAAAAAGAGAGAAGTACGTGAAGAGGTTAATATGTAATCTTAATGTGTGAATATGTGATCAGACTGCATAAATTACTCGAAATACTATCATGAGTATTAGTATAGCGTAGTAAAAGACCACGTGGAACCACACACAAAATACTATTGATAATCAAAAGTTAGATATCAAGAAAAATGAGACAAATCAATTTGATCATAGATAATATGGCCTTTTGTTGTATACAGTATTTAAGTAAGTAAGTAAGTAAGGAATGAATGAATGAATGAATGAATGAATGAATGAATGAATGAATGAATGAATGAATGAATTTATGTATGTATGTATGAATGAATGAATAAATGAATGAATGAATGAATGAATAAATAAATAAATAAATAAATAAATAGTATGAATAATAAGGGCGATAGCGGTATTATAGAAGAGAAGGACAAATATTTGGCTTAAATGTGTAAGCTGCAACTAGTGTAGATTCAGATGTTTAGAATTTAATGAGATGGCAGAGATCAAACTTTATTTTATCTATGAAAACTGAAAATACAAATACAATTCTAGCTTACAAATTTCTTACATGAACCTGTGCGCCATTCTTCATGAGTGCTCTGCAACTTAAACTTGGTTTTGAGCGCTTACTTATCGCCATGATGGTAAATCAGTCGTAATCATATCCAGTGAGTACATTTCGATTTGTATTCGTCATTTGTGGTTGTTTGTCTGTTTGTTCGGCCGTAGGGACGTCTCCCCGTCCGTTGGATGGCAATCGAATCTCTGAACTACAGCGTCTACACCACCAAAAGTGATGTGTGAGTCAAGGCTTATCTTCATCATAGAAAATAAGACAGTCATTCTAAGTTGTCATAGGGTAAATGATTTCCAGATGCGTTTTTGGGTGTCATTGCCATCCTTCTTCTTTCAAGATCTTATATTGTGACGACATATTCGTAGCCGCACATGAGCATGAGCTATTTAGTCGTATTCCAGTGAGGAGACGTGGTAGCACACACGTTTGTTTGTTTTATTCTTTTTAAGAATCGTATACGAACAACTTTTTTTTTTTCGAAACGTTATTTTCAATCAAAAGTGGATCAACACAGCTCCATGGCAAAAGCCCGTTTTTCAAAAATGGTAATTGTAACTTTATTTAGTTCAAAACATGATGATAACCAAAAGAGATTTTTCTTCTTTATTATCAATAGTCGCTTTAAAAAAAAATCAGAATGCTTTTTTGTGTGGTTTTTCTTTTTACCATATCAATGGTATATCCATAGATTTAGCTAATCATGTTTTGTAATGTCGATATGGTTGCACTCATATCTTATGTTTAAAAAAAGATTATATTCGAATGGTTTGTTCACTGTTGTTGGCGAGGACAAAATGAATAACGAATGAATTGATCAAGAAAATAGTTTTTATGTACTTATAATTTACTGTCTCCTTCTTTCTCTCTCTATCTCCCTCCTAGATGGTCCTTTGGAGTCTTGCTATGGGAGATTTGTACACTAGGTATGCGACGGTTGATTTTCATCTTTTCATTATGAAATGATAAAAAAAAAAACATGTTCTTGATAATCAAAGCACATGACATACAAGTCAGAATTGTGTGATTCAAGTCTGTTGGTGCGATATATTTCATCAAGACATCCATACTGTGTGATTTTACATTGCACTTTTCAATCATCATTCGATTATATATTTCTAGTACATTGCATTTATTCTACTTATCTGCCTATTTACCTTCAGAGTAAGAGTAAGTAATTATGCTGATAGCATTGGCGATATTACTTGATAACAGACAGACTGAAATAAGAGAGAAGACGAATAATTTACTTTACATCTTACGCCACTTGAAATCACCGTAAAGCGCACCATCACAGAGACTTCCCGGCACCTTTTTAGTCCTTTTTAAGTATCATCCCTCTATTTTTGCTTGCCTTCTCTCACGCCTGTTTCTCCAGGTGGGACACCCTACCCAGGCTTGACATGCGCCGAGCTGTACGAACGGCTGCCGCTGGGACACCGCATGGAAAAACCGCTGAACTGCGAGGACGAAGTGTAAGAAACACATGTACACGCCTAAAAACACATAAACAAACAAACAAACAAACAAACAAACAAGCAAACAAAACAAAAACACCTAAACGTTACGATTATCTAAACTTTGTAAATCTATAATAGATTATTTCTGACGAGACATTTGCCGGACAGCATACATTGCATGATGACATCAACTACATGAAAACCTAGAGCGAAAACGAACTGAAAAATCAGATGTTCGGTTTTCGTTTGTTTTTGTTTGTTTGTTTTGTTTTGTTTTGTTTTGTTTTGTTTTGTTTTTATTTGGTTTTTAATTCAAAGTGACAATATGTTCCCTTTGTTGATATTCGTTTATCAATGTACCTTCCACTCCTCAGGTATAACATTATGCGGCAGTGCTGGCGAGATCGTCCCCATGATCGCCCCACCTTCGACCAACTCCACACCGTACTCAAGGGCCTAATCAAAGCCAAGCAGGTATATTACCAAGCTATACTCTGAATAGGTCTTCGGTTCTTTAAAAAAAAAATGTAATAATGGCCTATTATACAAACGTAATTTCCCATTCGGAAGCTTTATCAATGCAAAATATGTAAATACAGTGCTCTTAAATCGTTCTATTTCAAAAACTAAACACAGCGGGTGGAAGACACAGTGAGACCGTTTTACACTTAAGAAACATTCAACTCGCAATGGAGAAAAACGTCAGATTTCAGGTTGTACACTAACCCATTATTTCTCTCTTTGTCAGACCAGTAGATACCCATGTTTTACCATTCTTACGGTTACAAATTATGAAATTTACTTGTCCTGTTCTTTTTGTTCGGCTGGTCCCGACAATGATATATTTTTACCGGTCATATGAGACCTGTAAATTTTGCAATTCCTGAAAAGTTTCTGGCCCGACATTGATTTTCAAAGGTCTGGGACCGTGGCATCGGTGGCAGTGTTAAACGTTGTTTATGGCATCACGTTTTGTTGCATGAACTGATTCCTCTGTTTGTTTGTTTTTTCTCCCTACCAGCCTTACGTCAACCTGGACAAACTCGAGAACGACCTGGAGTTTCTCGAGATCAACTCCGAGGAGGATTTCAAACACGATAGCTGGATTATGTAACACGTGCATCGGATGATGAGATCGACGAGGGCATCGACTGCGCTGCGCCGTGATCGAAGGCAAAACGAAAAGAACGCAAAAGAAATGAAAGACTGATATCCCACGTGATTCGGCTTTACAGAGACAGGGAGAAATCAGAGATTTTCTTTTTGTTTGTCGACCAAAGGAGGCAACAAATGGCGAGGGGAAAAGTGCACTGGAAGAACTCTCTAGCCCTCAAAGAAAAATGATGTCGAAATTTTAAAGGCAAAAGGATTTTATGTTTACTAAACGTGGAAAGCAGCGGCAAAGGGAACGTACAGCATTATTTGGCCAGTGATATCGCTTTCTTGTTTGTTTTTTGCTTGTTTGTTTGTCTGTTTGTTGAGACCGTGGGAGTTTTGTGGGTTTTTTTTCGATTTTCAGAAGCCACATAATATAGTCTGTGATTTGGTACTATATCAGTTTATTAGAATCTTTTTTAATGTTACTTTTTATTTTTTCATAAGATTAAAGAATGTTGAAGTGAAAAGTCAAAGAATGTATAATTGATTGTTAAATTCCATTTCAGAAGATCAAATTTGGCTTCTCGTTCGAATTGGCTTCTCTTTTCTTTTCTTTTTTTTTTGGGGGGGGGGGGCTTCAATCTCTTTCTGATCTCTATTTGTGCAAATTTTGTATGAATTTAGCGCTTTCCATCGAACTTTCTTCAATGTGAGGTATATGCAATAACATTTACTGATGCCAATTTTGTAATGAAAATATGACTTTAGTTTTCATCTGCAACAAATTCTTCATTGACTTTGTGGGTAGAACTGATAGGTGGAGGGGGGGGGGGGGGGGGCTTTGACCTCGTTTGCCAAATACTTACATTAGGCAAAAGGAGGCGAGAGAAAGAAACACAAAACACGCACAAACTAAGGATAGGTATGGTATGGAAGTCGGGCTTGTATTGAAGCTAGGTTACCACGGTTACGTGTCGCTTTATCGTCTCAGCTTGTGCTTGTGATAAAAGATTTTTAAAAAAATACCACTGAAATGAAGGATCAATATAGCGCATCCACGAAACTGACATTAAACATTTTGGCTTTAAAAAAATATCCGAACAGGGTAATCGGGTAACCTCTTTTCGGTTTACTGCTGGTAGTAATTAACCAGTGTTAACTTTGTACCTTGCATATCCGATGAAAGGAAGCTATCAAGATTTAAGTCCTTAATTGTCTTCATATGCCACCAACTTGCCTATCCAAAAATATTTGAAAGGAATACAGTGGGTGCATTATGGTGACGAAAGTGTTTTTTCTTCCTCGTCAAAATCCATTGATGTTAACCCTTCGACATTACTTTGTATGCAGTTTTTACACTTTCCATGCTGTGTATTAATGACAGTAACCCGCCACATTCGTCAGTCTTTAGATTGTGATGAGACGTTTGAATTTAAAACAAACTTCGCGAGTTTGGAAAACTGGAATGAAAGAAGTGTTACATACGTCCTGTAATCAGAGTCATTGTCATAATTTCCCCGTCTGTCTGTATGGTTTATCCTGTAGAATATGATTTCCTATTTTCCTGGTGTAAGAAGTGAAGACTAACGGAAAGGTTTCCCGAGTGAATGCTGGTAAGCAGCTGGCAGCGTGTCTGCGTACTGTCATAGTACTACATCTGGCCTCGGCCATTCAGGGTCTGCAAAAGTACTACTTTTTGATAAAGATCTTTTTTTATTCTTCCCTTTTAGAGGCTTCCAATTGAATCCCTATCTGAAGAAAACAAATCAGAGCGCGTGAATGTACTCTAATCCCGCTATAACCCGTCGTGTGCAATGAGTGCCGATAGAAAAAAACAAACTATGTTGCAAACATTGTCCAAAGTCCCTGACACTCAAAGGGTTAAATAGCCATATCTGTGTGGATTTTTTTTAATTCAATTTCATTTCATTCATTTCTTTTCCAAAAAAAAACACACCAACTATTGCAATAAAACATTTGAATACACATAACGACACAAAAGTTCTTTGCATGACAATGAACTTATTGTCTTTTTACCCTCATTCAGTCAGAACGTGATTAAATCTGATCATTTTTTCAAGAAAACTCGTCCACCCTGCGTAACTCTTGATATTTGTGTTTTTATCGATTGTGAATAGCATTCTAAAATCTTTCTTTTCTTTTCACTCAATGACCTTTGACCTCCAGACACGCGTCCTTTCCTGATAGTACTACATTCCCTTTTTTTACGTGTAAATCCATTTGCCACCGTCATATCTGGCATTTTGACGTAATGTAAGTTCCACATCAGTACTTTACAAGTATGAAAAGAATTCGTCCTGACCTTGTATCATGTATACTTCCTTTTTATTCCTTTATAACAAAATGTTGTCCAGTACGTATTAGCTCCTTTTTAGCCGTTATAAAGTCACGTAGAGAGTTAGCGAGTAGTTATATATGCGTGGCTGAATAAGAATATAAGGAATATATCCCTACGTCTTGTCCTGAAATATTTATTTACTATAATATCGAAACTTTACACAGTGTGTATGAAATAATGCATTATGCATTGAATCAGGGTGTTGTAAATGTGTCTTCCCGTTTTTTTTTTCGTCACGATCTGGCGTCCTCATAGGAAAGGTAGAACCGTGAGCTTTCGTCACGAACCATTCATATTTTCTTCCCACTAAAGTAAAATAGTCAAGCCACCCAATGAAAAGGAAGGACTAAGATGACGTAATGATGATCAAAGTGGTCATTCTCAAGGTCATGATTAATGTGATTTCGAATCATGTTCCTATTCACCTTTCTTTTATTTTTGTTCTTTTTGCCAGATCGTATAAAGACCGACCAACATCAATTAATGCTTTCATTTTCTTTGCGAAAACACAACATCCTTCAGTCCTACCTTAAAGCTTTTCCCGTATTCATCCAAAAGGCAACACCAAGTGAGCTTCACGGCTATCCTTGTACTGTCATTTTAGCAGTTACTGTTTTCTCGCTCTCCTTATTTTCCCCATAATTTCTGTGACTTGTGCGTTCATGGTTCTTGTAGAAAGAGGTACATAGAAGATACATAACAAGAAATAGCTTTCTCTTCCAAAAACTCTGATAGCTGCCAATGTATGTATGTGTTGTATCTTAAGAGAATAAGTATTGTTCATAAGTCATTAATCAAAGACAGGTGGTTCTGCGTAGTTTTGTTGCCAATTTCTTATTTTCGTTTATCCTTTTCTGCGTCGCTGCAAAATTTCTCATGGAAGTATCACCGATATTTGGTTAACCGCTTACTTACGAGATTCGTATATCCACAAACTTAGCGTTGCAATCGTCGTGTTTCCGTCTTCAGTGAGTGAATGCAATAGGTTAGTTGCAGTACAGGAGTATATGTTTGTAAATTTGCTATTAAAGACATATTTTTGGCTCCGTTTTTTCTAGTTTCGTTCCTCTTATCATAAAAGAACTCGTACTCATCATGTAGATATAGACACGCTAAAGAAACTTCTATAGCTGCAGCTGCATATACTCAATAAGAGGGAAATTATATAATTTTTCTTCGTGTTTTTTCGTCGTCGGAAAGCAATGTATTAACCTTTAGATGTACATAGTTTTGATACCACAAACCTGGCCTTGCTGGCAGTGAATGGACAGATATGATATCGATTCACTGTTGGTAATAATTGTAGTCTTCATTAAAGACGTTCTATCAAAATATTGGTAACTGAATAACGAAAAGGTGTGTGAAAGGTTTGCGGGGTATTGCCCCGATAACTATATACCGTCATTGTAACTTTTTCTTTTCTTCAGTTTTTTTTTTTTTACATCGTCTCAAAAGACTTCAAAATGGGATAAAGTGACAGACAATGGTAAAGAAGATTCTTGAATGTTTTTTTTTTTCTTTGCTGGTCACTGAGAGAGCTTAATAAAAACTGGCATTATGTCATACTCACTATAATGGACATTAATTCATCATCTTACAGAGACTGCAGTAGCCAAGCACAGCTGCTCGTTATGATTATTTCTGCATCATTTGATTGTAACCATAACGTTGATACCTACAAGCGAAGTATGTCTGTACGGGTCACACTGTAGAGATAGTGTTTTTTTTTTCTTTTTAAATTTTGGGGGAAATTGTCAGTCGGCATTCCGTTTTAGTCACACATATTCTCCTCCCCTCCCCTTCCCTGCCTTTCCTTTGTACGATGATTTCCTTATGACGATGATTAAACATAATGTCCATTATAGTGAATATGAACAGCGAAACAGAGGAGAAGTCAAATTACGCATTTTATTAAAACTTTAACGCGTCATGTGACCAACCACACCCTTTCCGGGATGACCTCTTGTTCTTCACGTGGAATGCCAGCTGTAACTTAAATGATATGGCAGCCATGAATCGTACTGAATCCGCGACTGCCAAATAACGAATAGGCCTACACACTATTATACTTTGTAAATAGTAATGACATAGTACGTTCAATCTCGCCACACACGTCAGTATTACAATTTGCCATTGGCCTATAACTAGTATGCAATTTGAGAATTATACAGTATAAGCGTGACTCCAGTTGTTCGTATGGTGCTTATCTAAGTGAATATTCGATACATCGGAGCTTTAGTTAAAGCAATGTGTGCTTTATATTTCTATATATGTCTTGTTTTACAATCCTTTCAAACTTTGTGTGTCTGCGCATATTTCGTTATGCAATTTCGTTGGAATCGTTGTGAATTATTGTGACTGTTTGTAAATTAAAGTTGTAAACGAACACTAAGACAAGAATCAATTTGTAAACTGGTATGTTATATAATCATAATGTGTTTGTGTTTGTGTGTGTGTGTTTGTGTGTGTGTTTATTCATAATATAAGCAATAAGCCTTCATAGACATGAGGGTTGAAGGTTGAGGAAAATCGGACAATCTGTTCAAATGTTACGATTGTTTTAAGTTTCTGCTCAGTCACGGCTGGATGAGTAGACTACCATAGATTGTGATGTCACATGTGTACAACGATATAAAGAAAGTACAAAGAAAATTCAACGTATTTTCACTTTTCTCGCATAACAAAAAGTCACTCGACTTCTCTCTTTCAGAAGACAGGGGTAATAGTATTATCCTTAATATACGTCAGTAACAAGTTGAAGAAATGTGCACTTTCTTCAAAAAGTAAAGTTTTGGGAAATTCTCTTTTTATTTTCCTTATATCGTTGTACGCATCTGACATCATACGCTCTAGTAGTCTTCTCATCCAGCAGTGATCGCGTAGACACTTTAAAATTTAAAAACTTTTGAACAGATTGTTGGATTTTCCCCAAACTTTCACCGATGTGTTCTACTAATATTGCTGCATTCACTCAACCCACGTGTCTATGAAGGTGACCTTGTCCTTTAACATGAAATTTTCCGCTTGTAGGCCGAAACTGTAATGGGTGCCTGTGTCGGGCGATGCATGTCGGAATAGATTTTAGGTGTGAAAATTGTTTAACCTGTACTTCAATAAAAAAAAAAGTCAGCGTGGAGGCTGAGATGACATAAAGACATACAATCGCATTTACATATGATAATATTAAGCAAAAAAAAAAGTTATAAGTTGAAATGGAAAAAAAATGACAAAATTGGATGCGCAAGCCATCCATTAGTTCAATTCAATTCAATTCAAAATTGAATTGAATTGAATTGAACCATCCATTAGTGTGTCAAGACGAAAATAATTAAGTCATAATATTTGGAGAGGATATGAGAGAGGGTATATAGGTCTCTTTAAACTCGGCACAGAGGTCACTAATACCATTCGAAAACTTGCACGTCGTTTTGTTAATCTACGCTAAAAATAATTATGTATATTCCCTTTTGAAACGTCGGGAAATTTCGTATGGCTAGAAAATAATGTCTCCAAGCATCATGTATAAAATCTTACAGTAATACATCCCAGAAATTCAAAGAAATGAAAAACTAACCCCATGTCAACTTAAAACACGCTCCCTTCTTGTACCGAGAATAACAGTTTGATTTTTTTTTTTCGGGGTCCGAACAAAGTCACTTAAAATTCATAATATTGTTTCCCGCCTGTCATAAAGAAGTTTCCAGTCTTACCTTTCTGAGGAAATATCTGACTTACCTATCTTTTCAGTGCACCAGCTTATGACAGGAATCTGATTTTCAAGATTGCTATAAAGGGACACACAAACTTTAATAAAAGGACAAGTTCACCTTCATAGACATGTGGGTTTTGTGAATGCAGCAATATCAGTAGAACACATCAGTGAGAGTTTGAGGAAAATCGGACAATCCGTTCAAAAGTTATGATTTTTGAAGTTTCTGCTCAGTCACAGCTGGATGAGAAGACTACTATAGCTTGTGATGTCACATGTGTACAACGATATAAAGAAAGAATAAAGAAAATTAAAAACATTTTTACTTTTCTCGCATAACAAAAGAACACTCGACTTCTCTCTTTCAGAAAGCAGGGGGAATAATATTACCCCTAACACCTAACATATGTCAGCAACAAGTTCAAGAAATGTGCACTTTGTTCAAAAAGTAAAGTTTTGTGAAATTCTCTTTTTATTTTCCTTATATCGTTGTACTCATGTGACATCATACACTCTAGTAGTCTTCTCATCCAGCAGTGACTTTTGAATGGATTGTCCGATTTTCCCCGAACTTTCACTGATATGTTCTACTTATTGTTGAATTCACTCAATCCACACGTATACATGGAGATGGATTTGTCCATTAATATGACAGGCCTACAGTTGGGTGGGACTGGTGGTGTTCGTTGTTGTTGTTGTTGTTGTTGTGTTGTTGTTGTTGTTGTTGTTGTTGTTGTTGTTGTTGTTATTATTATTATTATAATTATTGTTGTTGGTTTTGTTGTTGTTGTTGTTGTTGATGTTGTTGTTGTTACCATTGTTGCTCTTTTGATTTTAAAGAGGGAGAGAAAGCTAATCTCCTCCATTAGCCATCTACCAAGTGATTCATATCTTGTTTTGAAGATTCACTCCATTTACTGCACAGTTTCATATACAGAAAGGTGATGCAAGACCTAGGTATAAGGGTCACTTAATTGTACTGAGCAGAGTGAATCCATACAACTTACCATCTACCGTAGACACAAACATGACGCAGAGACTCCAACTCTCCCGTTTTCGACGGGAGATCTCCCGCCGAAAGCCCATTTTTGCAAAATCTCCCGTTCTCCCGTTTGAGATTTGATTTCTTCCGCCCTGGCTCTGTGTCTCCCGGTGGAAAGGATTTCTTACTTATTGCTATCGTATGTTGAAAAAATAAGCCTTAGATAGCACCAGAGAACATCTAGAACCCTAGGAACTTCGCGCTTCGCACACATCAACTTGAAGTCTCCCGTTTGCTAGGGGTTTCAGACGGGAGAATCTCCAGATCAGAAGGTACTTGGGATTGGAGTCTCTGAGAAAGGGCTGCAAGCAGTTAAAGGACAAGTCCACCTTCATATACATAAGGATTGAGAGAATGCAGCAATATTAGTGGAACACATCAGTGAAAGTTTGAGGAAAATTGGACAATCCGTTCAAAAGTTATGAATATTTTTTTTTCCTTATATAGTTGTACTCATTTGACATCACAAGCTATAGTAGTCTTTCCATCCAACCGTGACTGAGCAGAAACTTCAAAAAATTCATAACTTTTTAACGGATTGTCCGATTTTGCTCAAACTCTCACTGATGTGTTCTACTAATATTGCTGCATTCACTCAACCAACATGTCTATGAAGGTGAACTTGTCCTTTAAGGTTTGGTCTTAAGGATGAAGAGAGATTTCTTCCTCGTTGTATACATACCAATGCACAACAAGATATAGGCAGATTCTCAGATGTGTGTTTTTACTGCAGATGGAGTAAGATATAAAAGGAAGAGATTGAAAAATAACACGTATAATCAAATTAGTTTACAGATTTCCGAGGAAAACACAAGTAATGAAATAAGCTGAATATTCGAATTGCCTTATGAATTTTTCGCATCGACAAATAACATATCACAAACAGAGGGAATACCTGGAAATCCATCAAACCATCTAACGAAGATCATAACCACAATAAATCAGATGGTCCCTTTTTACTCATTCAGCAATTAAGGCGGTGCGTTTGAGGAGCCTATATGAAGACTTACATGTTATTAGCGGAACCGACAGGACTGGTGTTCAGGGTCTAAATGCGTGAGACAAAAAATGCACTAGGCTAAACACCTCGATTGGAGTCAAATCCTGACTCGGTTGCGATGCGCATGCGCGCCAGTCAGCTACAATAGAATAGGAAATCGAATTGTTCTCTATTTTAGTATCTCTCATCGCTCTCTCTATCTCTCTCTCACGCACACACACACACACTCACACACACACACACACACACACGCACACACACACACACTCACACACACACACACACACACACATACACACAATCACACACTCACTCAGACAATCCATACCTGTCTCTCATTCGGAAACTGACATAAAAGTGCAAGTGCCAATACTGCAACCGGTCATTGTTCGATTGACTTCAGCCGTATCATACGTTTGATACCGTGACGACCAGTGTGTGTAAAACCATGTTTCAACGAGCCAAATTACAGTGTGTGTGCAGGAATGAAGGCAAATCGGGGAATAGTACACCATATCACCTCGTAGGATGCACAGGCCTACTAATCGTGTTGGTCAGCTTCATGGCAGCCGAGGCACACGGTAGGATTATATTCCATGTTAAGATTATTTTTTCCCATTTTTCTCCTGTTTGAAGTTATTCTAATCATTATCAAAACTAGTCGCTTTCTTCATACATTTTGTGACTTTCCTAAATAGCTACGAAATGTCGTCTCGCTAAGTTTAAAAAAAAAAGTCTATCGTAGCTACCCAGCCTAAATGTAGTTGAACTTTTTTTTTCTATTTCATGTCGTCACATTATTTCCAAAGTAACTTTTTATGTATGGTGACCAACTTTGAGATCTGTTGTCCCCTGTTAAAGCTCTACAGCATCGTCTTATTCTTTTTATTCTGCTACCACAGCTGATAATTCGATTTCATTGAATTCATGCCAACTATCATAGACTACACAGAAAACATTTCCCTTTTAGGCTTTGTTTCCTATAATATCTGATATTGATATTGCATTCACTACATTCGAAGTCGATCCATATCATGTCTTTGAATATTTCGTACATTTAACGCATATAGGAAACTCTGGATAAACAAATTTCTGCAATTTTTATATCAGTCTGACGAATAAATCATCCTCAGCTAAAACAAACAAACAAACAGACACGGAGGGACCTAGTGCAAAACAATTAGGTGCAATTGATTCTGTACTTTCATCGAGTAATATGATCCAAAGCGTCACACAAGATGCAAGTACAAGTGTAATACAATTCTTCAACCTCCTTGGACAACCTGTGTATATCGTTGTCTTGCATTATTTTGGCTGTTCGTTTTCATTCCATTTCATTCCATTTCATTCCATTTATATAGCTTTAGTGTGGTACACATTGTTGTTGCTGCTGGTGGTGGTTGGGGTGGTGATTTTGTTGTTGTTGCATGGTGTTTTTTGTGTTGTTGCTTCCTTCTGAAAACTAGTCTTTTCCTCTCAGTTCTTGACGAGGTCATCTCATCAAGTATTTTGTAGAATAACATTATTTAAAGATCACCGATGTTATCCCCGTGGACAACGGTTGTATCGTATGATACCCTATATCGTATGATGAGTTTTAGACCGTTTAACTCTCCACAAACGTGACAAAGCTAAGCATGAAAACCTCAGATGATGTAAAAAAAAAATGCAGTAGTTTTGATCCTTTTCTCCTGACCCATCAGGGATCCATTAATGATGACAATTTGATGGCATTACATGATAACTCATAGAGATTCACGATATCGGCAATGAAACATTCCTTAAGCATATTCCTTCACAAGGAAACCATGGTCTTGGGGTATTTAAGGAGATTGATGTCCAAGAGAACATGTTCCGACAAAAATATTTAGACATTTATTTCCACTTTCACTTATGAATATGACACAAAATGAACACATTTAAGTTTTGACCATAACTAATGATTTACACATGATATTGTAGAAACAAGACAGTCAGAAGTGACGATTACTGGTTTTGAAGTAAGCAAACTAATTCAATCTAATAGATACATTAAGGTGTGTGACGTTGCTTATGATGACATAATTCGGAGGAAAGAGACAGATGTTAAAGTATATAGCTATGCAATTCAGTGAATTTTACTAACTTTAGTGGGGAAACCAACTAAATGTAGCTATATTGCCATTCATCAATAGGGGATTAACTTTACAAGTAAAAACAGTCCCTTCAATTAAACGACTTCTGTCATTTTAATTTTTTATGTCAGGTAACATTGACACTGGAAAAGGAACTCCCTCTGTAATTAATTATCTGCTGTCATTATCAGTGCTTCTTATTTTAAACGTTGCTCAGCAGTTACATTTTCACAACCATGATAATTTTCCTGAGCATTTTTTCAATCAATAATGAATCCCATTGTTTTAACCTAATATTTTTTTTTCTCTCTCTTTTCATTTCAAATTCATGGTGCTTTGAAGACAAGTGGTGGTGTTTACCCCTTCCCCGATAGACAGCAAAGCCAAACCAGAGATAGTTTGTTTGTTTGATTGTTTGATTGATTGTTTCTTTGATTGATTGATATTGATTGATTGACTGGTTGATTGATTGATTGATTGATTGATTGATTGACTGATTGATTGATTGATTGATTGATTGATTGATTGATTGATTGATTGATTAATTTTCTTCAATATAATTTCATACATGAATCAGAATTCTTTTAAGTAATACCTTAGAAAACATCCATATAATAGATTACAATGTACATGATTTAAAGGAGAACAGAATTTTTTTCAAGTTCCAAAGACTTTTCCTGTTTGCTTGCATTGAAAGGTCGATGTCTTACCATGCTTACGGATGATTTACAAGGAACAAAGATTTTAGACCAGTACATCCCGTCAAAAAATGCTAGCATGGTATGCAGACAGTGATAGGACGAGGTAGATAATCGGTTATAGGTCATCGCGCTCATGGACAATTAAAGAAGCCACTCGGATTCTTGTAAAATCAACAAAATACTTCCTTTACTGTCGAGCTGACAGGTTTAAGAATACATCACATAAAATTCAAGGCAAGCATTGGATGAAAACGAACATATCTAATGTAAGACAAAATCATAATACAAATAAACCGTGACCCCATATTGCGTGTAATGCCGTGCATAAACTATTAATTTCCAGCTCGTCCCATTATTCTTTCCACTCGAAACAATTAATGGTATTGCATGAATGGTAGAGCCTATATCAACCAATCTGATGATTTTTTTTTAATCCATCAATTCTGATAAAGCGTTTGGAAATATTCCCAAAACCAAGTTTTCTAACACACGTCTCGCATTTCCAAGTGATGATTTATTTTGAGAGACACGCCAATATTAATCCTGAAGAAGGAGGTTGTTTTGGCCGGAAACCCGACTGACCTGTCCATACAGCGTGGGAAATCCTCGAAGATCCTTTCCCTCCCATCTGGTAGAATACTTTCTCACCAAAAAATAAACGTGATCATGAAGTTGAGTCATACACTGCAAAAGTTGGGTCATACGTTACGTAATTATATACGGGATTGCATATAACGGTACTCAATTTGAAATATCCGCCTCTATCGGTTCAACGTTATATGACTAAGTCCTTAACCCGGTGATTTTTCTGTGACCTTGGTCCGGTAAAGTGCAGTGACGGTGAACTCGAGTTTGGGATACGTTGCAGATGATTTCAGGCAGTCATTATGATGTTGTAGTCGAGTTTTTTAATCTGTTTTAAATTGATAGCAGACCAGGTTCAAAATGTGTTTGTATTTCAATCTGTGACCTAGAAACTAGCAACTCGTTTCGTTTGCTTTATGAAGTTGTAAAGAAGATGTCGGGAGAGCTTCGGTGAAGTAAATGTCTATATAAATTAAAAGACAAACATTAACAATGATGGTAATAATAATGCTAACATGTTAAATGGCAATGTACATTGTTGAAGTGCAAAATTTGAAGTGAGTAAAACAATGAAATAACGTCGCCTTCTGTATATTCTCTCTATCCATTTTGCTTATTTCGATTCCAACAAAAATACGATTGCAATTAAACATTTGAATATACATAATGACATAACATCAGCACAACAGCGTAATCGAGGAAAATACTGTAAAAAGTACTGTGTATATTTGCCAGACAAACTCCTCTCTCCCTCTCTCTCTCTCTCTCTCTCTCTCTCTCTTCCTCATTTTCTTTCTTTCTTGACAGTCTCTTATTTCTATTTGTCTCGTTATCTCTCGCCTCTTTCCAAAGATTGCGCCGAGAAGCGGCATGTCTTGTTTCCGTAAGATACTTACATCAACCTTGACCCCTGACCCATTTCTTCCGTTTTCGTCTACCAATGATACGTAGGGGGAAAAAAAAGAAAGAAGAGATCTCTTCCAACATTAACCTCTTCCCAACGAGAACCAGATCTACCTTCATGAAAAGTCTATTGACAATTGCCATATCTGAGAGGCAAGCTGTTAACCATCTTTGAATATGCCAAGCCGACAATCACGTTAAATTTCAACCCCTAGAATGGACAAGGCATCGACTTCCTCCTACTTCCGGTCACGTGACTCGACTTTAAAGTTTTGTTCCGCGCCATGTTAGACTTGGCTTTCATGAATAGAGTAGAGTCAGACAAACAGAATGTTGCAGGATCCATCGAAATCGGACCTTTAGCTAAGGAAATTATAAAATTGAAAGTATCCAACGTTTTCACAAAATTAAATGAATCATTCACTACCACGTACTCAAACTTGCAAAGATAAAGAAGTCATCATATCAAGTATCCCACTGACCTGTACCCCAAATCCTCATTAAATCTCATATCTTTTTTTTTTTGACGAGAAATAAAACCAGAATGAAATGCATCCACCGCATTAGATTCGTGATCTTGTAAAAACCTAACAACAATGACTTTCAGGGGAAAGGTGCTGCTTTTACCAGAGCATCCGCCAAAAAAAAAGAAAAGAAAAAAAGATAATGATAATAATCTCAGATTATTCGTGTGTTTGCGTGTGCGTCCGAGCGTTGTGTGTGTGTGTGTGTGTGTGTGTGTACAAACCATAGAGAGAGTTGTGTGTTAACGACATTATTGCGTGTAATCATTGAAGACATGTGATATTTGAAATACATTACAACTGTTGGATAATGCGTCCGATATTGACGATACCTTTATCATTGGGGGTAGTTTTCTTCCTCTTCTCTTCGTCTGATTTTACCATTTTTACACTATAAAAGTCAATTCTGAAATGTAAAGTGGAACTTTAAAGGAGTGAGCGAGCTTCTACGTAACCTTCTTTGCTCGTTGCTAGACCTGAACTGGGACTCCGCGTATGCCAATCCCGCGTCCGCTTCGCCATTCGGCAGCCCAGACTACGACTTCTACCAGTGGTATCCCGACGCGCAGCCCGTCAACCAACAGCCCCAACAGCCCCAACAGCCCGACGTACCAATACCCACCCAGCCGCAGGGTCCACTTCCGGCGCAACCGACTCGGCGGCAGGTTGTACTTCCGGTTCAACCAACGGCACGTCATAATGGAGGTGAGTCATGACAGCATTCTGTTGAATTTGTTGACGGGCCGGTTTCGGTATTACCATGCGTGACGAAAGCACGGACGATGAGAGAGAGAGAAAAAAAAGGGAAAGTTCCCAGGCCACTTTCACTTTCTTCGTAAACACACATACAACACAACAACTTAGGCTACAAACATCCATTCTTCTACCTCTTAGGATCGGTCATCCATAAATGATTCTTCGGAAGTTATAGACTCAAGTCTTCCGAGCCAACCAGGCTCTTGACCTGTTGTCCTTTGCATTTTATCACTGTATACTTCTCATCAAATCTTGGTGTGTGTGTGTGTGTGTGTGTGTGTGTGTGTGTGTGTGTGTGTGTGTAAGTGTGTGTGTGTGTGTTCCTTTCTGCCTTTCTTCGATATATTATATAGAGTAACATACCAATAAACACTTTTATCGTTAAGGGCATTACTTGCTGATCTATCCACAGAATATAATATTTTTCTAAATGTATATTTTAAAGTGTGTGTGTGTGTGTGTGTGTGCTCAAATCAATAGGAGAGTTGTACGTGAATGGCATAATCTCTTCAGCTTATTGACACATTATGTTTCAACCAGTCGGCCTACCAGTATTTGGTGAAACCATATGAAACATTATG
Source organism: Diadema antillarum (assembly GCF_040938485.1). Taxonomy (NCBI): domain Eukaryota; kingdom Metazoa; phylum Echinodermata; class Echinoidea; order Diadematoida; family Diadematidae; genus Diadema; species Diadema antillarum. Next base: position 586,271 of record NW_027271474.1, on the reverse strand, counting down.
CAAAAGCATAAAACTTGAATATACAAAAGTCACAGTGTATTCTTTATTTTGTTTATATGCAAATTGTATTGTATTGTATTGTATTGTATTGTATTGTATTGTATACTTTTGTCGGAAATGAAATGAAAATGAAATGAAGATTAAAATATTGTGATCTAACGTCTTCCATTCTAGTCCCTGATAAAGATTTTATTGCATGCATCAAATAAAATTTGAGCATGATATGGAACTGCACCTTCAAATCAATCTATTCCATCGCCAACCCATTTATGCACAAAACCAGTTGCGTTTTGCTGTGGTGGGGCTGGATGGGTTAAAGTGAAAGCAGATCAAAAGTTTCAATGGAGGCACTATGTCTTTGTCTTGATGAGAAGTGAGTAATAAGGAAGAGTTATTATCTTCCAGTGTCTTCCTACCCCTATGCCCCCACCCTCAGTTGAACTTTTCACCGTTTCCTTGTGAATGCTAGTTTTATGTTACTGAAATACGTCATGATTTTGTCATTTTTGAAATACCCGTCTTTCGGTTTCTTTCCGCCCATTTCCTTCGATGTCAAACATTAAAAAGTCGGTTTCGGTCAGTGGCATCTAAAACTACCAAGAAAAATGTAGAGTTGAACACTCTAAAGTCATCACCAACAAGACGATGGGTGGGGGGATAAATAAAGAAGTCAAACCTAACGTAATTTTGCTCTCAAGGTATACATCAATGCTTTTCGAATGCTTTGCTAAACAATGTTTTCATCTTATGAAAATCTTAGCGCTAAGATCCTTCAAGCTGCTACCAGTTTCTTTCAAACATTTATCTAAACATCAAGCCATGAAAAATGTTGATAAAATAATGTTTAAAAAGGATAAACTCCGTAGATGACTAGATCTATACCCTTTAGTGTGAAACATATTATGTTTGAAGGTTTTACTAGCATGGTAATATTTTTTATCACGACAACAGATAATTGAATTAATTTAAAAAGTCAACTGGCGCGTTGCTCTTAATCTAGGAGACAAGGAAACACTTGTTACTTATGGAAATATGAAACATGTTGCGACATAATTATCAGACACATCAAATGACACATTTATTTGATTTGAATGCAGTTAGAACAAAGTTATGACTCTAGTGTACCGTAAATAACGTTATATTTACCGCAATTTTCCCGCTGAAACAGGCCAAAATTCAGGGTTCGGTTTATACACCTTGTCATATTTCAACATCATCAGTCACATCAAATGACACATTTATTTCATATGAATGCAGGTAGATTTTAAATTGTGACACCAGTATGTACCCTAAATAACTGTATTATATATTTACCGCACTTTTCCCGCTAAAATAGGCCAAAATTCAGGGTGCGATTTATTCACCTTGTCATAACATTGCAACATCATCAGTCACATCAAATGACACATTATTGATATGAATGCAAATAGATTAAAATTGTGACATTTGAATAGTATATACCCTAAATAACGGTGTATTAACCGCACTTTTTCCCGCTGAAACAGGCCAAAATTCAGGATGCGGCTTATACACCTTTACAGCCAATACATACTGCATGCCTGCATATAGCCGCGCAGGCAATGTTCACTAATGTATACAACCTACGGCTCAGCTTGCCTGACTGGCATTCTATACTGTTTATTTCCTTCTCTTTTATGACACAAAAATCAACACATTTTTTTTTTTCTTCCGTAAACATTTCACTCAATTCAAGCAACAATGTCGGTAGTACCTCTGTCCGTTGCAAGACAGTATCCGGCGGGCGGTATTATTAATCTTTTCCCCGCCGGTCGAAAAAAGGGGGTGTGGTTAATACACCGTTATTTACGATATGTATATATGAATGGCAAATATTTTTGTGTATTTAGGTTCCTCCGCTATGAAATGGCGAAGTCTTCTCATGGTATATCGCTCTATTGTCAGTAGGAATCCAATACTGATATTTGAGATTATAAAGATAGTCATAATTATCATGACAAATAATATATCATACCAGTAAATTGATGATATCACCACATTTAAATTGATATATTCAGGTGTATGTTGTTGTTGTTGGGGTTTTTTTTTTCCATTGGACAGATGGCGATCAGCTTGAGACGGCAACGCTCAGTCCCCTGGCTGGCTCTGACCATTACGTAAGACTCACCATGCGCGTAGTCAATCCGCTGGGCGCAGATCTGAGCTTGGCTTCTTACAGTTGCTACCTCAGTCCGCCCGACGCGGGTATTGCCGTCGTCACCACTGGACGCTACTCGCAGACGCGCGACGCGCCCACAACGGGCACGTCGTCACAGCCCGCCAGCACCAGTCTAGGCGCGCAGGGCCTGACGGTTGACCTGACGTCAGAGGGAATGGACGCTTTCGGAACGTTCTACTGCTTGGGCGCGCAAACTGACAGGGACACGACAACCGAAATTGGAATCTTCCTCACGTCTGATCGTAAGTATAGACCAATGCAACCTGGAAAAACACCCGCCATTATAAACTGCGGTGTCCCATCAGTTGCGCACGTGTATGCTGAATGCATGATATATGACCTATAATACGGCAGGCGCGAGCCGTGTAAACAAGATCATGCATTCGCCATCCGGGCGCGCATGGGACATCGCAGTTTTCCTGCCAAGATGGATCAGTCTATAGCTGAAAAGTCCTGTTACCTTTGGGAACAGTGATTTAAAACATTTTCAAGATATGACATTCCATGCACATCTGTAGGTCTGTAGTACCACAAAACATCCTATCATATAAAATTTTCGCGATAAAGCCTAAAATATAAGGAGATACCTGTATTTTTCTCAATAAACAGTAACTGTAGACGGTTTAGTCTGGAAACATTCTTATCATAACTATTGTTCACATTTTGTATACTTAACAATACTTAACGTCGATTTTACCGATTCAAATCTTTACAGTGGTTGTTTCTTTCCCTAACTCACATTTTAGAAGTATTTTTAAAGCACTAATGCTGTGTTGTTGTTGTTTTTTCATCTGTAAATGATGAATTATGCCTTGAAGCATACTTTCCAGTTCATTCACACCCAGACATTCACACTGAATGACTTACTTGGCAACATATACTTCCTGGTGGAATAGGGTTAAAACGCTGAAGCCCAATAATTTCGATACAAAACTGATACTAAATCGTATGCACAAAATGAGACAAACGAATGAAGCAATTAATGTCTATGACAATCTCCAGAATGACATGACCTTGATATTACTTTGACCATGACAATGGTGACAGTAATTTTGTTGTCTGTTGTCTATTTTGTTCTTTATCTACAGACGGGTTAGAAATATTCTTGTTGCCATGGCATTTAAAGATTATAGATGACAGGTTCCTTATGATAATACCGTTGATTTTTTTTTTTTTTTTTGGCCACGTCAGTGGTGGCCTTGACTTCTGTAAAGCACCGCCTAAATCTCTCCCTCTCTCTCTCTTTCTCTGACTTCCTGTGACCATGAGCAAAATGTAATTTCCTGATATACACCGCCGAAAATTCACACTTCTGGTTCTCTGATCGCTATCAGCGACATGACGCATAACCGAATGTTATCATCAGTGATTGTTATAAAGACAATGCTGCAATCTACACAAGTTTCCATATTTACGTGAGATCTTCTGGGCATTTTACTAGCCGGTAGCACCCACACCGAACTCATCCCTCCCCCACTCCCTTCCTCCCCCATTCCCTCCCCTCCCCTCCCACCCCCCCCCCCCACACACACATATTCGACTCTACCCCCACATACTTTATACTCTCCTCTTCTTGGATTCTGTTAAAATCGTTATGGATAGCCCTCCCCCGCTTATTTCCTCCTCACTACAAGTTGTGGTTAAACTGCATGGATGCCAACATGTCTCAAAATAGCATATCGAATGTGACACACAAGAACGAAGTTAATGTTCCCTCAAAAGTACATAAGTTCATTAATGACAGATGTGGGAAAAATAATAATGAGCAAACTCGAGACAAATCTTAATTGATCGGTTTCGGTCTTGTTGATAGATTACATGTTCAAGAGTCAAAAATTCCCAAAATAACCGTCTGTTTTGATGTCTCATATAGATTTCGACAGAAAGCTCATTAATTACGTACATGTTTGTAACTGAAGATAGAAATTGTGTTTGTCGGTAGTAATGCTGACAGTAGGCACTATCAAAATTACTTGTCACGAGGATGTGAACCTTAATTATGAAAAACGGTGAATTCTATACCATTGTCTAAAACCAATAAAGGAAATAAGTTTTGATGGCTACGATAAAGAACACAGCGCCTTGCGTACAAATAGCCTCTAACTCGTCCATTATAATCACAACTGACCACGTTCTGCTAATTTGTGATCATTATATCTGGTTGAAAAAGGACCCATTACCCCTGCAGCCTTGGTTGCACAACCGCAGATACAATAAACCACAGTTACATGCTCGTTATTGATTATTATTGCTTGTCTATTTACCAAGTCTTAGTTACATTGATCATTGCATGCTAGTTACATTATTTGTCACAAATCAATTGGCCAAAGGAAAAAACAGGACTGCTCCGGGCACATCATTATAAAAACTGTACACTGTAAAAACATCGGTGTTAGATTTAACACCACGGGTGTTAAATCTAACACCGATCAAACTTCAATAAAAGACCACACCCACAGGTGTTAAAAATGCACTGTGATGGTGTTGAAAAGTGTTCACCTGACACTTCGTGGTGTTAATTTGACACTGTACCTGGTGTTATTTTGACACTGTACTGGTGTTAATTCAAAAATGACACCACATGGTGTTGATTTGATATTTGCTGGTGTTAATATCAATGGTTTAACACCCGTCCAGCTTCAATAAGGGATCACACTAGCTGGTGTTACTTTGGTGTAAATTTATTTTCACATTTTTTCAAAAATCTAGTATTTTAATATAAAATTCTTGATCGTCTTGTTTAAATTAAAAATCAACAAGAAGTGCAGTTACTAAGAAGCTCTTCAAAAAACAGTTAAAAATTTGGAAATGACACCCGTAGGTGTTAATTTAACACCATAAACGAGCACCGAAAATTTAACACCAGCTCGGTGTTCACTATTTAACACCGGACTTTTTGCAGTGTAGGGTTTGTGGATTGAGGCCGGTTGGCAATAACACAAAAGTACAACCGCTACAATCGAGACTGATGCTTTAACTATCCAGGCCACAGATTTCTGGAGATAGGTAAACTCTGTGTGCCCTCGAGACCAGACAACTTTGCAATTTTTTTGTCCAATCTATTTGTTCATTTTCGCTTATTTCAGCTGAGTGCGCCCGGCGAAAGCATCATCTCTTCTACCGCAGCAGCATCCGCTAATGACAGCGCGAAGCTGAAATAGGACAGATTCTTATCTATTTGGTTTGAGTCATCGCAATCCATAATAAATAACAAACAATAGAGCAAACAAGATATTCATGCACTCAAGGTCAAAGAACATAGGATACATATTTTTCTATTTCTTTACCATGAATGTGTATCACAGTATGTCTTTGGAACACAAAGTGAACTCCCGAAATGCAGTTGTCTAACACTTGTCTAAAGTGTAAAAGTTTCGTATTGCAAGTCACTATCTTGACTTAGGTTTACGGTGAGTCTGCAAAAGTCCGGAGTTGAGTGCATTGAGAGGGTTAAAGCGGATCCTTGCGTGCACTTTACACAAAGGACATCCTCTCTCTCTCTCTCTCTCTCTCTCTCTCTCTCTCCCTCTCTCTCTCTCTCGTTCTTTTCCTCCCTCCTTCGAACTTACTTTGTTGTTTTGTTTTATTCCTTCCGTATCAAATCACCTGCCAACAACCTTGCTGCCCTCATCTTACTGTGCAATGGTCTGAGCGTGGGCGGTTGTGAGAGTGCGGCTTACACGGGATTGATCGCAGGGCAATGAAATTTCCTATTGCACTTTAATGATTAGAAACATAGCCCGCGCTTCACTCGGTGTAATAAGATTCAGGAATTCGACTTCTTGAATATACTATAGCAAAACTGGGAGAACAGGACACGACCTTCAATCAGATAGCTGGTTAAATGCTGGCAACTTTCTGAAGTGCGAAGTGCGCTCGAGTTCTGGACATAGGCCTACTATGTTACTTACCGAGGCAAATTTATTATAACCACCATTGGTTTCAGAATTAACATTATTTTGGTTGCTTCATGTACTTGCATGTATTTATTATGATGTGGTTCTTTATTTTGTATTTTGTGTATAATCTTATCTATGTCTTATCTGAAGTTAACAACATTAACTCACGGTGGTCCATATGATTAGTTTGTGTGTTTGTTCGTTTGTATGTTAGGGTGTTTTTTATTGGGAGGAGTTATCTGAGTTTGATTGTCTGTCATTTGCAAGCTCACATTCATATCAATTTCAGTTCTTATGATCATTCTAAGAATTGTTTCGGGAATACAGACAACCTAGTGAAATGAAGAAAGATACATGGAATCATGACATCTTAATCGAGCATTACAGTCTGAGATTCCAGTACGAGGTAAATTTCAAAGAGCTTTATTGCAGGAAATTAACAGATAAAGGATCCTATATTGAATGTCAAAAAGCAGTTGCTAAAGATCATTATGCATTACTTTGATATAATCATCACTTTATACATTTCCAATACCTTTTTGGAGTTATTTTGGAGTTAAACTGTTTCATGTCTATATTGATTTCATCTAAACGCAGCGAAAATCATTCCTGCATTCGGTCGCTTCACTAAGATCGCCAACCTCGGAGACACTGGCGTTGTCATAGAAATGACGCTTCGCAGCCCTGCCGACGCCTTGACCAATCGCGTGCAGTGGCGCAAAGGGGGCGGGGACATCATCGTAGAAGCCACTGGATTGGACAGCCTCTCGTTCAGCCAGCCAATCACAGAGTCCGACGGCGGCATCTATGAATGCTACTACGCGAATGAAAGAAATCAAGCTCGTCACGGCATTATGAGGTTGATAGTTCGAGGTATGTCAAAATTACACGAAATCCAGATCAATTCAGATTTCACAATGATAGCATCAAAATATCTCATGAACACTAACGGTTTTAAAACAACTAGGTGTAAGTATCCCTGTGTCTCGAAGTGTCATTCTCCGAACAAATTACGAGCGAATTAGCTGGCTTTGCTATTTCCAATAACAGATTTGAAGAGAGAAATTCACACTGAGGAACGTTATACAATTATTTCACAGTAACCAAATGTCAGTGGCTGCAGTGGTCGATTTGGCAGTAGTAGGTAAAAGTGATGATTCATATCTTGAAACTTTACCCTGGTCTATTTCTGTGCTGCATACAGTGGAGAGTAAATTTATCGAAAGTATCGGCAAAGAACATTGTTCTTCTATTTCTTACCATTTACAATGTTCATATCTGAACAATGTTGCCAGGTTCAAACAATTACAAAGAGATTTATTCTCTCGATGCAAGTTGAAAAAAAAAGCATTTTTAGTGGATTGATGAATTCAATGACTAAACATTTAACTCTTCTGTGGTTTTGAAATCTTTTGATGCTTCTTCTCCTTTTCTTGTTTTGCTTTTCTTCTTTTCTTCTTCATTTCTTCTTCTCCTTCATCGTCTTCTTCTTCTTCCTCATCGTCGTCTTCTTTTCTTTTTCGTCTTTTTCTTCTTCTCTTCTTCTTAATTCATCTTCTACTTCTTTTTCTTTTCCTTCCCCTTCCCTTGTCTCCATTTCCCCTCCTTGATCTCTCATTTTCATCACCATTCTTTCTTCTTTTCTTCTAAGGCTGTCCCACTGGTAGGTGGGGCCCTCCACGGTGCACGGGTATATGCGACATGTGCTTCAACGGCGGCGTCTGTGATCACGTGACGGGCCGTTGTGTTTGCCCTCCGGGGTTCATGGGAAATAACTGCGAAAGAGGTAACGATAACGTCATGCTATTTCTAGTGTCAAATCTCCCATAATCCCGAAAAAGATCGTGTTTATCACATTTCTAACCGCGCGAGATCTCTATAACATTTGAAGAAGTTTTATAGTCCGATGTCGTTATCAACCGGATGCGCGTTGGGCAGGTTGTGGATCCAATACCTCTATTTCTCAAGCTGTTAAATTTAAAAAGCATTGTGAAACTACCAGACTATAGACCAACTTTCTCTTTATCCTGTTTAAAGAAATTATATCTGATGTAACTATGATATGGAGGAAGTTAAAGGTTTGTATTGCGAACTTGACCCAATTTTTGAAAAACATCCCGTATTACTGCTTGGCCGATAAATGTTATTATCTTTTCTATTTTTCTGGGTTTTTTTGTTTTGTTTTGTTTTGTTTTGTTTTTTGTTTCCAAACGTCATACAGCATAACATTTTGTAAGTAACTGGCTTCGTTTGATTGATTTCTTGTTCAGCATGTGGTTACAACCACTTCGGCACGTTGTGCGAGTACGAATGTTCCTCGTCCGCTGATGGTCCGCTGGGGTGCCGGGGTAGTCAGTTTTGTCTGCCCGATCCGTACGGCTGCTCCTGCAACGCGGGTTTCCGGGGACTCGAGTGTTACACAGGTATGAATCCTGTCGTTATATCAGATGAATCTAAAGACATGTCACATGGTCCTAAGAACTTTATAAGTGAAAGTATTCTCGTAGAGTAATTGAGAGGAGACGTGTACAGTGATAAATTCATATGAGCTGCAATCAGCGCCATGGTGGGGGAAAATATGCATCGAGGTCCATTTGCAAGTACAGAAACAAGAAAAACGCAGTTCTTCCAGGAACATTGTAAAGGCTTGTTGTTTCTCAGGCAGATAATGGTATTACGATTCCTTATCTTCGTAGCTTTTTAAAGGAGTTTTAGCATGTAGCAGCTATATCAATGTGGAAATACATTATGTATGTTCCAACCCTGTCGACTTCACCTTCAATGAAGGTTTGAACAATGTACCGAATATCTTGTTGGTTTCGCTTCGCTTCGTTTCGTTTTTGGTTTCGTAAAGACCTCTGCATAGATGAACTGAATGAATTGTGAAATTCTTCTAACACAAAGTTCAGCGTACTTGATCATTTTGTTGATAATCATGCCCACGTGAAAAAAAAAAAATACAGCAGTTTCATTATCATAAAAAGTCAGATCTGGCGTCAGAAATGTATGTGGGTACATCGCATTACCTTGATAGTACTGATGATGTGGCCCTCCTGTACAATGCAGTGTAGAATGCGGAGGGAGCTGATTCGAACACCGTTATCAAAATCAGCAGTACCCGAGTGCCGGCGGGCTGTGCCTAGATATTTTGAAGGTTTTAGCATAATCAATTATTGAAGTCCCGACGTTGTATCATTTGCTAGTAACACATGGTTAAGGTGAAAGTGGATATCTATCATGTGTGTGCTCATAACGATATCTTCCAGATTGCGATGCGGGCAGCTTCGGCGCGGGATGCCTGCAGACATGCCACTGTGCCTCTGGGCAATGCGACAGATTCACCGGTCGATGTCTCGGCTCGCCATCGGGCTGCTCCTCTGGATGGTCGGGCGAAAACTGCCAGGGTAAGTCACGTACTGCCGTGTGAAATTCTTGATTTCTCAACTCTTCCATGATGTCCACTGGAAGATGTTTTGCGATAGACGTCAACTGTGTTTTAAACTTTCTGTCTGAAAAGGATAATTAATATCTCTGCAATTTATTTTGCTTGAATTAATCAAACGGGCCCTAGTTGTTAGATAGGCCTTGTTCGGGTCTAGAATAATTCCGGACTGGTAGTTCACAGCCTTGATGCACTTTTTCAACTAGTTCTCCGCCTGTCGGCCAGTTCGGAGATAGCTCATGTGCTCACGGGTTTAATGACTTTCATTTTTCTCAGTTGATTAGGCACCTTCAACAAGGATTACATGTATAACCATCGCATCACAGATGCTTATCTCAGTGAATTTTAAAACCAGTACAAATAACCTTTTTCTGCTCATATGCAAACTGGAACGTCGAACTGGCTTATTTTCGATCAAGGGGGCTATTAAATTCAATCACCACTTGTCCTATACTCCGCTGTACTGATATGATCTGCTACTGAGTGTCCAAGTGGTGATGTCACAGTCTTTTCTTATACCGTGGATTGGAACCAGGTCAGAGCATAAACATTTGGGCCAGGTGAGGTTGTTTCGAACCAGTTTCTATGGCGATAAATGGCTATAACATCACGCTTTGATACTCTATACAGCTCAATAATCGACCTTTTTCTTTCTCTAGAAAAATTTTCGGTGCTTCTTGCATCAGGAATTTATCTTTTTTTTTTTGTTATCTCAATCTTTGGGAATTGTTTCTATACTTATAATCATTTGATTCGCTGCTGCGGGCTTTCCTTTCAATAGATTGTAGCCACACCCTTTTATTGTTTTTAATCACCTGCTATAGTTTCGTGTCTTTTTTTTTTTTTTTGGCGCTTTTTCTCTCTTGGTACCCCAGTACCAGTAAGGTGTCCACGGGGCTACTACGGGACGAACTGTCTTCGAAAATGTCACTGCGAATCGGACGCGGCTTGTAGCAAGGTGACGGGTCGGTGCCCGCGGAAGCGGTGCGAGGCAGGCTATGCTGTCTACAGCGGACATCAATACTGTTCGGGTGAGTTTCAACTATCTTGTGATTTTTATCATCCGTAATTGAAACAGATTACTCTATTACCGTCATTCAGATATCCGGACCTGCCACTGAGACTACAGTGTTTTGGTTGGGACTACGGCAGAATACGGCAGACAGTACAATGATTACAATGATAATGATAATTTTTGAAAACTAGTATTTTTGTAAAAGTTACATCAAGGTTTTAAAATTACAGTGAAAAAAGGTTCTATGACAACGCTACTAACAACTAATTTCTCCCTGCATGTTTATTGCTCATATTCTGCAGTACTCCACCCGTAATCTCTCTAGAAAACAGATTGAATTTCATTATATTGTAAGATTTTCATTTAAAGATTAGTTTGAGTTAAATTTTCATTAATCTATTTGGGTTTTTCCCTTTCGATTATATCATATTGTTATGCACCGTTGAGTATAATATTCTTCATAGAAACTGCGCAATATAGACTCACAATTATCATTATTATTTATCGAAGGAGGTAATATATACTCAGCTATAGTACTGTTTTAATTCAACCATATTTTGTATCTCTCCGTGTGTGTGTATGTGTGTATTGTGTGTAACATATGTATTAAATGGAATGTATGTGTGTGTTTGTATGTGTGTGTGTGTATGAGTGTGTGTACGTGAGTGTGTACCATTTGTGATAACAGCAGCGCGTTTCCTTTTCCAATTTCCTGGTGCACAATTATTTATCTCCGAACACGAGGAAAAGTAATTTAGCAGTCAGCTGCTATAGGCTAAATAGAATAGACAAAGTATAGTGGCTATGCCGTTTTAAAGGCAGGTGAATGTAAATATGAGCTTGATGAGAGTAGATGACAGCACCTGTCCAACAACCCATCAAGGTATTGGCATGATTGAATATTGCCATAACTCTTTGAAAGGCTTTTCTCTGAAAACTGTCTTTGAATGAGAGGTTTCGCACCCTTTCATTTTAGCGCTCCATCGCCTATCAAATTCTTTTAGGTTTGTTGTTATTAATGTTGTTTATATGTTTACAGCGTCGACTCTGAAAAACAAAATAGGTCGCAGTTTTAGCAGTGTGACGAGCATAATTGTGCTCCGTTACATCTATACTGGATTGAATACAACATAATATAGAAGTAGATATAGGGTGACTTACTTTATTGGGACCACTGTTGCCATGTAATAGTCATCCCACTGAAGATGTAAACATTGAATTCTTTACCCCCCCCCCCCCCCCCAAAAAAAAAAAAGAACGAAAGAAAGGGGGAACGTGATTCGAAAAGTGGGCTCAACGTACTGAGTATCTCTCATAACATATTAATTTGAGACGCCTAGTAATGACATCGACTTGTTAGAATTGGCACCTGCTTTTGTGACTCCAGAATGCCTAAGTATACAGATTAATAATCCGTGAACGGTGGTTTTAACTGCTACATTGGGCTTTTCATCTACAGGAGCGCCCAATTGGTGTATGTTGCCGTTATAGAAGGGGACGTCTCCAAAAGAAACAGCCTCCTTATTTTTACATACAACTTCACAGCTTACAGGGCCTGACGTCATATTACGACATTATTACAACTATGGGTTTGACCTATATTTTTAAGCAATACTGAAAGAGACTGGTAGGCATCCTTAGTAGCCAAGGAAAAAATAAAAGATGCCAAAAACCACAATTTCATTTCCTACGGTTAGACACTTCAAGGTTTTGATTAGAATATGGATGGATTTAAAAGCTATGTCACATATAGGATATAAGGTCATACTGATGAAAAAAAAAATTACAATATATTCGATCTGTTGCTTGGTTGGCCAATCTGTTTACAGAGTGTCAGCCGGGATCGTTTGGGCGTGGCTGCACGCAGACCTGTCGATGTCAGTCGGAGTCATGCCACCCGGAGACCGGGGAGTGCTCCGGGGAATGCTTCGACAGATACCTGATGCCAACGTGCAAAGCAGGTAAGTGAATCCGGGTGGGGCGTCATGAAGATAGATGGTAGGGACGAAACAATATCACAAGATATGAGATGACACGTCAAAACATTTGATAGCGTCCTTTGAATAATTAATCTACACTTTGGTAAGTGGTGGATTACAGAATGCTGTTGTACTCATCACCAAAGTAAAGCTTGGCAACGCTTTGAATCGATGGTGGTGAATTTCTCCAAGTATGCCACTGAAAGATGAAACGATAGTTATTTCCTATCAAACCTCTGTTCCTGTGGCGACATTAATGATGATATTGATATCAGTTTCTAAAACAGCAAATTTCAGGACACACTTTGCAAAATACTGGCAGAATGGTTGAATAATATATCAAGTATGCGTATTGCACAGATAAGATATCCTACATACTGGATTTCGGTTGAACACACAATCTCACGGGCACTGTACCGAAAGACAGATATATCATTATTAGTCTTTCAGTCAGGTGTCAGCTCTTTCGGTGTTTTTGAATGATACATTCGTCATTGGTCAGTTCAAGTCTTTACGATCATCGCTTTTAGTACAATATTAATATGCCAAGTAAACTTGAGCCCCCCCCCCCCCTCGTCGAATATCTTAATGGTTGGAACATTTCCTATTCAAACCGTTTTTGATATCTCGAAACGAGTGCTATAATACAAGCTACATTAGTAACATCCGAGGGATAAAGATGCAACAAGAAAGGAAATTTCATGTCCGTTATCATCAACAGGTATCGTCAGCATCACCACCAGGCGGATCAACGCCGGACAGACCGCCTTATTCAACTGCACTGTCGCCTCTGTGGACCTGGCGCACCTGCCCGCGGCTTCCACCATCCTCTTGTACCGTGGCACCGAGGGGCGAAACGACACGGGTGTGTTCCGACTTGGCAGCATCACGACACGCGCCAGGGCGAGCTCCGTGATAGTCAGGTTTGGCGTGAATAGAATCCGAATCGATGAGTCGATTCGATGCGTCGCCGTCAGCGCCGACAACACCATCCTGGCTCATTTTCGAACCACGTCAGATACCTTTAGTGAGTGTTATGACGCTGATATATTTGGCTTTTATTCCTTTATATGACGTAATTTCCAACAATTTAAACTCGCAGTAACCACTGTTTTCCCCCACTGAGATATATGTCTCATCAAACGTATCAAATTCATCAAAACACAGAGTACATCATAGTAGACCTACTTCAAACAAAGTACTTTGAAAAACAGGCAATGAAATTTCGTGACTCAGACTATCGTATACATATCAGGAAAAAAGATGTCTAAACAGACACCACTTTTTTTTAGAAACACTTACAACTACAGTTACCCTGGTAACAGCCAAATATTTAGCGATGAGAATTTGTTTTGACAGTCGATCGTAGCTGCAGTAATTGTAACTTTCAATGATACAAACCTCTTCATACATATAATGTGATCAAAACAACGCTCCGGCCTCCCTCTGATGACAAAAACATCAATTGTGACAGATAATATCTTATTTTCAAAACTAATAACAGCTCTTCCCGCGCTAACCGAAACACCGCGCGTTAGCAGCCGCACTGCAGAGAGCGCAACCTTGAGGTGGAACTCGTGGACTTCCGCGGGGGCGAACTCCGTCGGCGACCCGCCTCTAGTGGCGTACCACGTGGTGTATCGACGGAACGATACTGGTGGATCGTGGGAAGCTGGAAAGCGAGTTCCGTCGTCGCGCACTTCGGTGGTGCAGGGAGGTCTCAGCGCCCATACATGGTACGACATCAGCATTGTAGCAGTTCGGGAGGGCCTCGGCGGGGAGGGACCACCTAGTCCCTTCATCACTTTCCGGACAAACTGTGAAGGTTGGTATTTTTTTTTTTATTTATCTGATTGATTGTTTGTCTCTTTGTTTGTTTTGATGTTGATTTTTTATGTGAAAGCACTCGCTATGATTATAACGGTGTAGCTCATACAGTAATTATCGTTAGTTTCTATAATGAAGCCAAAATGTGTTTATTATCTTTTCTTCCTCTTCTCTTTTTTTAATCCCTCAGTTCCCGCCAAGCCCTCTGCAGTCCTTGTATCCAGTGACATCAAATTTCCAAAGCAGTTTGGTTTGGCTTGGCAGGTATGTTATGATCAATATCACCATAATTCGTTCTTACATGTTGTCATGGGTTCATTATGCCTTAGAATTCTTTCATCGGCTTAAAGATGTTGAACAAAAAATCAATTTGGCACGATCAATCAGTCATTCAAATCAATGATTCGACTACGTCGATAAAGGGCAATTTGTCGGTCAATCGGTTGCAATGAAAAGAACCCGACTCAAGAATCATTGATCTGAACGAATATGAAGTACCTGCTGCCATAATGGATCAGAATCATAGACAGACAGTTCAGTGGATATGACGCCTGTCCATAATAGCAAACAGGAGGTCATGGGTTCGAATCCCAACCGAGTATGCACGTGCCCATGATTTTTATCTCAACTATTACTCAACACATTAAATACTCGGTTTCATTTACGTCGCTGAAGATCAATTTGTCAATGAGTTGCAATCAATCATTGAAGCCCTTTCCATCGTATTTCGCGATTGTGTTATACTTATAGGCTCCCGACCAGTCGTTAATAAAGTGTCCGTCGGGTCTGGTTGGTTACAACATCTACTACAGGGAAATCGACTCGGTCTACAGCGAATCAGGGACGCACCGATTGTTTAATCCATTGGTTAACAGCCACATAGTAACTGGCTTGCACGCCTACACGAAGTACATGATCAGCATGAGTCTGCTGAACGAGGCAGGAGAAGGGGAGCGCAGCGCCGAGACAGTAGCCTACTCGCCCGAGGAAGGTCCGTTGATAATTTCGCGGGAAAACTGTCGTTGATGATCAGTTTATCAATGTTATTTCTTTCAACGTCCAGAGAGAGACTAATGGCGAGCACGTTGACGATGATATGATTATTAGCCTCATAGGAATCAGTTGACGTGCATGATACAATTACTTTTCAGGTAACAATATGCCACTTATGAAAATGAAGGAGCACAGATTTGTATTAAGATAGTATTGGATAGAAAGGGATTATTACTGAGCAATCAGCATCTTTTATGATAATGTGTGATCAAACTGTAATTGTAACTTCGTACGGATGTATGACCATTTTCACATCAAATTGTACAAATCGTTAAGTCCTTGTGTTATGGCCGTCGCTAATAAGACGTGACTGTTACTGTGAGTCTTAAGGGAACATAGCCTTTAGACGTATTCCAATTATACCTTTATGCATGATAGGACTTCCACAACACAGGTGAATACTTTAATGTAGGTGACTGTTGATGATAATTAGTCTGTCTCAAAGAGTAACTCACTCTACTTTTGGCTACCATGGTATCTGGCTGACGTCGGTACTATTACATGAGTTTCATTTGTGAATCAGTGAAAAGCGTTAAAGGAGTAGATTCTATACAATATACAGTCTGACTGACTTTTTTTTTCTGTGTTTGTACCGAAGGTCAGAGTTCGAATGCTAATTGACTATTCAAATATAGGCAAATGTTGTTGCGTAGTTTTTTCCCATAATATTTGTTGGTTATTAATTTTCGAGGATCTCCGTGACGTCCACGGCCCGCTGACAGTATACGTGTTCTAGAACTGTTTAATTATGTGATCTTTCAAAGACGGAAAATGCCGTGACGAAGTAACGACGCGTTGGTTACATTTTCGTATAATTAATTTTTCGTTCTGATTTCTTGATATTATGTCGACAGCTCCTCCGGCACCGATCCATTTCACTGTTCTCGAGTCGTCGTCTGAGGGCGCAATGCTGTCGTGGGAAACGCCCTCTCCGCCGAATGTCAACGGGAAAATAAGGTAGGGTCACAGACTTGATGAAAGGTATGGAGATTTCAAAGAGAAACGAGAGTGTCATCTCGCCGCCATACGCGGTCATGCAGACACTATTCTACACTGGTTACGTGCGTTGAACACAAAATGTTGGGGAAATACCCCGTTTACCCCGTTTTGCTTTGCTTGCTTTTATTAAGTTGATTCATCATTTTTGCAGCAAGAAAACGTTTTGTTACCCCAGCCAGTTGTTATTCAGAACATTTTGCAGTTTCTTCTTAATATTTATAGAGAAAGTCCATTCTTATTTCGTAATGTTTTGTATACAAAACATCGATTTTGAAGAAGTACCAAGGTATCTTTATTATAATTTGATAGAATGTAGGTTTATGTACAGACAGCTTCGTCTGTACTGAAACATTTGAAATGACTATTGTCTAAAGAAATGACATTCGGTCAACGGTTTTTAATGTTGCACTTGCTCTTTTTTATACGATTATTTTCTGTTGCTAAGCATATAAGCAAAAATGAAACACGCACAATTCTTCCGACCATTACGCTTTAAGTCGTGTAACAACAGTATCAATCTGCGTTTCTTTAAAGGCATTACGAACTGTCTTATCGGATGGCCGATCTACATGAAGACACCGTGACGAGCTCCGAACAAGCAACGATTCGAGTCGAAGATACTTCGTTTTCTGTCAAGTACAGAGTAATGAGCCTGGTGGCCAACGTCACGTACATCTTTAAGGCAAGTCATTCTATTATATAGAATATAATAATGATAATGATAATAATAACAATAATAGTAATAGTAATGATAATAATGATATTAGTAGTAGAAGTAGTAATGATGATAATAATAATAATAATAATAATAATAATAATAATAATAATAATGATAATGATAGGGATAATAATAATAATTATAATAATCATAATAGAGGGATTGACATCAGCGATGCCCCGGGGCAACTAAAAAAGAGTTATCTTTTGACAGAGCGATTGGGCAACTGATATTCTAAATGGGTATTTTTCTTTTATTTTTTGGACATTTCTTTTTGGATCCACCAACATTTCAAATTTTTAAGATTTTAATGGCCAGAATGGGCTACCACATGTTTTCTGAATATTCACCGAAACAATGTCACGTAGTCGGATTACACTTGATACAAAGGAGGTGTATTTTGTTGAGAGAGCTTTCATTATCAATGACATCTCATTAGTTTTTAACAGGCTTGTATGGTATTTTTAAATCATTTTCTTAATCTGTTTTAGTGTTTTGGTACAGAAATAGTGACTGGTTTGTGGCCCGTCCCTTGATTTAGGGGTATGACTCCTTTAATCGTTTATGATATGTTATTTCATGTTCTGTGGACGAAGAAAATAAAAATTGAATCCAGGCGATTAATGAAGGCATACTCACCTATCATGCAAAAGAGCTAAAGAGGGCGCTATACTCATTTCCATCATGAACTTCTCTTGCCCGCTACGCACCACAGGTACGAACTGTGAATGGGGTGGGCCCAAGTGAATGGAGCGACAACGTTAGCGCCACTACGGTTGATCCGCCCGCAGGTAATTAAGCTCTATTGATTCTTCAGTCAATCGAAACAAGTTGGTTACTCACAACAATAAAGATTACTGACTTCTACGCGAAGTCTCTTATTCAGGGTCGAAAAACGAGTAAGAAGAACAAAACAAATGAAGACGGAACAAAATCTCAAACAAACCCATTTGCTCCTAGAAAGCAGAAAGTAGCAATTAAAGAGTCAGACAGTGATGAAAAAGATCTTGGCGAGATTTAATGTTTAATTCATTCTCGAATAAGTGCGCTTGTCACATGTTGTTTTTCTAAAAAAACAGATAATTATGAACTATAGTTGAAAACAAGCACTGACCTTGGTTTCAGGTATAAAGAGGCGAAAAGAGACCTCTTCTCCCCCCCCCCCTCCCTCTCTCTCTCCATTTATCTTTCCTTCAAACAACTAGAATCTCACTTTAAATATATCCTCCTATGTAATTTTGTCTTGTTTTCCTCAACCTTAACTTTGGCAAACATTGTAGACGTCATCCAGAACATGTAAAGCAAGGATTAACGTTTTCACTGATTAACGTTTTCACTGCACTGAAGTTACAGAGCATTCAAATGTTGTACTGTTTCTTGTCTATCCGAGATATTGGTAGCTTTTAAACTCTTGCCTAGAAACTATTATTGGTGCGAACATAATCTGCTTCTATTTTGTTGTTCTTTTTTGTACTTGGAGTAAGGATGATTTCATATTTCTTCAAAAATTGAAAAATCAAAAGACACATCGGATTCCATTTTTATTTATGCTGAACCCTACGCTAAAGACTGTGTTGTTCAGTCCCTTCTAAAACCACCACCACCACCAATGACCACCACTACCAACAACAACAACAACAACACAACGCTATCATATCTCTGAGAAGCTGACAATATACTGTACGCGATCATCGTGACATGCTTTTGCGGTGTTGTGATTGTTAGCTCAAGACTGTAACGATTATACCAACGTGAGCCTTTATATACTGTATGAAGTGTTTGTTCGCAAAATCCGATAAGTCCATATTTGCCAAATGGAGATATTTGCGATTAAAGGTCAAGAAAAATAAAGAAAATAATAAGAAATTTTTTGCTTCTTTTGACCATAACTTCAAAAATGTACCTTTATATGTAATGACCAATATATCATTTAAAAGGTATTATTTTGTACTTTATGACAGAGACTGTACTTCAAAATCTTCAAAAATGGACTTATCAATTTTTGCAAACAAACTCTTCGTATATTATGAAATAGGTATGGAGAACCAACAATTACCCGCGATAGAACAACGCGAAAACGTGACTTCTGGGCTTTATTGATAGCCATGGTTTCTTTGCGCAGGCTTTGACCTTTCCCGCCTCCTAATCCCCCCCCCCCCCCCCATGCTATTGCCACTTGCAACCCCGAGACACTGTCCCCATACTGGATCAAAATCATTGTTGATGGAAGAGGACTAAATAGTGTCTATTGTTCGGAGCATCACTCCAAAGATGTGTCAATCAATCCTATGTATTGAAGACATGCGCCTAGTCAAAGAGATTAGGAAAGTGTGAGGTACTAGTAGCTTACTCGAAGCGTCGAAGTGTTTCCTATACAAACTAAATTCTCCGCATTCTTTGCCCAGGTGTTGTCAGGACCAGTTTTAGGCTCGGAGAGACCTGGGGGAGGTGATCACCTCCCTGGAGAGACAGACACTGGTCAGAAAGAAAGAGAAGAGAGAGAGAGGAAGGGAAGAGGGAGGAAAAGATGAAGAAAAGGAGAGAGGGGGAGGAGGGGGAGAGACCAAAGCGGTGGGCTGCATTTAAGGAGTTTATACAATCTTTTTTCGTCTTTGGTTTGGTTCTCATTTTGCAATACTCAAGCGAGAAGCATGGAAATTTGCAAGTGTTGAAGAAACACAAGTATTTTTGTTAGATAGTAACATCAGACCACGCTGGATCACAGGGGTTGTAAATTTCGTTTTCCCGTTCAAAGCGTAACTTGATAACGTAGAAATAGTTTAAGTTCTATTTCGAAAATAAGTGAACGAAGCATAAAGTTTGTCAAACTGTTTGCTCAAAGTAAATTGCCTGTTCTCACTCAAGCTGTTTTACTGTTCTTGAAATCAGCAACTCGAATAAAAATCAACTTCTATACACAGCCACAGATTGATTTGGCGTGTTTTTTTTACAGCTTGGCAATGTAGCCCTAATCGAGTTCACCGTCAGCTTGTGATTACTTGTAAACTACATCTATATGATATCCTTTACTATTTCCAGCACTTATGAAAAGCGAACGCAGCGTACACGGTCCTGTGATTGGTCTGTCTATTGTGGGCGTGTTCGTCGGGCTCCTCCTAGTGGTCGGTCTCTCAGTGGGCGGGACCAGGCTGCGCAAGGTGCTGCGCGCGCAGAAGAAGGACGAGCTGTCAACGCTGCGGGACACCGTGGCATTCACCAGACCGACGATTCCTGTGAGAATAACGGAACTCAACAAAACTGCAAAAACAATAACGGTAAGAAAGGAGTTCGTTCGATAAGCTCGAATAGTGATATACAATTAAGCACAATTATTGTACACACGTTGGTTCATGTTAGTTCTACACGTGTGAGCATTTTCTAACTCTTCCTTTCATATCGCACAAATGGGAGGACTCATTGTAAATCATGGTTGTGCGATTACGAACCTCTCGCGAATCCTGAGGTGACGAACATTCACTGCATTAATCAATGAGCTTTCTCTGTAGTTTGCACCATAACGATATCATGCAGATCATCCTCGCGGGTACAACAGATGACCATTTGACAACGACATCCATATCAACAAAATAATAACAAAGATCTTCATCCCGAAATTCATTTTAAAGATATCTTCATCGTTGATTTCTTATCCATAAATAAATGTCTTCATGTTCATAAGACCAATCCTGTACACACGCAGGCAAGAATAGCAGAAATTGTCACTTATTCATATATTCTTTTTTGTTTATTCATCTATTCATACTTTAATTCATTTGTTTTATTATTGTATTTGGGGGTGTTTGTTTTTTGTGTTTTGTTGTTGTTTTTGCTGTTGTTTTTGTTTGTGGTTTTGTTTTTGGTTGTTGTTGGTGGTGGTGATTGGATTCGTTCTCATCCCTGTAGGATGACGAGTATATGACCACCATCGAGACACCGACCCGGCCAACGAAACCCGCGCCGTGGCATTCCCGCGACGACGACCACCGCTACGAGTACATCGACATGCCTCACGCCACGGGCATCCCCGTCATGCGCTTCGCGCTCCTGGCCAAAGAGAGCGAGACCGTCATCCACAGCTACCCAGTGATGGATGGGCAGGCCGACCACGTGCCAAGCTGGCGAGTATGAGGGACGCGCGGCAGTAGGACAGAGGCGAGCGTTTCGAAAATGATGACCAGTGACACTTTGAGAACACCGAGAGCACGGCTTCATCTCGAGCACTTGAATAGGAGAAATGCACCCGAAAAGTGAAAGAAGTAATGCATTGTCATGGATGGATATTGTGGTATATTGCATTTCATGATAATGTCAACAAGAGCAACAACAACAACAACAACAGCAACAAATAACGTCATCAACAGCAGCAGGAGCTGCAACGACAGTAAGCTATAATAAGAATGGCCAGATGGTGACGAAGATGACGATGACGAATGTTGTTTTGTTTTGTTGGTGATAAGGATATCCATGTCATGCCATGTGAAAAAAAAAAAACAGGTTGTAACATGATGTCGTATTTCTGCTTGCATTGGTAACTGCATCTTTCATTAATGACGTTGGCTTCACGACACCAAGTCTGTGCGTTCTCTTGCTATGACTTGGCTGAACTGCATACGGTCTTAGAACGGACGTGAGGAGTCATTTCCACGAAGGACAATGCTGGTTAATTCAAGAACTGATCGCAGATTGCGCTGTTTGGCATGTGCTTAATAGCAAGTTGAGAGCAGACAAGAGAGACAGGGGGAGGGAGCGAGAGAGAGACGATTGGCGGCGTAAGGGAAAGATAATCAGCCACCGGTTATCTGACCATTGATAAATGTCAATATTACTTTGTAAATATGACAACTATTTGTATGCAATGTGCTTGCGCCAGATGAGATACTGGTAGTACTGATTAAACATTCCTTGGAGAAATAAATAAAGCATAAAAATAACAAAGCATGGTGACTCTGACAAGAAGCAACTATTTGCAATAGGATATGCTTAAATGTCATAACTTTTAAGGCGGTTAAGCTTTCCTTATGGTATATCAATATAAGCACATGATGATAACTGTACTGAGCTCAAAAAGTTTTACTTCGTGAATAACAGCGGTGGTACATGTATTTATCTTGCTGTCGGTAACGTTTTTCGTATTATCGACAAACCATCCCAACTCCCTGGATAAACGGAGAGGTCATGAAGAAGCACTTTTAGTTGATGGATCTATCTTTAATGGAGGCAGAAAGTGCAAAAGCAATTTTAACCAATTGCGATAAATTGGCAGGAAACTTAAAAAAAAAAAACCCTCACAACAATGAAGATGGTACCCGAGCAATGATCGATAGGGAGATCGATATAGAAAACTCGAGTCTCTCTCTCTCTCTCTCTCTCTCTCTCTCTCTCTCTCTATTTTTTTTTTTACTGAAAAGAACATGGTTTTCAAAACACTCTTACAAAAGAAATGTATTATTTTGACTTTATCATTATGTGAAGTTTTATCTTATATTACGTCATATTATGCATGTAAATATTTATGATTCTCTTTGCACTTATGAGGTTCTGCTTCAAATCTAATCGGTGAGTGTGCGTGTGCTTGTGTGTGCGTGTTTACGTGGTTTTTTTTCCCCTCTGATAGTTTGCATCAGAATTTTCCCTTGTTTGAGCAACATTCTGCTTGATTGAGGACATTTATTGACAAAATGTATAAAAGTAGGATGGGATTGTGCGAAGTGTTCCTTCATGGATGGGTGAGACAGAGAGAGAGAGAAGAGAGTAATTGTTATGTAAATAATTTCGATATTTTGGTAAGACTTCTAAAGTCTCTTGGTTCGAACTACCAAATTCTTTTTTGTGGTTTGCTTATATTGAATTTATTGAGAAAAAAAATGTATCTATCGGTATTTCAAATTTATATTGATCAGTTTCCTGTCAAATTTAGGATTCAAATTTATATTTATGTTCCTCGATATACAAACTGTTCAGAGTAAAATCAAGATGAAATTCAAAACGGTCACTTTGTGCCTTTAATGTGATGTACAATATTCAAAGTTATCTATAACCATTTACTCAAGAATAATATATTCAACGCTACAATCGACGCAAACCCTGCTCGAAAGAACACAGTGTCCCACAGTGTGATCACAATGTGATCACATACATATAGTTGACTATGTAAAAACGCTCGAATTAAACAGTGTGAAGATGATTCCAAAATGTGGTGCGATTTTTCACAGAGAGTTCAATAGTAATGTTTTGTTTCACACTGTAAATTGATGATTCACAGTGCGCTCACAATGTTAAAATGCTTGAATCTAACAATGTGAAGAGATTTCACACTGTGTTCACAATGTCTCCACAGTGTGTTTCACACTGTGGAGACATTGTGTTCTTTCCAGCAGGGAGAGAATTAAACTTTTACACGTCGTTTATTTTTCGAGCGTTTTTGTCGATTTCACTGTATCATTGGATTGCAGTGTCACAACACTTTTTTATCGACCTGACTTTAATTGATAGAGTTGAAATTATAAAACGACCATCAAACAATGACAATAAAGCAACATGGTAAAAATTTCACCAGAATCAGACATAATGACAGCTATTGGAGTATTTTACCAGTAATATAATAAGAAGAGGATTTGATGTCATCGCATCACAATCTTACATCTTACCTGATATATATATATATATATATATATATATATATATATATATATTTGTACATTTATGGCATATATATGTAATATATATATATAATACATATAGCAAAGAAAATGGGTTTCCATCGGGATTCAAACCCGATCAAAACCCATTTCTTTGCTCAAAGTTTGCACAATTTATCATTTATTTCTGGTCGGTTTTACCTTTCTTTGTTTCTATTATATATATATATATATATTGCCTGATGATTGCCCCTAAATGAAGGTGGCATGAAACTCCGAGTAGCAATAAAATACGGATGAACCTGATGTCAACCGAGTGAACTTGTTGCAATACTTCTATATATATATATATATATATATATATATATATATATATATATATATATATCGTCGGGTGGCATTTTATAACTAATCGCTTTTTTAAAAATCTGTTCTTATGTTTTTCATAAAACTTCTAGTGTTGCGAAGATTTAATGCTGCTATCAATTAAAGACAAATTAAACACGGAGTTGCATTTGCAATTTAAAATTCAGAGTATAACCCTCACGTGCTTCAAGCCGTCACAAAGCACGAAAAGAAGCATTAGATAAATGCCATCGCGAATATAATCCACCCTATTATTTCATTGCTGCATACTGGCATCTGCAAGATTCATGAAAACTTAAAAGTGCTTAAAAAACTATACATGGGAAGTGTTACTCGATTTTTTAAACCAGATTTCATGCTTAGATTACCTGGATTCTATATCAAGCAAAATGGGTATTTCAATATTGTCACACAAGCCAAATTCGAAGTTGTTGCCCGCTCGCATGAGATTCTGCACAAATCCCACCAATATTGCACAACGCACACGTTATGTAAACTGAATCATTTCATTCAGTACAATGAATTAATTTTAACAAAACATTAGTAACTTGATTTACTTTTAAAAAAAATAAGGTAATATACAACTTTCAAAACATGCTGTCCTGAGACAAAACCAAAAAAAGAGTCTTAATTTCGTCTCAATTGAACACGGCAGCTAACAGGGCTAAGAACGAACTTTTTTTTTTTCTCGAGGATGATGTATAAGGCAATGTGAGCGATAGAGATAAGGTTTAAATCGGATGATGATCAAGATGATCGTCTTTAACAAATAAGTAAATAAGACAGTGTGCAGAGGCGTAGAGCTCTGCTTCACACATGACCATGAAAGCCGATCATTAGACAACCAACCAATCGACCAGTCGTCATTTATTAGTTCTGAGAAGTCTCCTGTTATTGCTTATGAATGCACTCTTTATCTGGAGGGTTTCTTCAAGCACTTTTCGTCGTTGTCGTTGTTGCTGTTTTGTTTCCATTTCTTTTGTTTTTGTTCTTATTTTCAGCGGTTGTTCACCCATTCGTAGCGGGTGCTACTCACGCGCTGCTTGTCCGTTGTGCGGCGTCCGTTGTCAGTACACAGACCTAGTAACCGCTCCAGGAGCGATCAGCGCACCACCATTGCGGGCTGCGCGAAGACCTAACGTCGATACGAAGACCTCCGTTCAAGTATACGCATTGTCGATTGCGATCGATACATCGTTTCCTAAGATCATTTTGCCGCATTATCGCCTACACATTGTCTGCGGCACTATCTCTTTGTGTGTTTTCGCACGTTCGACTTCGTTAGGCATATAGGGTCATCATGTACTTCAAATCGAAGTGGACATAACAATCGGACTTTTTATTTACACTCCATCGCAGCGACAAGAGCAGTTGACAAGCGAGGTGTTATTTTCTTTGCAAATCATTTAACACTCGAAGTGTGTTCCGTATTAACGACTTGAGGTCTCTTTGGATGTGCATTTGAAGGAGTATAGTTTTTGATGTCGATCTCGCAGTCTCTTGTGATAATTTTTACTTCGAATATGCACAACGTCTGGTCATCTTCTCAACGAAAGGTAACAATTATGTAGCTATTGCAGAGTATTTTGAAATGTTGTTAATTCCATTATTTCTTTTCCACATAACTTTATTTTAATCAGCTGTTGTTCTAACACAATGGCAATATTGTCTCCAATTCGATATTCTACTCTCGTCTCGATTAGTTTTCAATCTTTATAGACCTTCTCTATTATTTTAAATTCTCCTAATATTTTATATGTATGTCATACTGAGAGCCTAAGGAGAGGGGAAAAAACCCCGAGGCGTGTGAATCTGCAGGAAAAGGAGCTTTACACGTCATACATTTAAGGCTACACGAATATGAATTTGTAGACTTCTATGTCTTATTTCATGTCTTAAAACTGTGACCATGCTGAAGGATGGGTAGCTGTCAAATATTGATTCGATTCTAAGCTTCAACTCCTCGTATTCAAACTTTGTTTGATGACGTTCATGTATATTTGTTCATGTCTGATTGCTACGTGTACACTGCACGAAAGTAAACTCGATTATCAAGCGCTTCACGTTTAATTGGTCCTGTAAAACACATACATAGAGGGAGGGAGAGGATAGCCTTTTGGATTGGGGGTTTGGCATGGTGCCTGGGGTAGATAAGTATTTGAGGAAATAACTCAATTTTGGACTATAACCTATTAGACCTATATATTGTACTTTTCATGCATCAATCTGTTAAAATTTGTGAATCAGGTTAAGAATATTTTTGTAGTTGTGTTATTTTCAATCATGCAGGCCTTATCACTATCGCATGTACGCGACTTGTGATTTTTTTTTTTTTTGGAATTGTTTTCACTGGTTAAGTATGATGATCACAGGACTGAAAAATTAAAAATCAACTAAAGCGCACCCAAACACACACACACACAAACCCACATAAACAGAAACAGAAACATACATCTAATCAGACGTATTTATAAAGCCGTATTGCGTTGACCGTTGACAGGGTAACCTCCTTGAGACGTACCATTCAACACAATGATTAACCCATACAGTCGCCCTATATACCCATACAGTCGCCCTATATACCGAACACTAGCAGTCCTAACTTCAGGTCCTGTACGACGTCTGTACGAAAAGGATTTCGGAATGCTATGCCAGTGTAAGGGTTTATGCTCGCTAGATAGAACGCATTTCCGACCCCAAACCTGCATTAGAGAAGTATTTGCTATATAACTGTATAATTGTACTTTTTTGAGTTTGTTTTTCTCTATGTTTCGGTCATTGTTGTACACGTGCTCCCCATCTCGATTTTAGCTGGGACCTACGCTCAACAAGCTCGCTTTTTAAGTAGATACCTTCATATACTTTCTCTAGCATTCATTCACAGATTCCAAACTTCATAGATCGACCACTATTATGTTTTATATATTTGCAATATTCTATGTATGTCTCGAGCTGGATATCATGTATTTCATTTAATCTTGTTATATTGGTGTATTTCTTTCATCGAGAAAAATGAAATAAATTGAAATTGAAATTGAAATTATTTGTAGGCCTATGATAGTATAGTATATGCCATATATTTCGCGGTTGTCCTTTTTTCTTTCATTTTACGAGAATTTCGCAAGAAGTATGCTAATCGCGAAGTTTAAAACACACATGAACATGAACTCTAGTTCCGACATGAATGCAATGTGCACGCTTACGTTTTCTCCGTCCATTGATATACTCCACGATCGCGAATTCAACCCCTCGCGAAATTGTCGGGAAGTCCCGAAAAATTGAACTCGCTAATTATTTAAGCGTGTAGTTAGTTAGAACGAGCATGTTTGAGTAGTACATTTTTACTAACGACATGCACATCTGCCGGCACAGCAGTACTGTTCAAATTTGAACAGCTATTTATTATCAAAATTTAAGGAAAATAACAGAACATTAATATTATTCTGTAATGATTATTGTTGGTAATCCTCGCCTAGACCCTGTGATTTTTCAAATTTTACAATGATTATTTACCCAGGCTTCATGGGTGCTAACTGTTATTCAAAATGTTAGTTTTGTATACTGAATATAGAGTTTTCTGGGATTTCAGTTTCAGTTTCAGTAAGCTTTATTTCTCCACTTGAATTAAAAAAAAAAAGAATAAGTATGACAATATAGAACATATTCACGTGGAGAAGACCGTTGTCAATAAGCGAATCGCTTGACTTGGACAATTTCGTCTCGTTTAGATCACATATAGATGGTGTGGACATGAGAAAAAGATCAAATCTGCCCATCTTTTAGAATGTCGTGGCTTTGTCATTTTTGCATGACACTATATTTTCTCCCTTCTGTACCATCATGTACGTTGGACTATCCAGAACGTACATGACGTATATGCGTAATTTGCCGAATAGACGCATTGCAGATAATCTTGTTGTTGCTCCAAGGGCGTACTACTGTAGGAAAATCGAGCTCTATCCCCAATATTCCTTCAAATTCCTGACACTATTAAACACCAGCGCCTGGAAATCCGCCAAATCTATTCATTCAAACCATTCTAACCTTTGGTTCCGTATTCTCCTGTCGAAGAGGTTGACTGGTTTTGAAGTTTCTTCCATACCTTTTCAGCTCTGGTGGATTCTATTCATCTCTTTTAATGGGCAAATTCATCACCCCAATTCTATGGTAGGCTTTCTGCCTTTTGTAAAGTCTCAGTCGTATTCCATGGTCTCTGTTTACGGTATCGGCATCACGGAAAGAATAGTACAGTTCAAGAAAAAAAAAAGCGAGAAGTTGCTAATAATACCTTTATAGCATTTACTTGGGAGATCGTGCCATTCACAACGAGGAGAAAGAGGCTGGTGGAAGCCTATCTCCATGGCAACGAAGGTAAACACTGACATTGAACAGCGGGCAGGAGTTGCCATGGACCAACCTGCTTTCACAACAGTGTGTACGAGTAATATTCAGACGATGATTTTGATTTGTACAGTCATTCATTTTCTAATTGGCAAAATGGAGGTGATAAGGTGCATGGTGTCCCATGGGAAAGGGGCGTCATTTCTGCTCTCTTCACAACCGTGTGTTGCATAAAGCTGGACCACTAGTGCAAATGTTGTCATGAAAATCTGTTTGCAATTCGTAGTCCATAATGATTTTCACTCCCTTAATTTTTTTATTCGGCCCAAAAAGGTGACTTCTTCACGCAATATCTATAGCCATTGCACATTGGCCTGTACAGTTGTATGTCTGAAGTCATGGGGTACGGGACTTTCATGTAATTTCCGGGGACAGGACCATGCTACCGGTTATGTCCACTTCAGATCAAGATTGTTGTTGCTGTGTGTTTCTCTGCTTTGGCCTTGTGTTTCTTCTTCTTCGATGCTTTTCTTCCACTTCTTCTTGTTTCCTCATCTCTTTCTCTAAGTCGTCTTCCTCTTCTTTTTTCTTCCTTTGTTTCCCTTCTTCTTTTTCTTCCTCTTCTGTTTCTCGTATTCCCTGCTGGAGAGAACACAGAATCCCACAGTGTGAAAAAACACAGTGTGAACACAGTGTGAAGAGAGTGGAAACACATTGTGAACACAGTGTGAAATCTCTTCACACTGTTCAATTTGAGCGTTTTAACAGTGTGAACACATAGTGAATCATCAATTTACAGTGTGACACAGAACATTACCGCGTGAACACTCTGTGAAAACCAAACCACATTGTAAAATCATCTCCACACTGTTAAATTCGAGCGTTTTCACATAGTCGACTATATAAAGTGTCACCACAATGTGAACACACTGTGGGACAATGTGTTCTTTACAGTAGGGAATTTCTTTCTTCTGTTGCTTCTTGCATTGTAAAAACACGTGGAATATACCACATGCAGAGCTGGCTGACTCTCATATCTGTTTTATCTGGCTTCAATACGCCTGAACTGGCAATGATTTGCAAAGAAGCAAAGAAGATTTCAAAGAAACCATTATTTCGCTCTTTACAATAATGTGTTCATAACAGGTCATGCCCAGTAGATCGATAACGAAAGATGGTACCATATAAATAGTATTTACGTGCAAACATTCTTTCTGCGCCGCCTGTTCCTTTGTATTTATAGAGGCACAGATAATTCCATGTCATAATTGCTTCGGCGTGTCGTGGAAGAAAAAAAAATAGTTAATGAAGCTATCTGATATGGACATTCATTCATTGGGGAACAAGAGATGTACATTCCTATAGTACACTATGATCTGTAGTAATCTTTTCTTTTTTTTAATCTGCCCATTCTTAAAGCCTATGAATTTTTTGTATTCATTTTTCATCTGAGAAGATGGCTGGATAACCCATTATACAGCTGCATCGTATAGCTGACCTTCCATGAGATCCAGGTATACTTGGGGCAGACTACTTTACCGGGCTATAATGGATATGCACCCTGCTCTCTGCGACGAAGTATACCAGAAGCGTATCAGTATCCCAGTATCCCAATAATTATACTCATTTATACTTAATGTTACGAGCATTTTAGTGATTAATTTCCACATAATTATTGATACAGGTCTACGTCATCGCTTCTGCAATATCTATAGTCTAGTGAAAACAAAAAGTAATCAAAAGGTTGCACTTGATATTTTCAGCGTTAGTCCTTCATCAATCCGAGACGCGCAGAACTATGATATAACGCCATTTGACATGTTTGAAGAGATACTAAGGCAATGTAAGGGGTTCGTGCTGTTTTTTATTTGAATCCTCACAACTTTCAAAGAAAAACACGCAGCGCAAACAACTATCCTGGTAACAATGTGGTCTATACAACCCCTCTTTAACTCTCTTGTTACCATGAGAGATCTGACTATACATAATATGAATGGTGTTTCGAGTTGGTGGCTTCCAGAGGGATAGCACAGGCCATTGCTCCGTGTCGTCTCCGGAGACACGGGTCTGCCTGCTATTGTGGTGATGGTGACATGGCGTATAAAATGCAAAAATCAGGAGTTACCTATCAAAAGGAGTTAGCTATTGCATGGTATCTCCCCTCTCCCCCTCTCTCCTTCCTTTATTATTTCTATCTTTCTCTTTACTGACTTTAGACGTCGATTGCGATTCACGTAGTGTTGTATCTATACTGCCAATCCACACCGTGTTGAAGTAGGCTTTAACGACAAGAGTAAGATCAGACAGACAAAAATAGCTTTATAGCGGTGTCATCAAATCGGGCCTGAAATAAGAACGCTTTGAAATTCTACGGAATTGTCACGCGTTTTTGACAAGCAATAGAAGTCACGACAACATACTTAGAAATGGCAAAGGCGGTGATGTTATCACCTAGTAAAATTTCCCGCTGCACTGTACACTAATGGAATCTTCATCCAAATTCCTCTTTTTATGACACTCAATTTGTAACTGTACATGGTGCAGACCTGCACTCTCGGGCTTTATACTTTATAGAGGATGGCACCACTCGTGGTTGATCTCTGCTACTGAGCAATGTTTCTGACGTTATTCCCATAATATCATTACAACGACAGCATCCAATACAAAGAGTACATGATGGTAGGTCGCCGGTTCCTTTCAGATCCTTTACTGACAATAATATTGGAAAGATAGAAGGAGAGAGCGGGGGGAGAAGGGGAGGGAGGGGTTGAAGGTGTGAGGAAAATGGGAAGTAGGCTGAGGAGGGAACATAACTTTGTCTCATGACGATTGCGAAGTCAGTTCAATACCACCCATGTCACGAAGGGTCACCCCCCGGAGCGGACCTCTCCCTTGCACTTGTCGCGTTTTGTCGCCATGGCAACCACCTCTCACAATGTTGTGCGATGCTGGCTCGAGGCAGAATCCAGCAGCAGTTCTTCAGTGCGCACGCAAGCGTGTTCGTCCGTTTCTTTTCTCCTCATTTACGCGTTGCTTCGATCGAGTGTACTTGAGCTTCTGCTTAAAATAAGCGGTCATCATTAGCACATCGACTGAAGCGAAACGAAATTCACATCTAAACGACCACGTCAATTGTGTGATGAGGCGCTGTGTCCTTGTTTTTTAGTGTTCCGCTACTGGAAGAGGGATTTACAGGCCGTCAATCTTGCCAGGGAACAAAGAAAAGTCCAGGGGTACGTGAGCTGTCTTTACATTGATTCGTATTGAACGTGGACACAATGATGTTCGGTGAACTTCATCCTTCGCACTGCGGCAAGTACTAGTAACCTGTAAGGCCTTGGACGTGAAAACGCAATGAAGAGCTCTTCTAAGGCATAATCTTAACAAAACACGGCTTGAGCATTGTTCAGGAGAGCTGTGAGCAGGCAAAACAAAAGTTCGTAAGGCAATTATGATATCTTTTAGACTCGTAAATTAATTTCAGAATATGCTTCGGATTTGTTCTTCTATACTACATGTATTTTAACGCCTGACGGTAGAATGCACTCCTCCTCCTCCTCCTCTTGATCCTCCTCTTCCTTCTTTCTTCGTGTTCTTGTTCTTCTTCCTCCTCCTTCTCTTCCTCATCTGCCTTCTCCTCTCCTTCTTCCTTTAAGAAGCGCCCTCTCTTTCATTCCTCGAAATCTAAATGGATGCTGCGCGGACACCCCACAGTTAAGGCCTGAGCCATTTAGGTGACTAATTGCAATGGATAGAGATTGATAGTGAGATTCTAATGATATTCATGGTGATCAATCGTTAACAGGACATAGTACTATTGTTTGGAAATAGAACCGCAAGGTCTCCCACTCTTTTGTTGCAGTCATTATTGGTGCTCCTTCATTATAAAAATATTTCATCATGATGTTACTTGGAAAGTCTCGAGCTTATTATTACAGTTAGGTGAAGAAGGAAACACGAAAAACTAGCACCAGTGGCCAGTGTAGAAACAATAATGGGCTGTTAGGAGTCACAGTTTGAGAGATCATGTTATGCATCCCACGCACTGGTGCTCAAGTTCTGTTCTCGGTGGCGGTGGTGGTGTCTTCGTCGGTCCTGGACCTGGTTTCTATATCTTCTTGTGAGAAATCCAACACTCTTGCTATCAATTCAGTTCTGGGTATACATAACTGACGTGTCGGTATATGCAGAGTCAGTCAGTCATATACAGTCAGTCAGGCAGGCAGGCAAGCACGTTGCACTCAGAGATGAGAATGTTACCTCAACTCTTTGTTGCCTGCCTTTAAGTTAGTTAGGTCAGCAATGTCGGTTCGATCCAGTGTACACAATGTCGTTTAGCAGGGTCACGGGTGGGTGATTGTGCAGCCACCTTGTCCGGATCGATTATCGACAGTGCGCACGTAGGCCCCACTATGTAGCAGGCTCGACACATCGGGGACAGAAGGAGCAAGCTGAGTGGAACGGAATCTAAAATGTTCGCTCCCCTGAGAGTTTTCCAGCCCTGGCATTCGTCATGGGTATACCTTCATCAGTCTGTCCCCGACCTATACTAGGATAAAGAAAGCACAGGTGACAGAGACAATCAAGGCCCAGTTTCTTAAAACTTGTTATCAATAACAAGTTGTAGTAGTCGTTATACGCTACTGAAATCCTTGCATCTGATTCGCTGAGAACAAATGTGACGCAGAAATGTGGCAGTTGTTACTGATAACAAGTTTTATGAAGCGGGACCCAAACGCAGCGGCAGTGAGTTCGCTTTGAGTGAGATCTCGGGCGAGAATTAGCCACACAACTATAGACATTGTGCATTACAATGGTCTGCTAATCTTTCGTTGTCGTATTTTCGTAGATATTCATAGCCCTCCACCCTAATTGAGCCTTCAAAGAACATAGAATAAGAGAGCTACCCCATTATAAAACACGTTTTACGGTTTAAGAAGAATGAAAGTCTTACGTATTAGATTCATGTAATGTGCACCAACCTTAATTGTCACGTATATAGCAGTGTGTAACCTTGTGTGTGTTTGTGTGTTGTGTGTGCGAGTGATTATGTAGCATTATGCTGTTATGTTGGGTGTCACAGTGTTTCTTTCGCGTGATCTTTCTGTAATCCCGTCGGGGGAAATAATGTAGAAAGACCAGTGGAGTGTAGTTACAGTTACAGTGAACTAGGTATCAAGAGGTAATGAATTTTTCGCGAGTTAGGACCAATACAACGAAGTGCATTGACTGGGATTTCACATCATACGCCTTTCAACTTGACCACAGAAAGTGACTTATATGCCGAAATCGCCCCTATCGTTTGGAAGAAGCCTGTCACACATCTCTCGTATAGTCTCTGGTTATAACTTTTCTGTTTTCAAATGTCCTCTTCTTCCAAATCATCTCTGGTCGATTTAATTAAAAAAAAAAAACAATTGTTCGGCCTCTGTACTGCTCTCTTATTACGTTTCTGATTAATTGCATTAACATTTTGTATATATTTGATTTTTACAGACATAACGCCATGATTCGGAGTGGTTCCTGGGCGCAAAACGGTTGTTCACTCATCCAACCAACTTCTACCTGCTT
The DNA here is from genome assembly GCF_040938485.1 of Diadema antillarum. NCBI lineage: Eukaryota > Metazoa > Echinodermata > Echinoidea > Diadematoida > Diadematidae > Diadema > Diadema antillarum. The sequence goes on along the minus strand of NW_027271474.1, from coordinate 552,226 downwards.
GTTGGAATGATTCGGACATGCAGCCTGTAGGGAAGTTGTAGGCCACTTTGCGCACACTACAGACATTATTCACGTTTATCACAACTCCTCAAGACACACCTGTGCGCCGGTACGGAACTATGGCAGCATTGAGCGAACGTAACTTGGAGCAGTTCAACCAGCAGCAGCCGGGCGGACATGGAGGGCGTCGTCGCTCGATCATGTCACGCCGCGGCTCCATCGTCAGCAGCAGTCACTCCACAAAGGATGGTGACGGGCCGCTGCCGCCACCAACCCGCTGGCGTCGTCTCTCGCGGGCCTACTCCATATCTATGGGCAGCCATCGCGGAAATACCTTGCTCCGCTCCGCAGCGGAGTCGCAGCAGTCGAAACCTGCCGTGCGATACGAGAACACGTACAAGATGAAGCCAGACGAAGGGACTGCTTTCAAGAGAAGTGCGATCGAAAAGATTCTGAAAACGGTCCTGGAGACGCACCTATCCAGCGCGCAGTACGCGCCAACAACCGTCTCCATCTTCACTCAGAACATGTCGGATGAGATCAAGAAGCGCGTGAAGGACCTGAGAATGCCGCGCTATAAGATCGTATGCCAGATATACATCGGCTCGAAGAATGGACAGAGCATGCAGATGGTCAGCCGAGCTGTGTGGAACACAGAAACCGATAACTTTGCCACGGCAACGTTCCAGAACGAATCCCTATACGCCGTTGCATCCGTCCATGCCACGTACTTTGAATGAAACGTGTGTCTCACATCACAATATGCATTGTCCTTTAGGGTCATGGAACTTGCTACTAACAAAATAGATATATAAATAAATGAATATACTCGAATGATAATAATGATAATGATAACATGAAATTTAAAGAAATAAGTACATGAATAATTATTATATTTTATTAGATTCGCCTGGGTTTAGCTCAAACGCTACCACAACGGATGTTGGCCCTTTTAATGCAAGCTATGACAAAGGTCCATGCGGATTCATCATCTTTAAGAGTTCAGTTGAAAAACAAACAAAAACCTATATCTACGCAACAACAAAAAAAAACTAGCAATATTGACGTAACGCATGTAGTCCTATAGTTTTAAGGCTCTGCCATTAATATAAGTCAACATCTCGATTTTATCGCCGAAGTTATCGTGGCACTCGTCTCCGCCTATATTTTGTCAATCGAAGGTCAAAGGTCAATGGTTTGGTCAAAGTGAGGTAGGTGGCACAGTCCTCAATATTGAGTTGTTGTTTTTGTTCATAGTACGATTAATTTCGAATGGAGATAGAGGCGCCCTTGCAAACATCATAGTTATTACCTGAAATACATACTTGTACATAGATTTGAAAAGTTAGGTGTGTGCATGATGCAAAAGAAATCGTACAATTCTTAGAAAAGGCAAGCAACTCAAAAGGTTGAATACGAGATGCGATAACATCTCAGTGGCAAATATAACAAGTTTGATCAATGCAAAGACAACTTCTCATTTCTTCATTTTTACTTGAAAGTCAGAAGTTGCTTGGTTAAGGATGATCTTCAGATCATAATCATATCAATATTTAGTAATAATCATAACCAAGTAATAACGACGAGTAAAGATTTCAATATCTTCATTTTATTCAAAATACGAAAATGTATTGGTGACGACTATGTCAGCACCTGAAGGGTGGAACTGCCATGTCTTAGAGACACGATTTACATTGTGTACGACCGGATTATTTCTACTGAGAAATAACATGAATTGCGTGTGGACAATACAATATACAATACAATATACAATCGGATCATTTATATAGCGCCCTTACACAGTCAATGACTGGTTTCACAGCACTTCACAACAAAATTCGGTCACAGATTCGAATAAAAAAGGAAAGTCTTAAGATTTTTCTTGAAGACATCTAGGAATGGGGAAATGCGGACAAACCGAGGTAGATCGTTCCACAATCGCGGCGCAGCCGTCGCAAAAGCATTGTCCCCCGCTCTACTGTTGGTTTTGGGTACATGGAGTAAGGTGCCATCTGCACTTAAACGTAGTCCAGGTCAATCAGAACAGTATTTAATGATTACAGATCTAAGATCTAAGATAAGTAGGAGTCCATGTTATGTCCCTCGCGTAGAAAAGTAAAGTGGAATTAAGGACAGTTATTCACTTTTGAAGCGTGGCCATTTGGTTGAGTATTTTGAGTGTAATTTGTTAGAAGAGGAGAATCCACGAATGAACCCCACCCTCACAAAATGGTATACGAAAAGGTTTATCAAGTTGTCTGTTAAAAGAAAAAGAGTAATATCTCCTCCATGTTATTAACCCTGGCTTTGGCGGTGCATGTCAATCATTAGATTAATGACTCTCTCTCTTAAACTTTTAGATCACTAACACTGTGTGTGGATAGATACGGGGGGGGGGGACGTACCAAAACGTGTTGGAGTTTATAGTTTTTGAACAATTCAACAAATTGTATTCATATCGAATATTCAGCTCCCCTGGTATAGTCTCGTGTTTCTAATGCAAGAGTTAAAATCGTGTAAATGTAGTGATGAAGAAAATGATTGTATCTTCGGCCATGAACATACTGAATTGAATTGAGTAATTCTTCGCTTGTATATGAGGTCTGCATGGTGCAACATTGTCTATACTTCTGACTATAACCAAATGATAGCACCGATTCCCTTCAAGGATTGCTATGAAATTATTTTTCCTTGCATGACAGTACGGTGTGTTATCAGGATCCATATTTTGGGCAGCTAAAAAAATAGATAAAAAGAATTACACATATACTTTGTAAATACTGAGGCAGCTGACATCCTAATTATGCTGTCTTGCGGTGCATTGATGAAATATTAAAGACGATTAATTGAATGAATATACTGCAGTCTTTGTATAATGACTTTCACGTTGAAGAAAGGTGTATCATGAGATGAGGCTCTTAGTACCTTTGTTTTAAAGAAGAATTCCAGTCGAGTTATAAGTTAGTCTGGTAAAATAGAGTAAAATCTTACGACTTCAACAATGTTTAAAGGTGAAAATTTGATCAAAATCGGTTTAAAGTTTTGAAATTGTGAAGTTCGCTAATTTCTGTAGAACAATATGGATTATGCAAATGAGTAAGCTAAAGATGTCTCATCACCTCACAATTGTTCATTGATCGTGAAAAAACGGCGAAAATTGAATATCTCTATGTTGTTAAAGGGAAAGTAAACCCAAAGAGCAATGTGGGTTGAGTGAAAGCAGTAATATTAGTAGAACACATCAGTGAAAGTTTGAGGAAAATCGGGCAATCGATGCAAAAGTTATAAATTTTTAAAGTTTTGGTGTTGCAACTGCTGGGTAAGGAGACTACTAGAGGTTATGACGTATGAGTGGACTACAATATAAAGAAAATAAAAAGGGAATTCAATAAAAATTCATTTTTCATGAAAATTACACATTCCATCTGCTTGATACTGACATATGTTAGGGGTAGCACTTATTCCCCCTGCTTTCTGGAAGCGGTTAGTCAAGAACTCTTTCATTTTGCTAGAAAAGTGAATTTTTGTGGAATTCCTTTTATATTTTCTTTATATTGTGGTCCTCTCATGCGTCATAACCTCTAGTAGTCTCCTCATCCAGTGGTTCCAACACCAAAACTTTAAAAATTCATAACTTTTGCATCGATTGTCCGATTTTCCTCAAACTTTCACTGATGTGTTCTACTAATGTTACTGCTTTTACTCAATCCACATTGCTCTTTGGGTTTGTGTTCCCTTTAAGGGTAAAACGTTATTTCTGATTGAATAAGTTCAGAATAATGATCAGTTAAGATATAATCAAGATTTGAGAACATGGGGCGTAGTGTTTGAATGAAAACCTGGAAATTTCAAATTATTTATGTACAAACTATATGGCAAGTTGTAAGGGGATGACATCATCACTTCACTATTTGCATATCCTTATTGACTGTTCAATAACTGTTTCCTGAAAAATTGGCGAAACTTTAAAAATGTCATAACTTCCTTATTTTTTTGGGGGGGTTCCATTTTGATCAAATTGTTATTGTTGTGCTAAAAAAGTTTACTTCTTCTTTTCAGACTAACTTTCAACTGCACTGGAATAATCCCCTTTAAATTTAATGGGAAAATATCACGTCTGTCCGTTGCCAATCTGTATGATGATGATGTTCTGCGTTTCCTGTCTTCAGTTCATGTAGTTGGCTTCTATTCTACAAGAATTGCATAAAATCTATAAAAGCTTTCACGTCTTTTAATCTCTGATTTGCAGATTATACTGTAACTTGCTGAAAGTGTCCATGGCAGATTGTTTGACATACAGTGGAAACTCGATATTTATATAACGAGATGGTCGGGACCGAGTCATTTTCCTCGTTATAGCCGATATCTCGTTATATCAGTAGGCATAAAAGAAGGCATAACATAAAGACATTAATTTGCACATGTGGGACTACCCATCGTATTTCAATCAATACTGATAACTTGATATTGTGTGTGAGGGAATTACTCATCTTTATGGGTAAGAAGATGTTTTTCACCAAGGAAATCCAATATCAAGAATGTGTTTCTAATTAATTGTAGATGTTTGAATTTGTAAATTTATATAGCTTGCGATTGTATCACTACTGTATCAAGATCGTCTGTGGATTGGTATGTGGTTATCGTATGGGTGTGTGTTGTGTGGAAAGCTTGAATATGGTCTGCACAATGCTGTGTGTGTATGTGACACATTCTGTATGTACATTATGACTGCGTGTGTGTGTGTGTGTGTGTGTGTGTGAAGATGGGAAATTCCCTACGTAGAAGGCCAATCACAGCATCAGATTGCCTCACACCTGCTAAACGTCATGATGATGTCATGTATACATATGGCCGTCCCACCACATTTTCTGCATGTATCAGTGTGCGCGCACACACACACTTACACGTACAACATGCAGTGCTAGTTGGAGTGCACTGAAGAAAATGATTATGTGTGTACAAGACAAATAGCACAGGCGAAGTAAAGCTTTACCGAAGGCATTTTGCTTTACCTCGCTATAGCAGGTTTGATTGACTATGTTTTTCTTTGTTTGGAAGTCACAAAATTTATCTCGTTATAGCAGTTATTTCGTTATAGCCGATCTCGCTATAAGAGTAGCATTTTACATAGACTTGTGTGGAAGGAAATTTGGGACCGGGAAAATTTCCTCGTTATAACCGATATCTCGTTATAGCAGTGTTCGTTATACCGAGTTTCCCCTGTACTATACTCTGGTACCAGAGAACTATACATTTAACACATTAGCACTACAAAGAGATCTTTATCTTCAAGATGACGGTGGTTCAAATTTGCATACGACTGTTGTTGCCTCGCAGGGAAATTGACTAATTTTCTCGTCTAGCGAATTGCAGAATGCAGAGATTTGTGAGGAAAACTGGTGAAGCTTCCGGGCAAGAACAGGAACGATAAGACTAGGTTGTGTAAGAGTAGTACAATGGAAAATCGATGGCATTAACTCACTCCCTATCGATATCATTAAATTCTAACACACTTCTTACGTGATCAACAGGATCGTGAAAGCAGAAGGCAGAATGATGACAATTTTGACACCAACCTGACAATTGGGTATCGGTAAGTATTTTTTTAGGAAGATGATAATAATAATAATAAGTACAGCATTTGTAATGCGCCTTCGATGTAGTAGCATATTCTGAGGCGCAGATGGACGTAATTACAAAAAGAATAGCATACATCGTAGTCATAATTGTACATAAGAAGGTTGAAAAAGAAGAAAGAGATAGATAGAGATATACACCCAATGAGCAATTCGTTGAAAATTCAATCAAAACAAGATGCGAACGTATGTGATTTCAGAAGCTTTTAAATGTTTCAATGGTCTCTGCTGATCGGATCCTCAGTGGAAGAGCGTTCCAGAGAGATGGGGCTGCAGCAACGAAGGCTTTTTCTCCGAGAGTCGAGATTGTTCTTTTAACTGATCTAAGGAAGATCTAAGATTTAAGAAGTTGTGCTAACAGGAAACTATATGCTTCATTACAAACGTGAAATATTTATCTATTTATTGTTGCTCGACTGAAGTAGAGCAAAACTGGTCACAGAGATGGGAGCTCCACTGTTACTATGATTGGGCTAGACACAAAAAAAAACAAAAAAAAACCGCCAAGTTGGTTTCTTTCGTTGACTGCGCAACCTTTGTGGGCTTACAAACACATCAGATTATACATCTGTTATACACCGGATGCATAATTATACTGTATGTATTTTTTCAGAGAGAGAGAGAGAGAGAGAGAGAGAGAGAGTGTGTGTGTGTGTGCGTGTATGTGTGTGTGTGTGTGTGAGAGAGAGAGAGAGAGAGAGAGAGAGAGAGAGAGAGAGAGAGAGGCAGACAGCAGGAGGAACAGAGAAAGGGGGAGATATACAACTTTTGTAATATGTGTGTATATATTTGAGGGTTTCAGGCAAGACACATGTATGACAAACAATGACAAATACGTAAAAATGTTCCTCTTCCGTGTCGGTTAAACGCTTGCCTAACAGGGGTGTGTCTGATTGTTGAATAGAACAATAATTGTCAAGGCAAGCAGAAATATGGCGCATGTCCTGTTCATAAAAATTTGCAGAGTATACGTTGAATTTGTGTCAATCCTGACTCTGTTATATGTGTGTGTATGTGTATCGTCGTCTTTGACATAACAATTCATTTCAAAAACACAGTTTTCAAATATTAGATACCACTGAACACAATCACAACGATTACTTCCCCCGACGAGGTCAATGTTCGCGTTGTCGGGAAGCAATAGCCTGACGATAGTGTGCTTGGTAGAGTCTGTTTATTCAGATGGAAATGAACGGATCTGTTTTGTGAAAATAATCTGCGTCGAATCATCTCCACGTGGAGTAAAAACTCTTCGATTAATTTCATTAAGAGCAATGAATCAGCGAGTATAGATTCCTTTAAACATCCGTAACTCATCGTCATCAACCGTGTACGTCCATCACGAATGAGTGCCGACCACACCTGGCAACAAAGGGCCAATCTCTAGTCTCTCGAGGCCAATCTACGTCACAACCCCCTCTACGCTCAACGCTTCGTTAGTTTTTCAGACAGGCGAGTTCTCTGACCGCGTGGTTCGAGACCTCACACTGTACATTACATTTCTTGTCCGCTCAGCTAGTATTCGGTATTGTACATTATAATTATAGTTCAGGTCAAAACACGGAAGCCAGGCAGCTCCTACCAAGATGTACTTCATTTGCATAACTGACACAACGTAATCGATTCGAGGAATTGTTCGATAATTCTTTTCCGTTAATCATTATTTTAATCCCGCCTTTCAATTTGTTCCAGTTAATCGCGCGAACTAAATTCAGCGGATTAGGTCCGGTAGGGAGCCGCAAAGAAAGACTGACAATCACAAGGTCTAGAGAAGGCACTTGCACCGTTATTTTCGTAGAGACAACACAGCGTTCACTCTAATCCGAAGTCGATGTTTCGGCTTCAAGTTTGTGCAGAGATATGAGCCAGGAATAACGTTGAAAGAAGAAATGTTAGTGGTTGTGCGGACAAATATATCACGAACCACGTCATAAATCTTCCGAATATTATGTGAGTATTAACATCGGACCGTACTTTTTCATTTGATTTTTCTGTATGAAGTTTCTACGTATCCTTTTAAGTTTCATGCAATTAAGCTATTATACCGTTTTTTCATACGCAGATTTTCTTTTCAAGATAAGTCCCGTCTGTTACTATTCAATACGTGTATTTAGTGGAGTTTATTTATGTGAATGATCATTGATTTAACAATAATGTATATGTGACCGTGCATCGCAAAACCAACAAAAAGTCGCAGTCCTTGATTTTACGTGAGGACTCAGAAAAGGTGAAATGGGTCAACCGAGTTAATCTTGAGTTTTTCATATTTTCTGAAAGAGCTATTCTTCTTATACATGACATACGTTATTTTTTTTTAGTTTGGGATCATAACATGATGAGAAAGCGTGTTTCCCCTTTGTGGTCGAAGAGTAGAATTATCAGGTATATCTTAGAGGCCCCTTTTCATTTCTTAAAATCCTTTGCACTCTCTTCACTTTCAAGTCTAATAACTTTTGCAAGGAGAATGCTACTGCTTTGGAAGTTGGCATTAATCATGGACAGAATGTGTTTATAGAGCATGCTCAATGTCAGCTTAATCTGATAATCCCTTTATTGTTGTTGCTCCGGTGGTTTACATCCTTGACACGGCTTGAATAGACTGTACTTCAGAACCTCTTTCTCAGTTCACACTTTTCCAGAGTGTGTACTTTCTTTCCAGTATTATTTTTAGATAGGTTGAGTCCATTGGAATTGAGTTATACATCATTTTAAAGCTTAGAGTCTAACATTAGATGACTATACTGCCTTGTCCTGTATCATTCCATTAGTCATCAGTGTAATTGATTCTTTGCTTGAAAAGATATGGCGGCAATTACAATAGTTCTCACCTGGTTTGATCACGCCGTGAGTTTATCTTAAATTTATGTCTCCTGAAATGAGACGACAGCTCACTTAGAAGATGTTATAGAATGTTCTTTGATATTTTCCATTTCTATGTTTTCCTTGCAGACAATATTGGTTTATGTTTGACCAGAACGCAGAGTGACATAACGTACGTTACATCAAAAACACTGTTTAAATCCATCTGACAGTAGACTAAAATAACGGGAGCCCCGACACAAACGCACATCATGTCCTCCCTGAATGAGCGTAACCTCCAACAGTTCAACAACCAGATGCTCGGCCGCAGGCGCCAGGAGTCCCTGCCGTCGCGGCGAAGCTCGATCGCCAGCAGCCGCTCTGACCGCACGAAAGACAGTGAGCCGCAGCAGCTCTCGGCCGCAGCAATTCGCTGGCGCCGAATGTCGTACGCCTTCTCGACAACCGCGTTCCATCGGCATTTCGGGCAGCGATCCACGGCTGGCTCCCAGCGAGCCAAGCCTACCGTGAGCCGTGAGAACACGTACAAACTGCAACCGGACGATGGTACGACGTTCAGGTCCAGCGCCGTCGAGAAAATATTGAAAGACTTGCTAGAAAGTCGCCTATCAGACAAGCGATACTCACCCACGAACGTCTCCATAGTGACGCAGGATCTGGTTGATGAAATCAAGCGGCGCGTCAAGGAACTACGCATGCCGCGCTACAAGATCGTCTGCCAACTCTACATGGGTTCATTGACCGGACAGGGCATGGAGATTGCAACCCGCGCCGTATGGGACAAGAAGACAGACAACTTCGCCAGCGCGTCGTTCGAGAACCAGACGATGTACGCCGTGGCTATCGTTCACGGACTCTACTACGAATAGTGGCAGCTGCACGGAAACCCAACAAGGAACAATATTGGTCATTTATCGCATATTTCCGTCCTTTTCTCCAAATTAATGATGATAATTTTGATCCAATAGACTACTTTCTCACAGTCAAATTCTATTCAGACTTATTTATGACAAAGACTTTTCCTGCCCACTAGCAAGATTGACTGAGGTTTGCTCGACGCTTGCCCAACAAAACAACGATGAATGAAATGGCTTTCCAAGTAGGCCTTTCAAAAGAAAAAAAAAAGATGGATATGTGTATTTTGTAGATGGAGTAGCTTGTAAATGTAGTTCCTTGCAGAGGAAATTATGTCCACAATTTTCATATACGCATATATATATATATATATATATATATATATATACAGGCCTCTTACTAGCATTCAGGAAATTATTTCTTTAGCATTCATTCACAGATTCCAAACTTAACAGATCGACCACTATCATGTTTTATATATTTGCAATATTCTATGTATGTCATGTATCTCATTTATTTTTTTTATATTTGATGTAATTTTTCATCGAGAAATATGAAAATAAATTGAAATTGAAATTGAAAATTGAAATTGAAATTATTGCTTAATAACACGATATCATTCCATCTTTATAAAACAAAGATTGGCTTTGACAATCCTTGAGTTAGCCTAACGTTTGTCCGACGCCGTGTATAAAGGGACAACTATTACGTGCAAACCGTATCCGAAATGAAACGTGCTCATTATGAACGAGTGAATTGTATATACATGTAATTATACTTACTATGTTTGGTCGATTATTTCTTGGGAATACCACCTGTGTATCCGAAGGGCTGGCATTTTAAACTTTTTCGTCAAATCTGGGATGAGTTATGTGGTAATACTCGATTTGTACAATAGTAAAAATTAATCTATGTGCAATATATGAAGAGTTTGTTTGCAAAAACCGATAAGTCCATATTTGTCAAATGGAGATATTTGCCATTAAAGGTCAATAACTTCAAAAATGTACCTTTATAGTAGTGACCAATATTTCATTTAAAAGGTATTATTTTGTACTTTATGACAGAGACCGTACTTCAAATTCTTCAAAAATGGACTTATCGGTTTTTGCAAACAAACTCTTCATAACGAATTAAATCGAAGAGCTAAAGTAAGAAGATGTAAAGAGTTTTCTCTCTCCCTCTCTGTCGAAAAATGCATTATCAAGTGACGGAGAGATAACTAAAAAATGATATCAAGTAAAGACATAACAGAGTGACAGCAACAGCCATTATTAGAAGTGTTTTATTTTATAAATTATGTCACTGCATAATTATATGCCATGCTCGTTTGCTTACTAACGGGAAGGGGAAAAAAGAACTTACAATGACGAATTTTCATGTTTGCTCTGCGATTGAATTTATGAAAACCTATATACAGTTTATCATTTTTGTTATCTACGTAAAATGTGTGAACCATATTGGCCGACAAATATCAGCTGAAGATTAAGCTTGATGAAAATAATCTGTCATGGAGGATTAGTAAACTACACACCACGCATTTACTTTCGTTTTCATGTTTTTTTTTCTCTCTTTTTTTGTTAACTTTTTTAATAACTAATAATTTATTTCACGAAAATAATTATCCATTTGAAAATTTATGACCTTTATAGTTTGCAATTAGGACATGTATAAACTCACCAACCATTCTCTCCCCCTTGTGTTTGATTCCATGTTTTTAAAGAATCAAAGTGTTCATGCATATCCAATCCGTCAATCCCATGAATATCATTTGCCCTTGACTCGGACGGTTTTTGCCAAATCTTTATTCTCCTTTTCTGGACCAAAATTCTGGAATTCTCTTGATAATAATATAAAAGAAGCTGTAAGTTTTATTAAAGTTAAAGAATTATTCAAAAACTTTGTATGCAACAAAATATTTTTTTTTCCTTTTGATTTTCAAAATCATTGTTGCGTCGGTAACCTCACTACTCTTTATTTATCAGCGAGCCCATGCTTCTGTGCCTCCAGTGCCCTGGTTATGACCCACCATTTCCCTCTCCTCTCCCCCCCCCCCCCCCCCCCATCCCCCCCCCCCCCGTCCGCCTCGGACTTCCTACCTTCCTTACTATCTTTCTATCCTCTCATCAATCTTTCCTTACAAGAGAGCCGCCTTGTGTTTGTTAATGTGCGTTGGTATGTGTGCATGTATGTCTGTATTACTCTGTCTGTCTGTCTTTTTTTGTTACTACCGCTTAGGGAAATTGTTGTTGTTGTTGCTATTTGTTTTTCGCAATTATATCCTTTTCTGTATGAGGGGACTGCATTCTACAAACCCTGCTTTTTAGCAGTCCCCTCCATTCCCATCAGCAATATTGTTTATGCATTCACCTGACGTAACAGTTATTTGTATCTCTGTTGATGAATTACCTGTATCTCTTTTTCAATGATATTCTGTTCATCGCATTGTGGTACTGATTTCCTGTCATCTGTGTATTCGAGTGTTTCATTGCATTTCTAGTTATTTTGTTTGTTGGAAATGAAATAAATCAACTTGAACGTGAACTTGAACTTGAACTTGAACTTGAACTTGAACTTGAACTTCGCCAATAGCTAGCGCCATTCATCTTATGCAGCAGGTGTCATGTCCTCAGAACTTGAAAAGTTTTTCTGCGGTAATGATTGCTCTTTTGAAAGTTTGAAAGTGGATTAATTCCTTTTCTTCACACACACACACACACACACACAAACTAAACAAAAGCAGACCTAGCTGTGTTTTGATATCTTAGACATTCTAAAACCGATTTTCATCAACTTTGAATTCTTCTCAGAATCATTCGCTCTTTCATATTTCATGTTTAGTTGTTTATTGATGAATATCGGTTTTAAAAAATGGCTGAGATATCTAAAAACAAAGTGATCCTGACAAAAGTTGTGTCAGACAGATTCATTATTAGGACCATTCTGCTTTGGATATCTCAGCCATTTCAAAACAGATTTTTTTTTTTTTTAATCAAATAAACTTTGAATTCCTTTTAGAATTAGGCTGTATTATGCTTTTTCAGATTTCATAAGTATAGTTTCTCATCTCAAACACACACACACACACACACACACACACACACACATTGAAGCCCCCTTCTTAACAAAGTCTTCATCGTTCCTTTTAATTACATTTTGAGAAAAGTCTTTATAACAGCTCATTCAAGTCAAATATTCTTCATAAATATATATATATATATATATATATATATATATATATATATATATATATATATATATTATATATATATATATATATATATATATATACAAGGGGGAAAAGAATTTTGATCTTCTTGAGATCAGAGGAAATTACGTCTGGACGTTGTTCCGCAAGAAATTTACTTTTATCATTGTCAATGATCTCGAGGGTCATATAAAGATGACATAGTAACCTTCAATCACCTAAAAATGGTGGGTTTTTTTTGGGGGGGGGGATGGGATGTGTGGGTATTTCTATGCGTGTGTGAGTATTATTTTGTGTACAGTATGTACAGCGTGTGTACATGTCAGCGTGTGCAATGTAACTGCCGCTCTCTTGAGCAACTGTAGTCGTCTTGGGCAAGTTTAATTTGCCCGTGTGAAGGTTGTTCAAATCAAAGGCATTGTATAGTTTTGGTTGAGATGGGGATTCAGGTTTTAACTTTTGGGGAGATATTATCAGAAAACACGTATTATGAAAATAAAAGAGCATGCAATTGTAGGAGGAATTAAAAGTATATTTGGATGAATATTTTGTTTGAATTTGCTGAGGTATCCAAAAACAAAGTGGTCCTATGATACAAGGTGGGTCCCAATTTTTATTGGGACAGTCTTGTTTTACTTTGTATTGTTTTATCTCAACTATTCATCAAATAGACTTTTCATTCCTGTTAGAATAGTATTGTATGCTCTTTTATATCTCATATAGGTGGTTTCCAATATTCTCTCGCAAACAGTTAAAATCTGAATCCGGCATCTCAACCAAAATTATACTATCCCTTCAAAGAATTGTTCCGCATGTATCAAAAGTATCTTACGCGGTACTCAGTGTTATTCTTTGGTGTTCAGGGGCCTTGGAGAAAAGTTTTCTGCTGCCAACACTGGTGTGACTGAACAATGGAGAAAAACTTTGAAAAAGAACGTTGAATTTTGCTGGTGGTGAGGTACGAGTTGAGAGTGACGAACGTATTGTAATGTTTTAAACTGTAGATGGCGCTACGCTACTTTACTTTGACTGCGATGTCGATGTGTCGCTACTTTACTGCGTCGCTACTTTACTTTGACTGCGATGTCAATAACAATTTCATTTGATTGGTCTGAATAAAGGCTATAAAAAGCGTCAAAAAAAAAAAAAGATGGGAGAACGCAGTCTTACTCCTTGCCTTCAAATGTCAATTATCGAATTAGCACGTAATCACACTTAATCCGGAAAAGAAAGAGTAAAGTTTTACAAACACATTGATCAAACTAAAATGTCGGGAAATCATGAAATTGTAATCTTTTTCTAATTTTCGCGAAACAGTTCTTGAACAGTCATAGGAACATGCAACTTAGGAGTTTGATGATGTTATCACTTCTCAGCATATTATATCAATAATTATCATACATCTTGAACATTCTGTTCCGTTGCAATGATATGAAGAGTTTGTTTGCAAAAACCGATAAGTCCATATTTGCCAAATGGAGATATTTGCGATTAAAAGGTCAAGAAAAATAGAGAGAATAATAAGAAAAATTTTGCTTCTTTTGACCATAACTTCAAAAATGTACCTTTATATGTAATGACCAATATATCATGTAAAAGGCATTATTTTGTACTTTATGACAGGGCCCGTACTTCAAAATCTTCAAAAATGGACTTATCGGTTTTTGCGAACAAACTCTTCATATGCTCGGTGCAGGCTATCTAACTGATCATTATCTTTGTACTTATTCAGCCAGGAATAACACCATGTTTTACACATTTATTGCAGAAAATCTAAATTTTGTCATTACGTGTCATCTGAAACAAATTCTTTTACAGGAACAGTTTTCTAAGAAAGCTTTAGATGAGGTTTTTTGGCTTCTGGAACAGCCTTTGCTTTGAAGTATCATGAAGTCAGAATAATTAATTGGAAAATCTGCTTGATGTGTTATGTTGTATGTGCGGATGCTATTTGATGCTTGAAATAAAGATCAAGAGAATCTTTAATAGTTTTGTAGAGTCTCTTCACTAAAATTCTTGAGAAAGGTAATTCTTTGCAAAAAAAAAGGGTTAATTTATTATGCCCTTGTGCTCCTTGGACAACATTTCACATTGACAAAAATCAATAGATGCACACAACACGCAATAAGAAGTAAAATAATTTCCGAAAATCATTACGTTCTCTTACATATTTGTTATCCGGATCTGTTGTTGATTTGATTCTAGTCAGGTAATGATCCTTTATCATTTAATGTTTTGCAAAAAGCACAGTCTACTTGTACATAAGGTTATTTAAAACGTTATTCCAGTGCAATGCATTTCATTGTACTTTAAGGTATGTCGAGCGAGGTGCACCGGACTGTTTCTGGGTGTGAGGTTAGTTTGTGTACACGGCTCTGATCTTGCCTTCGTTATTTTCCCACGCATCATCGTGTGGGCAAGCACACACACGAGGCCACCAATGTGCATTCAGCGGTGTGTATGAATTGGCGTGCGACGGACGACCTCGACTGGATTCGATACTACTCGTACTCGGATACTAGCCCGCAATCAAAGAGCTAGAGACTGCTAGGGCGATCGCGCATTGTACACAGCTAGCCAGCAGCTGCGAGAATCTTCAACCAACCAACCTACTTGAGTTTCCTGTTCAATACCAGCCTTCGCTGGCTCACAGGGATACCTACTACGATATCTGGTGAGTATTGAGTACATTTCATCAAATTCTATGATGACTGAATCATCCACGTGATTTTTTATGCGTATGCCTTTATTTCATAACAGAGATGCAAAATTGAAACCGGCGCACCTACCAGCATTTTATCGCGCTTGGGTTCTGAGAGCCAGCGTGTTAAAAGCAGGCGACAGCTAGGGCAGCGAGAAAATGTGTCTCATAAATAGTACGACTACCGAGGCCTTGCGCACTTGATCTCGACGTGAAAGAGCGTTCAATTCTCATCATGTAATAGCCGCGCGTGGAAACTAAATGATCACTAAACCACCTCTTTTCATTCTCTTAACAGCTGCAGGGTATACATGTGACTATATCAGGCCATTTTCAGTGCATCCTAATTTTGATAATAGATAATGTTAGACCCTTGGCCATCGGCTGTGGTATCCCTGGATCTTAATTGCATGATAATGATATGCTAGTTATATGCCTTATGGTAATAAGATTACAATGTAGTTTGTTTCATGGAATCATATAACATATAAATCACATTGTCATAAATATTGTGATTTTCTAGGTAATAGGCATTTATACTACTTGTGAGAATTAAGAAATACATTTTGACATTGAATAACATGTTGTCCGAGGAGTAGGGCCTATTAAACAAAGAAAGTAACATACTAAAGTAACATACAAGTGTATAAATACTTTGATGTTTGATAATATGTTTGTGTATATTTTATGATACATTTGTTTGTGTATGAATTGTAACTACTTTTTCTAATTAATTTCAACATAAGTACTCTGCATATACAGCATGTAGGCCTACATAATGAAAATTTTAAAGAATAAAAATAGTGCTCACATATTGGCATAAGGAGCAATATTTGTCTTGTAACTTGAAGATGTTATTTCTAATTATGCCACCTCTGTATGCATTATTTAGTTAACCTCCAAACAAGCTTTGAAACATCATATCATATATACTCTCATACCCTGTATCTAAAAATTACCCAAAGGTATTAAAAGCTTGTATTGTCTGGTTTGGGGGTCATGCATTTTTTTTTTCAAAGTAGAGCCATGGTTCTCTTGCTGAATAAATCGATTTTTTTTTTTTGTAGGTCTTTTTTGTACCTTTTTGTACCCCACATTTGGTGTTATGTTCTGATTTTAGTTATTCAGTAATGTATTAGTATTCCTATCAAAATCAATTCATTGTTTGACATTTCACTTCCATTCCACTTCCATTAAAACAATTCAATGACATGGGGAAGAAATTGTGACCCGCTACAACAAGAGGATCCTAAAGTCGCTGACGAGCGAGCCAAGCATGGCCCAGAAAAATGCTATTTTCAGGCCTTTCCTTTGATCATTTAGCTTCGAAATTTCGGCAGATGATAGAAGATACATTAGACTACAAAATTATGTAAAAACAGAAATCCGAACGCTTTGACAGATTTTGGTGATCTGACTTCAAACTCGATTTTCTCGGCTCACCTGTCAGCGACTTTAGGATCCTTTTGTTGTAGCGGGTCACAATTGCACACTGATTGGATGAGTGTGCTGCCAGTAGCTAATTGTGAAGGTAGTGATTTCTTATACTTTAATCAATTTTGAGTCCTCTGTGTGTGCTTATGGTTTCATTTTCCTCCTAATAAAATAGTTTAAAACTAAGAGGCATGATGTTTATGAATAGTAGGTCTACATACATTGTATTTCATGTACCCTAATCTTGCAGCATTCTCAGAGCTCTTAGAACTCAAGTATACCAAGGCAGTAGTCTATGGGAAATGCATGTTACAGCAAGTTCAGCTGGACCAAATTGATGATGATGTTATCAGTGCCATTCTAGCTAGAGAAAGCAAAATCTCTGTGTAGTGAACACATACTGTACTTGCATTGTGACTGTAATGATCATTGTTTTCCCTGCAACTACAGTGTATCTTCACACTCCTTTACTCTAGCCAGGGAGGTGGAAATTCACCTCCCTGCTCCATCTTTCTTCTCTTTGTAGTCTATTTTTTATTTTCTTTAGGTGAAAGGAGATATAAATTCATGTGAAAATCAGCTGTATTGAACATTAATTAGAATATTATGGTGAGACATTGATAGATGACCTTTACATAGACTTAGGTTATGAAAATGCTTAATACTGCTCCAAGAGAAATGCAATAACATAAGCAAAACATAAAGCAGCAATCCCATTGGTAATGACTTCATTTATCACTTTTGAACTACAATACATGTTTTAAAAATTTATTTCACCCAAACATACATGTAAATTGTACCAGTCGGATATAAGATTGACATCTTCTTTTTCTCCTTCTTCTTCTTCTTCTTCTTCTTCTTCTTCTTCTTCTTCTTCTTCTTCTTCTTCTTCTTCTTCTTCTTCTTCTTCTTCACCTTCTTCTTCTTCTTCTTCTTCTTCACCTTTTTCTTCTTCCTGTATTGTGCAGAACCTCATGAGAGTTATACTCGCACACTAGATCTTTAAAGGTACCTACATTGTACAGCCTGTACACTTACTCACATTTTAAAATAACCTTCAGTTTGGCAGAGACATTGATTTCTTTTTTCTTTCAGAATAAATGGTCATCTGAAGTGCAAATAATGATTCATTGGATTAACAATTACCATTCATCTCATGGTCAGAGTATATTACACTTCATGCATGACTTCCCAAAGGTGACAAAATGGATGCCTTGACATTTAAAGCTGTCAATCCAAAACAAACAAAACAAAACAAACATCAACAGATTCCCGCATACATATAAAATGCCCTTGAGCAAAAGCTTTAACTTTCTACACATTTTTTTATAACAAATTCTTGAAATAGTTCTCACAAACTTCAGGAGAGAAAGCATTCACTGGATTAACAATATCATTCATCTCATGGTCAGAGTAGTAGATTACACTTCATGCATGACTTCCCAAAGGTGACAAAATGGATGCCTTGACATTTAAAGCTGTCAACACAAAACAAACAAAACAAAACAAACATCAACAGACTCCCACATGTATCTATTATGCTCTTGAGCAAAAGCTTTAACTTTCTACACATTACTTTTTTTTTTGTATTCAATAACAAATTCTTGAAATAATTCCCACAAATTTAAGTAGGGTAGAAAGCATTGTAGTAGAAAGAACCAACGCATTTAAACTGATTTGACCTAACGTGATGTATCAACTATTTCAAAGCTCGTATTTAATGATAGTAAACTGGATTATTAGTATTGAGTGCATTTAGAAGTCTGTTAATGAATTTTAAAAAAATCTAGTTTTGATGTCATTGCCACACAAGACTTATATATACGGTGGCACCTAGAAATCAAAACTCTCTCTCTCTCTCTCTCTCTCTCTCTCTCTCTCTCTCTCTCTCTTGTTGTTGTAAATTGGTAAAGTTACATCTATACTGCAAACCCTTTCGGCAGAGATTTGCCATTGTTTGCAACCCTGCAATTATTTGGTAAAAAGAAGATGGCTTAAATTCCTTTTCCCTTTCATATTCTAAGGAAAATGTTTTGCAGACAGATTGGAAGCATGAAATGTGATGACATCATCACCATTCATCTAATTTGCATATTACACTGTATAGATCTTACCAAGATTGCTGTCTTTTAAGTATCATATGAAACCCTGTGCCTACCGGTATATCATAATATCCTGTGTAAATGTCCATGAGGTTTTCAAGATGTTTTGTAAGGGAATTGGGCTAATTGATTTGTTAAATATTTTAAGTAGAGTCAGACATGTTCAGCAGGCACCACAAGCAGGGTAGTCAAAAAGAGGACTGTTTGAGATGGGTGGCTGCTGTAGACAGGTGGCTGCTGTATACAGATGGCTGCTTCTAAAGGCAGGTTTACCTGTATTTTATAGTTTATGAACATCTGATTGAAACCATTCTGCTTGTTTATTTGAATTTAGTATGTTTCTTCAAGTCACGCCGATCATTAGAGGCATTTCACTGTAAAGGAAAGAGAGAGAGAGAGGGGGAAAAAAAGACACTACTGATATGGCTCTGGAAGGATTTTGCAGTGGGAGCTCTACTCACAAGGATGAGGAGAGTTGAGGGCTTTTTACACTTGCAAATTTTTGCTTAGTCCCGTACCAATGGTGGGGCTAAGGGAGGCCTTAGCCCCACCGTTGGTACAGGACTTTCCTTAGCCCACTTTCTGTTTACACTTGTTTTTGCCAAAGTGGGCTAGCCCCACCGATAGTCCCGTACTATCTGGCCCTGCAAAATAGCAGGGTTAGCACCGCAATTGCGGTGATAACCCCGCAATTGTGGTGCCAAGCAAGCGAGTGTAAACAGAACGAAAAAATGATCCGGGCTAAGCGACGGAGATGAAGTCCGACCCCCACTGACCAATCAGAAATGAGGTAATCAAGTGCTGCCGGTGCGTGCGTGTATGTGTACAGTGCACAGCGTAATCATGAATATTCATGTGGTTTGGAAAGTAAGGGCTTTAGTTAACAGACAGGGAGCACAGAGTAAGAAGGAAAATATGATACAGTGTACCTAATCAAGTTTTGCCCAGGTTTCAGTTTCCCCAGAGCTTCGAGGTTAATGAGTTATGGAAGTGTCTATCATAAATCACAGTTTATTAGGCCAACAATACACAGACAACCTAGAACTTGATACACATTGTATGTCTCAGTTGAGAGCCGAGAGGTTTCAACTTGTGAAGATTCAGTGCAGGAATTCTGCTGATACAAATACATCATTAAAGATGTGCACCATGTGTAAGATTTGTGAAGCTACATGTATGCTCAACCTGTGGAGAATGGGTTGATTTTGGTGTGAATAATACAGTACGGTACCCAAATACACCTGCTCAAGCACACTTTGCACTATATGTAGTCTCTATCAGCTCAGCAAAGATATAAATATAAAATGTGTAGAGATTGAAATATCAATATTTTGCAGTAAAATTTGTCATAAAAAAGGAAGTCAAAGAGTGTATCAATCATGACTCACTTTTTTTTGGATAAGGTATGCCTCAAGGACAAATGTACTTTGAAGTTTGTTGGTTATTATTTATGACAAAGGAGATATACTGCGGTTATTTCAGGTTAGTGAAGATTAGAATTGTTATAGTTTACAAAAGATTGACTCAGTGTTTAGATACACCAACAAACTAACAAGTTCATTTTGAACTCACTGTGCTGATAGCAAGGATTGAATGGGTTCAAATAACCATAATATTATGTGATAAAATCAGCTGTGTAGAAGAGGTTAAAACTCAATTTCCTTTTCTTGTAAAATCATTCAGCATTGCTGCTCCCTTCCTCACTGGGTCTGTGTCACACCAAGTAGATTAATTCAGGAGGCAGTGCATCAGGTTTATAATATGTGTAGCCACAGCTCTCATTAAGGGACAAGTCCACCTTCATATACATAAGGATTGAGAGAATGCAGCAATATTAGTAGAACACATCAGTGAAAGTTTGAGGAAAATTGGACAATCCGTTCAAAAGTTACAACTATTTTAAGTATCTGCGCAGTCACTGCTGGATGAGAAGACTACTACAGTGTATGATGTCACATGCGTACAACTATATAAGGAAAATAAAAAGAGAATTTCACAAAACTTTACTTTTTGAATAAAGTGCACATTTCTTCGACTTGCTACTGACATATGTTAAGGATGATATTATTCCCCCTGCCTTCTGAAAGAGAGAAGTCAAGTGTTCTTTTCTTATGCGAGAAAAATGGAAATATGTTGAATTTTCTATATTTTTTCTTTATGTTGTACTTATGTGACATCACAAGCTATAGTAGTTTTTTCATCCAGCCGTGACTGAGGAGAAACTTAAAAAATTCATAACTTTTCAAGGGATTGTCCGATTTTGCTCAAACTCTCACTGATGTGTTCTACTTCAATATTGCTGCATTCACTCAACCCACATGTCTATGCAGGTGAACTTGTCCTTTAAGAAATTAGACAAAAGGACAGTGTTAGGGAAGAAGTGCACAAAGAAGCTGTAAGACTGAACATTGGACCTCTGTGAGATTATTGATCTGCCTACAGTGTATGTACAATGTACCGGTACACACAATGTACAGTACATCTAGGTTTCAGACCATATGCTGTAACAAAAACCCATTGAGGGAAATTATTTGCTCAGTTCATGCACTGTGAAAGTAATGCTAAAATATGATGTTTTATCTCTCTGATTCTGCAGAATTTAAACACACAAAATTGATTTTACATGGCTGAACACTAAAAATTACTTATTAGAAAAAAAAGAAAAAATTTCCACTTTTACGGTATTTTACTGTATGGGCTGATTCTGCACTTTATTGATATATAAGTGCAGTAGAATGCTGTATGCATATTTATAATCTATTAATTCAGCAACAGACCCAACAAAATTCACTTTCATTGACTTGCGATGGGTCAGACTCAAACCACATGGTATATAGCCTTTTGTCAAGGCCCTCTCGCTGTATGGTGAAGAGAGCCCAGCTGAGTGGGGTTTTGCGAGGGCCTTTTGATATCTGCTTCGCATCCTTTTGTTAACCCTTTGAATTACCAACTTTTGCTCTCCGATTTTGGGAGCAAAAGTCGACCAATCAGCGTGTCTGTCTGCTCTAACCCGATTCGAATGCAGCGAATGCATGCCACAGACCTCCGCAGGTGGTCAGTGATGCATGTGAACAGGCATGACAACACCAAGGCTGAAGATGTGGGGAGCGCGCCATTCCATTGGTCGACCGGAACCCGTTCATATGAATATTCAGTAGGGTTCACGTGTCATGAATAATAATGCATGAAGCAGATCTCAAAAAGAGATCGCCCATTACAGTGAGAGGGCCTTGACAAAAGGCTAGCCACATGGGTAGTTTCTCTTAAAATTGATTGATTGCATGATCAGAAAGTGAGAATAAAAAAATTGTGACATAAAATGTGAGTCTTGAGCTAAGTAGGCCTACATACTAGCACTCTGTTTAAGTTCAAGTCCATGTTGTGATCTATTATACATACAATAATCATGTTTTTGAAGATTTTATTACTGCCACTGTGACTTCTGTGGTGTAAGCCATGAAAATTATGTGAAAAGTATATGGCGTGAATTGAAAACAAAATGAAATGTAAAGTTGGATTTTAGAACTGGATTTTACACTGTTTGAATCAAATCTGTGATGTTACAGTATGCTTTGTACAACTTGCCTGGACAGAAAGTTAACGATGTCAATATATCATAGCGGCGCTATTTTTAAGTTTCGATGCGGACGGCATAGAGCTGTCAGGAAGTGATACCTCGATGGTTATCAGCCGCGGTCTGACCAGAATCCAGCAGTTGCCCATCAGTGACTAACGAAGTGTGAATGTCAGTGTAGATGCTTGTAGTCTGTCCCTTATTTCTGGGTTAACTCTACATTTCCTTTCACTTGGCACTGTACCCTTGAGCTGCCCCCCAAGCCTTACGCGACCTCCGCATAGCTGTTGTGTAATTATTTGGTTTGTGTAATAGTTAGTGTGATATCTGATTAGTTGCAACTTCATCTTTGGACTTACACTGTGACTGCCATGCCGTTAACTCGCTCCCAACTCTCCCACATGGCAGGTCCCCACAAGGATGCTAAGTGGACCATCATGGACCAGCTCCAGATGAAATCCGGTCTTGCCACGCCCGACAGCGGTAGCCCCCACGCCACCCCGCCTCCATCCCCGCAAACGCCGGTGGCAGGAACATACCCGTCCACGCCACCCCCGACCACGCCCCCCAGGCCCGGAGAAGGGGGCGTGAAACCACCGATCCCACCTGCCCGGGCGCCCAAGTCCACCCCCACTGCCAGCAAGCTGCCGGAGCTACCTGCTGTGATTGTGGACCCAGAGACAGGGGACAGGTACCGCAGGGGACGGCTCCTTGGAAAGGTAAGCAGGGAAAAATAGTTTTGAGAACCAGTACCCTGTTGGTTGATATTGCAGTACCTCACTCTGATAGTAAATACCTAAGCTAGGGGCCTTTATCACCTGTCAAGATTTCCGCCTGTTCCTTCAGCTGTTACTATTATTATAAAGTCTTTGCAAAGTTATTAACTACAGTTGTGGCCCCAATCAGGAACCTGAAGTCTTTTCCTGTTTCATTATGGGCTCCTGCAGGGCAAATCTTAGAGAAGCCGTACACACTGTGATGCCTGACTGTCAATGCACATATAGGATATAAACTTTTCAAGTGGATTTTAGGAGTTTGTGCATACAGGTGTAGGGGTATATCAGAAATTTCAATGATTCGCTTCATATATTTTTCAATGGTTTCCATCTGTCTGAATACCTAACATTGATTATACACTCGTTCAAATTTTTACATTCAATGAGTTGTTTCTATCTCTAACTCACATTTTAGAACTCCTTTGAAGCGCTTATGCTGGGTTTTTGTTTCATCTGCAAATTGTAAATTATGCCTTTAACCCTTTTGTCCATGTAAGTAGCAGGTCAGGGACTCTTGGAGTAATGTAGCAGTGTGTCGGGAACTTCCAGACTTCTGGATGGTGCACTTAACTGGCTTAAAAATGATTAGTTTCCCTCTGCTGCCTGATAGAGCAGGGTATTGCCTGAAACCACATCCCCCTAAATTGCAGTCATATGATCTTTATTCACATTATATGAGACAAATTTATCTGGGAAGGTTTTCTCTCTTTCTTTTGGTCTCTTCTTTTAATGTTTCCTTTGACAAGGAGATGTATGAGGGGGCATCGATCTATTTTTAAACTGCTAGCCAGAGTGACTCAACGGCAAGCCTTAAATATCTCCCCCAGTCAAGCGGTTCTTTTTAGGCAGGATGCCTAAAAGTGGAGCGTTAGGATGACAGCGATAATGGTACAGAAACAGCGGTTCCTCCGTGCATCTTGTTGTCAGGTCAACCCTGCGCTATAATTAGCGAAGGTTCCCATTTACGCTTCCCAGTGCCTCAACTCTTGATGCATGTGTCGTATTTTTAATTCAAGTCAAAACGTGCCCCAGTGCACAAAGGATTTTGGTCCTAACATACATCTTTTGAGCTACGATTTCTGTGTGAAACTGAAGTGAAGCAAAGAGGATTTATGCAAAAAATATGTGAGATTTGTTGGCTTTTCCCCAGGTCCACTGAAATCCACACATCACTATCAAAAAAAGGTGTGTGTAGGGAGGGGATACAACCCATGTACTTTCATACTCCATATGGTATAGTCTCAATCATTTTTTTTTTTTCAATTTTATAAAACTGCAAGGTATTTCAGTGTCAAATGACTGTAAAGTTTTGAAACGTTTATTCAATCAATCTTGCATAGTGTTTTTATTTTTCAAAGCACCAGGGAACTAGACTCATTTTTTTTTTTTTAAGTTTGTATGCAATCCTGAATGACAGAAGAAAGTATTTCAGCCTGGAAGTACATCTAAACTATACCTTGCCATTAGTACCCCACCCCCAACACACACACACACAAACACAATCCCCTGCCCTTGTGGTACATCGAAATGATGTACCCTCCAATATGCTAGTGTAAATGAAGTTCAGTGTATTATGCTACAACCTGGGTGTGAGACCATTAGTCAATTTCCTGTTATTTGACAAGAAGTTTTTTTGGGGGGGGGATCAGTCATTCACAAAGTGTCCTTTTTCAGGGGAGCACTGTGTCCGCCAGGCTTTGAGTGCTGATATCATCCTTTTCCCTTTCATTCCCCCACCCCATTCCCCTTGCCCCCAACCCCAAACAGTAGAAGTGGGCATCATTTTAACAACGAAGCAAAAAGTCATTTAGTATTCAAAGATTTACTTTTGAGATCTTTTGGCACTTTGCAGCAGATTTTTACTGAGTAGTAAGAATGCTGTGTATGCCAATTTGATTTCTTTAAATTCATCAGGAGACTCCAATGAACAATCATTAAGGTATGATTAAAAGGAGCAAGAGCAGGTGGTATTGAATGAGAATGAAAACATGAAAATAATTTCTTAGATTAAATTACAGCTTTACACTTTTTTAATCCTGTCCATTTGTTCTCAGTGTGGTATGGAATTGTTTTGTGTAATTCCTCTTTGGAAGGGAGAATGATAGACGACTACAAAGCTGTTTTGAGTGGTATGCCGTATATGCAGGGGCGGATCCAGGAATTCCGTAAAGGGGAGGTGCCTTTACAAAATCAAAGGGGAGCGCACATGCCCCCCCCCCCCCCATTATTTTTTCCTTTAATTTCTTTTGATTTAACAGAAAAAAAAAGAGGGGGCACATGCCCGGTGTGCCCCCCTCTGGATCCATCACTGTATATCCTGTATATGTACAGGGAAGGTATGTTGGAGAATGCATCATATTACATAGGAAAGTCTAGTGTTTGGAATTGCCTTCAGAGAATGAGGGTAGAATTTTATCTGGCTTGTGGATTCTCTCTTGGTTCACCATGTTCTGCTACAAGGAGGGATAGATGTAGAAATGTTGTTTCCGATCCGTTCTGCACAAAGTTTGTATTAAAAGTAGCTCTGCAGTTTCTGTTAGCAGACATCCAAGGCAAGGAGAAAATCCTGCCTACTACCACACTATGCCCATGTTTCCCTGAAGTTATAAATGCCAGGATGAGTCATGCACAGTTCAGGCCTGTCACAAGCCAATTATAGCCTGCGCAGTTGCGAATTATTTTAACACTCGGTGATACCCTCATTGTACAGTGCAAGCTTTGGGAAGAAATTTGCATGTTGAATGGTCTATTGTCACTTTTTACTTTCTTCTCTGATAGCTGAAAGTGAAAAGTAGGATGATTTCATTTGTGGTTTTTCAAGTGTTTGCATATCGTGAGAGACAACGTACTGCATTGTACCTTTTGAGCTTTCACTTCTGTCTTTTTTGTCACCAAAAGAGAGTTAAGAGTGTTGAGTACAACTGTACATAGGAGTGAAGGAGGCAGCAACTTTTGTGCAGCTTCTCCCAATGTGGTTATTTTTTTACTTGCAATATTCTTTTATCCGTTCTATTTTGTTTTTGTTTAAATGATGCTTATAAAATGATGGTTAAAAATTAGATTACATATATATGCACATACCCTGGGGACAATTAAGACCCTGGGATGAGAGGAGGATAACAGGAGGAAACTCGTACCTGACCTGCTCTGTGCAGCTGGTCCCTAGAATATCTCAAGACAATGCTTAAACGTTGACCCAGATTGCCCTTGGCTTTGCCTCAGTTGTTTGCAAACTCCTCACAAATCAGTAGTAAATATTAAAAGAGCCTACAGATTGTAATGACTCCTTATCTGAATGAAAGTTCATAGCCCTCTCAGACTAAAATAAACTGAAGCTGAATGTGATGCACTTTCAGAAATGTTTCATATGTTGTTTTGAAACTATTGTAGTCATAAATGTTGAACCTGAAGGCCCAATCGACGTGTAATGTTTGGAAGCACAATACTGCTTTTATGCTCTGCTTTCCTTTGATGTGAAAAAGAAAATGAATACTGTATACTATTCACCATGCAATATATTATATTTCTTGAGTGGAAATATCCAGGAACTGGTACTCAAAAGATAATTTTACAAATTGTCAAATTCGTAGATGAGAGCCTCTGTGATGGAGTGAGAAAAATTATCCTTAAATTCAGGGTAAAGTTTAATTTGAGCAAATTTCAACTTTGAAGATATACAGCACTGTTGTGTCATGGTAGGCAATAACATGTGGAGTTGTTCATTTAGAACTCAATTATTGATCAACTTGAATATTTCAGGAAAATAGAAATACTAAACTGCATGTAAATCTACGATTGTGCTCAGAACTCTAATACTGGCCCTTGATTTGCAGTGAATCAGTGAGAGACAATATTGTCTCTCTCTTTCTCTCTCTCTTTTTTTGTCTCATGGTAGTCTTCGTAGTACATCGGAATTATTTGTCATTACATTCAATATAACAGTTATGCCTATGTCATCATGATTGGATACAGTCAATGAAATTCAATTAGGATGTTTCCCCGTCTATCGCTGCCCGTCTTTCTGCTGTCGAATCATCCAAATTGGATTACACCCATCATTCAAACTTTGCCTCTGATGAGTCCCTTCATGCGTGATCGAACAGACACTATGAATTTTTAGCTGTCACATTGTACATCGGCATCCATTCAGAGTGCGATTTCATACCGAAATCGCACAAAGAGTCAATGGATAAAAGGAAAAGACAAAGATTCTTTGAGTGACGGCTGTTTCCTGTTTTCTTGAATGGCAAGAATTGATGAGGCCCTTTTTATTCTTTGTGCATATCATGGTCCAGTTTCCCTTTTTTCCCTTTTCGCTCTCATTTCTCTGTCTGACTCTGGGCTGTGTTCACTGAAGGGTGGATACTAGGACCATCATTGCCGGTAATCCTATTGCTACAAGAACTGGTATTATTTACTCTATTCACTTCAGAAGAGGCATGAGTAATTGGCGCTCTTACTGGACGACAAAAGCGATTAGAGCTCGTAAAAAAGGGATCGAAGGAGGAACTTTACAAATGACTGGCGTCGTTGTGTACGCTTTACGTGGTTGCTTTGAGTTTGACTGCCGAAACCAGTAAGAGATTCATTTGTTAGACAGTAAACACAAAGGAAAGAAGGAGCGGTGATGACGTGTATAGGCCTACCTGGTTTCCTTGTAACATCGGCTTCAAAGAGGGGCAGTATATACCAATTTTTTTTTTTATTGGGTATAGGGTGTTTGCTTCAGAATGATGAACTTCTTTGTACCTTGTATCTGATGTTAGTGCAATTTGTTAAAGAAGTATTGTGGTGATGACAATAGTTTAGATTTAACTCTATTTTCTTTCTCTCTTTCAATTGATGTGGCTTACAGCATTGCCTGTGAACAAAAAAAGACAAACCTGCCTGTATGGAAGATACTATAGAACTTTCTGTTCTGTTCAGTTTTTTTTAATCATAAAAAGAGTCAGGAAAACAGGAAATAGATGGACAATGCTAATCACTGGTTTAACAGAAATATATTCTGGTGATGTGTGCACAGGATTCTTTAATTTCTATTAAAGGGAACACAAACCCAAAGAGCAATGTGGATTGAGTGAAAGCAGCAACATTAGTAGAACATATCAGTGAAAGTTTGAGGAAAATCGGACAATCGATGCAATAGTTACAAATTCTTAAAGTTTTGGTTTTGGAACCGCTGGATGAGGAGACTACTAGAGGTTATGACGGACGTATGAGTGGACAACAGTATAAAGAAAATATAAAGAAAAATCCACAAAAATTCATTTTCATGAAAATTACAAATTCCACCAACTTGATACTGACATGTATGTTAAAGGTAGCAATTATTCCCCCTGCTTTCTGAAAGCGGTTAGTCAAGTGCTCTTTCATAATGCTACAAAAGAGAATTTTTGTTTAATTTTCTTTATATTTTCGTTGTATTGTTGTCCACTCATACGTCATAACCTCTAGTAGTCTCCTCATCCAGTGGTTCCAACACCAAAATTTTAAAAATTCATAACTTTTGTATCTATTGTCCGATTTTCCTCAAACTTTCACTGATGTGTTCTACTAATGTTGCTGCTTTCACTCAATCCACATTGCTCTTTGGGATTTGCTTTCCCTTTAAAGCCAGTTAGATAAGAAACTTAGAGAGGGATGCCAGGGTGTCTGTAAGTTTATATAAAACTGTGTCGCTTTTTGTCCTCATCAATGGGCCGTTTCATATTAGCCGCATTCACACATAAGCACAAAATAGCAGGATAATGATTGCGCTCCAAATCTCATGATTTTTTGCAAGCATTCACATGGACAGAAATAACCTGCTAATTAGCTGCTTGATGAATCAATAAATCTATTGTTCTTGTGCATCACAGTGATGTGGTGCGCACCCTGTGGTGTTGTGCGCTTTGAAGGATGGGATACAAAATCTTGAGATTATTTGGTCCAGGATTCACATTCTCACCGCATGGCAAATTAGCACCCTAATTCAGAAATAATTTCATTTCATTTCATTTATTTGGCAAAATATAAAACAATATACAACATGCAGGTCATTACAAAGAAACAGATACATGCCAGGACTCCTAAGAAGCAAATTTGTGCTTGTGGCTGGAGCCCTCAAGCCAAAATGGATAAAATACTGTACATTCAATCAACCAACACTTATTGTGATATGGACCAAAAGATTGCTTAGGATTAGTATCGCGATGCTGATCACACTACTGATAAGTGGTGGGATTTTTGTGTCCACATGACGTCGTGCAAAGATAAGATTGTGATCGTAATGCAAATCTCAAGATTTGCATCCTGCTAATTCGCATAAGTGTGAACCCCATTATAGAGATATATTTATGGCAGTTATCTTTGCTATGTTTGAAAGCATTCATTCACATTGTAACTTTAGAAATTGCAAGGTTATGACTGTGGAAAAAAATAATTTGCAAAGTTTGTGCTACATTTGTAGTTGTATATTGGTTTGAGAGTCTGTTGCATGTGAAGTACAGTAGGGTAATGATATAACATTAATGATAGCCTGGTGGACTAGCTCAGTAGAGCTTTGCACAGGGCATACAAGTGGAAGTTATGTGACAAATATCAATTTTTTCTTCACAGTAGATTAGGGGATTTGTCAAAGAATACTGGTCAGCAGCTTTACTTTGCACCTACTAGTTTCAGTCTTTCGGAAGAAATTTACAGCTGTAACTGGAAAATGCACCAAAATGACCATCTTTGACAACACTTCCATTCATGGCTCTCTCTAGATTTGAGGCAAGGGGTTCGTTGAGGTTAGACAATCACTGCCAAGATGTCAACCCCTCACCAGGGGCTATGGTATATGATGATACTGAAGGCTTTGAATGTAGCTTGAGAAGGAAATTTTAAGGAGCTGGAATATGAGGGGAAGAATAGTGGGGAGGGGAAAAAGGCACCTGTTACCTGTTTTCCCTTCCCTGAGTAGAGGCATTGGGTGGACTGACCTGTTTATTTAAGGTCAGTAAAAGGTCATGGGTCATTGCCACAATCAAGTTGTTTTTTTAATGTAGAGTCAAATAAGAAAGTTCTCCAAAGGGCTTTTTACACTTGCAAATTTTTGCTTAGTCCTGTACCAACGGTGGGGCTAAGGGGGGGGGGGGGGGGGGGGCTTAGCCCCACCGTTGGTACCGTACTCTCCTTAGCCCACTTTCTGTTTACACTTGTTTTTGCCAAAGTGGGATAGCCCCACCGATAATCCCGTACTATCTGGCCCTGCAAAAAAGCAGGGTTAGCACCGCAATTGCGGTGCCAAGCAAGCAAGAGTAAACAGAACGAAAAAATAATCCGGGGATAAGCGATGGAGACGAAGTCCGACCCCCACTGACCAATCAGAAACGAGGTAATCAAGTGCTGCCGGTGCGTGCATGTACTTGTACAGTGCACAGCGTAATCATGCATATTCATGTGGTTTAGAAAGTACGGGACTGAGAAATACAAGTGTAAAAAGGTCAATTTTCTCCTTTGCCCAGGACAAGAGCCTAGTACGGGACTTATTGGCGAGTGTAAAAAGCTGAAAAAATTAGTATGGGACTAACGATAGTCCTGGGTCAGAGAAAGTACAGGGTTAAGAAACACAAGTGTAAAAAGGGCTTTAGACTTTTTCTCACTTCTTTCACTGGAGGCACACCTACACAAAAGCTCACTCACTCTCTGCAGTGTTCTGTTATCAGAGGGGAAATTTAATACTTTTCCTTCATTCATCGCTCACTTATAGCAAGTCCATGAAAGTAGGGATACACAGTGCATTGGCAAAAGAAGATAAGGAAAAACTTCAAAAGTTCAAGATGAAAGGCCCGTTCACACAGAAGAGTTAGCAGTTTTGTTTGATTGCGTGTGTGTTGCAAACATAACCGCACTGAAAATGACCAAATCACATGTTCATATTCTCATGTCTGATTAAAATAAAAAAGGCACATGAACTTCCTGTTTGTCTCAACATTTTTACTGGCTTTCACTGTGCCTATTGTACACCAACTGGTGAAGACTATAAAGCTCACAGTTCATGTTTTTTCATTGTACTCATTATTTCATGCATAATATGAATGAAAGAGAACATATTTTTGGATATCATCCCATCACTACATTTTGAGTAGGGGAGTCCACTAAATTGAAATCAGTGACATATATACTGTACACGTATGCAGTTGGTGCACATTCCCCCCTCCCTCACAATGGTACAATATTAATATGCAATCTACAATGTGCTTTGGGAAATGAGATAGATTATATACAACTGTACAAGATCACCTTGAATATATATGATAAATAGAAGAAGATATTGAATACAATATTACAGTTTGAGATTTTATGTAAAACTATATAGGGCCTACATGAAGGATATGATTGAGCTTTAGGGAGTATACATACCAGTACCTTTGACCCCCCCCCCCCCAATTCAGACTGAATAGACATAATGCCTGCATAATAGATTGTAATAGGGCCTATATAATATGCCAGCAAAAGGTGGTGGTACCTGCTGTTATTTATATATCCAGTACCTAATTACCTTGCTTTCTGTAGCATCATACCATCACAAGGCCATTATGAAGTGTGACCTTAGCATAATGGTGTGCATATTTGTACAGTATATCAGGGCAATATTCTAGCGATATATATGTGCTAGTGTTGGTCATGGCCTATTTTGTGTGAAAAACCTGTTTGTCTACATAGTTTCCAGAGCTATCTGTACATCAATAATGTTGGCCTATCTGCTTAACGAGATTTCTTGCATCATGTCATAATCATTTTGCGGAAATATGCAAAGGAGAGCAGACATTATATCATACTACCGTACTTAATTACTCGACAAAGAAGTAACTTGATTACCTATTAATTGACAGTAAGTGGTTTAACTCTTCTGTGACAATTCCCACTGTACCATCTCTAAATTTTGTTATACTTATGAATTTAATGTAGTTTGATGCCAAGTGATAATGTCTAGGTTATAGGCCGTACAGTTTGAGGATTACCCGGAAGAAAAATATTTTTAGTTATACCACAACTCATTTATATCCATCATTTCATTCCTGCCATCTAGCCCACATATCGCTATGCAAGAATTGATTTATCTTAATGCGATTCTGGCTGCTACGCCATGCTGGTAACGAGAGATTGATTCCAGCTGAAATTTGGCGGGAAATTGCTGTGGAGTTGTGCTGTACAGCACGACAGACAAAGGGGGAGAGTGGCAACCTCATCTCCACTTGTAGAATGACTGTCTCTCTCCTGCTGTGTGTAAACACGTGTCTTTCAAGGTAGCTCACAAAAGGCCCATTACTGGTGCATGGTATCTAACTGTGCTCTCGAGTACAATGTAAATAGTCGGGGACAGTAGGCGGCCCGCTGCCGCCGGAAACATGACGTCCCGCATGAGTGGGTTCAATGAACTGTCGGTATGTTGATCATTCCTTCTGTTGGACGTCATCAGATTGTTAGCAAACAAAAACTTGATGCATGCATGACTAGGCAGTGTTCTATACTTAAATCATATAATACATAAAATATTTGGATGTAGGGCCTATTCAAATGCTTTGGTATGTCTTTTCTTTGTCTGTGGTTGTAGTTTTGTGTTAGCGACTGTTGTCTCTTATTTTGTTGCCAGGTGTCAATTGTTGACAAAACTCAAATAAACTAAATCGGTTTGAGATGGTGACCACAGCAATGCAATAAAATCAAGTCTCTGTGAAAGCCGGCACATTTCTGTCACGCATAGGCCCTATGTGTAGATTGTTAAGCATACCATTATAATGTACTTTTTTTGTAGTCTTTCAGAACAATTGAAAGCTCTCATTTTGCAACAAGATGTTGTTACAATTACAAGATACGTGTCGCAATTGGAATTGTTTGTTCTGTAGTGGATGAATGTACAATGTACAGCTGTATGTCACAACATACATTGTACAAGTGTACGATTTTGCCTGTTTTGTTCATTTCATACTGAAAAGTGATACACTTCACCAACTGCCTCACTTCCTGCTGTCAATGTCTGGAAAGTTCATGATATTTGTATTTTTTTTGTATTCAAGTGCAATAAACAAGGAGGAAATGCATGGAACATCGCCAACATTTAACGGGACTTCAATTTGAGCTGCACATTACAATTGATATACTATTATGCTATAAATGTCTGCCACTTGACTTGACGTGCATATTAAAGGAGTTTGATGGGAAGTTGAATAGTGTTTACACAAGTTAGGAGAGATGCCCCTTACAGCTGAAGAATAAAGGACAACAAAAGACAAGACCCCTCCCCCCCCCCCCCCGCCAAAAAAAAAAGAAAACAATCAGAGAACTACAGTGTACATGATTCAGTGGGTAGGCAAATGTAAAATATCACTTTGAACTTGCAGTCCTTACCTGAGAAATGTGGGATCTTGAAGAGGGAAGTATCAACACAAATTCCTTGGAAACAATGCACACAATGAAACCATAATGTTGAACATGATATTACACATTGTCACAAGGTTTGTTCATAGAAAAATATTAGGACTGTGAGCAGAGAATGTCTCTGCACTGTGGAGAGAAGAAATCAAGAGAAATACATACATTTTCCAGAGTCTTCTGTTACATGGCTTGGTTCATTTCTGCATTAAATCGAATTCAAATTCAACACAAATTTCAAAGACACAAAGATTAACAAATGCAATGATTGAAATTGTAGGAAAACAATACACAAACAGATTTAAGCATTTGGTAAGTAATATTATTGTACAATAAACAGCAAGACATGTAAACAAGATATAGTTTAGGTATTTTTTCCAGTAAGATGAGAGATAATTGAATGCAAGAGACCACCATGGGGTCTTGTGGTAATGAAATGTGACACATTTTCAGTTATCACTGGGAAGATTTACCCAAAAAGGCATCTGCTATGACATGAATGAAAAATGGAGAAAACAAACATATTTCATGGATTTGATATTCAACATTTGCTGATTTAATTCATTTAGTTCAGTGCAGCAGAGTAGCATTATGGAGTTTTTACAGCACAGCAGAATATATTATAGACATACAGCTGTAGTTTCTGAGCTTAATGCTATAAAACCTACAATAATGTCAGTCTTTAATCATTTCTCAGTTCTGTCAGTTACAGATTATCATGCAAGTTCCACACAAGTAAAAGACAAAGAATCCATTTCTCTTTCATGGAATTGTTGATTGACTTAAAATTGTTTATTCATATTATAGTTCATTTGTATGTTAGGTATTTGTAACTCATATCAAAGAAAAGTTCTCAGATAACACAACAGTATGGTACCTTAGTGTATGCATGCCTTTCTTGCTCAACAATACAGTAAGGCTCAAATGTGTTATCTCAGTTTTCACACTAAAAGATATTCCTATCGCTAAGGGTATGACTAGAATAACAATATCATCATGGGTTCAGAAGTTATCGGGCACGTGTCACATCAAAATTATGTTTTCTTGATCACTGTACTTTCGGTTTTATTTTCAACCCCTATCAAGTAGATTGTAGAGAGGGTGTGGATGTTTTCTAAGTCTTTTGATCTCATCAAACTCTAATGTTTGTCATTATTGACTGAGCACAAACCATACAAGAATGTCTACGTGCAGAGCAAGTATAAAGTTTCATATACACACATTCACAATAGCCACTGTTTATTAAAAAAAAAGAAGAATCTATAGGTGCTATTTTAAAACTTGGGAGAAAAAGGAAAATATTTGACCGGAAGAAGATGGCTGAATCAGAATTGTAAAACTGGTGGAAAAGACAGAGCTCTCTCATGAAACGTGGCCTATATTGAGTTCCAAGCAAATCTGCTTCATGCTTACATTATAATATGTGACCGTGCATCACAAAATGAACAAAAAGTCGCACACACTGATTTTGCGTCAGGACTGAAAATAAGTGAAATGGGTCAACCTAGCCGATCTTGACTTTTTCATGTTTTCTGAAAGAGCAAGTCTTCTTTTACATTATGCTAAAATTTGGGGTCATAAACGGGCGGGAAAGTGTATTTTTTAAATCTCGAACAGTTTTGGTAGAATAGTGTGATTAGGTGTGTCTTTAGAGTCCCTTCTTCATTTTTTAAAAACCTTGTAAAGTTCACACTTTTCCTGAGTTTGTGCTTTCTTTCCAATACTTAGATAGGTTAGGAGAGTCCATTTTGATTTGAGTTATACATCATTTTAAAGCTTACAGTCTGCTCTTTCAGAATGTAGTCTTAACTAAAAATTCATGTCTGGCGACTTTTTGTTTGTTTTGTGGTGCAGGGTCACATATGAGCACTGAAGCTGTTTTATCATTCACGCATATTGCTGTAAAAATTGTGCCTTTTTTTTCTGGTCTATCTATCTCTCTGTGTACCTATCTATCCATCTATCAATCAGTCAATCTATCTATCCATCAATCTATTTATCCATCTACCTGTTAATCTACCTGTCTGTCTATCAATTATCTATTTACCAATGTCCACATCCATCTGTCTATTCATCTGTCCACGTACGCTGTATATTTTTCCATCGATATATAGTTTGTGGAGAATGTTTGTCAACCTCCCTGTATGATCATGCACATACAGTATGCTCAAAAACTTTGTGCTTGTGTGAACATATTTTGTTGATTATTATGTGTATGAGAAGAACTTGAGGCTGTGCAAACAGTGAGTGAAGTTATTTGAAGTGTTAGCTTTTCAGACCAGTAAAACTCTAATTGGTATACGAAATGTTCGTCATGCACTGTTTATCTTGTGCAAGATCTTAGCTTAATTAGATCCTTGTGTGTTTATGTCCGGAGGAGCACCGAGAACCGTCAAGAGTTTGCTGGCCACGCTAAAATGCATTTCGGCGCTTAAACATGCGAAAGCCTGTGTATATAGCAGGTAGCAGGCGATGGCTATTAGACATTCCTAGCAGTTTTATCTCCTGCAAAGATCTCGTTTATGGTGTGTTATGTGTGTCTGAGTGTGGGTGTGTGTGTGTGTGTGTGTGTGTGTGTGTGTGTGTATCATGCCCTTCTCATACCCACGTGCCTGTTCCTGCTCGAGACATCCCCCCCCCCTTTGCAGCCCCCAATTTCCCAGTTTCCTGCGTTTCAAACCTGTCACTGATGACTCACCGTGGGGAACTATTGGCAAAGCAAACTGCGGAGAAAGAGAGCGAGAGCGAGATTAGACAGAGGTACAGACATGTAGAAAGAAAACAGGAGGAGCATTGGAAGGGAGAGTGACAGATTATCATAGAATTCTTTGCATTTTCCACTTCATTGGAGATTTTTTTAAAAGCATGTTACCATTTGAAGAAAAAAAAAAGATAAATGATTTTTAACTTTTGTATGGTAGTATTAATTTATACAGATTTGGGTACAAAGGTAAAAGCAGTTAGAACAGGATGGCTGAAAATCAGCGAATCATTATCTTGACTCACTCACATTTTTATACATGACATTACATGTATATGGGTCAGCACTGCTCTTGGCATACGGTATTTCTCATTTTAATGGACGCGCTAGCATAGGGATACAGTATACCATGCAATGGGAAGGTTGACCCAACTTGGGGAGCGTTTCAGCTCACTTCTGGCATAGAATAGGCCTTTCAGTCACGCGACACTTTTTCTCAACCACTCCGCTGGCCCACACTGAGTCTATGGGGCCTGAAGGTCACTCCTAGAATTACGTTTTCCAGATAACTTTTGGAGAGATTTTGGCAGTTAATAAATGCAAAGCTGTTTTGATTATGAGGTGTGAAACACCTTTCTGATACACTGAAAAAACTTTGATCTCTGAAATTGTTGAGCCAGAATTACATTTCTGTGGAGATGATAAACACAAAATGGGTTTGAAATGCATTTATATCTCGGATCTACCCTTGCCAACTGCATGCATGATCTCTGCTCCTCTGGTCAAACAGTACAATGGAGTTACACAGTTTTTTGACTGGCGGAAGAGATGATGAACTCGAGAAAGGCCATCTGAAAGGCCTTTGCAAACGCACTTTGATAGTGGGTATTAACCCATTCCATACGGGAACCTGGTGGTCTGTATATATATATTAAGTCTATGGGGATTTCAGAATTCAGTATGGAATGGCTTAACCCGTTGAAAACGGGCTGATTTTGCTACAACCACACACATTTCCCATAGACACCTGCCCCAGAATCTTGCTTGGAGTCAAACATGAAAAAAGAGCATACATTGTATGCTTCAATGTGCATATTTGCTTTACGTGTGCTATTTGTGTTTTTTTTAATGTACCCCGGCATGCAGAGAATGAAGATCAATTTAATGGGCCACCCTTAAATCCTCATGTTACCGAGTCCTTAATAACTTTACCTGATTATGTACAAGTTCTGAAATTCATGCAAATGGATTCCCCCTCCTCCCTCTCCTCCCATTTGTTATTGTTGCCAATTTACTCAAAGACCATGCACATTCTATCTTCCTGACATTCTTACACACTGTATTTCATTTTTGTCTGATAATACTGTATTAAAGGCACTGTTTACCATTGGGAGCAGTGATTTAAACAATATTTGAGATATCACATTTCGTCGGGTGCCCGTGCATTGGCCGCTAACGCAATACAAATTGTATTGCGTTAGCGGCCAATGCACGGGCACCCGACGATTTGATGCAAATGTGTAGGTCAGGTGTATCACAAAACATCCTACCATATAAGATTTTTGCAATATTAAAAGCCTATTCAAAGGTATGAGGAGATATCACTGTTTTTTCTCACTAAACCAGAACAGTAGACATTTTAGTCTAGAAACAATTTTATTATAACTATTGTTCACATTTTGTATTTAGCAATACTTAACATTGACTATATTGATTAACTTTTTTACACTGGTTGTTTCTATCCCTAACTCACATTTCAGAACTATTTTAAGCACTAAAGCTGGGTTTTTGTTTTGTCTGCAAACGGTAAATAATGCCTTTATTTTACAAGCATCTCTGAATTCATGAGACATACATTTGGCAGAAGCAGACTTGTGTGTACACTATTAACCCATTCCATACTGAATTCTGAAATCCCCATAGACTTAATATACAGACCACCAGGTTCCCATATGGAATGGGTTGTTAATAGAGCAAGGCAGAGTCTGTCTTCCCATCAGAGTCCCTCATTTTGCCTGAGGTAATACAGACACTCACCAATGATTCCCCCTTACCCGTGGTCCTCAATCCGTGAATCCTTCTCCAAGCTCCTCCACCGCTCCCGAATATGTGACGACTGTGGCCCCAACATGACCCCGGCCAGTCACAGGCTGGGGAGGAAATTACAGGTGACTGGAGAAGTTTTGGATGGCCTGTGAAATGCAGCGGAATGCAAAAATTATTTGCCTCAAACTTGAAGAATGTGGACAGTTGCCCTATCATGTTAGCTATGTATTCTTATCGTGAGCGACCCCATGAATATATCCCCACATCCGTATAAGTTCTTCATGTTGGCTCGAAGAACACCTGCTAAGTACTTAAATAGTAGATATTCGTCAAATAATCAGCAGGTTGTGCTCCATGTTTGTGAAACAGTAGCTGACATATCCCCATTCAGTCTATCTGTCTGTCTGTCTGTCCACTTGTCTGTCTGTCTGTCTGTCTGTTTTTTTGAGAATGAGACATCCTATTCTGCTGATAACTACTAATACACCACAGTTCCTTTTGTTGTCATGCAGCGCACTTAATTGCACCCGTGCAAATACATGTACATGTGTACATGTGTTAAACTCATAGTCAACCCGTTCATGGGTAACTTCCATTGTTCTTTCAAGTAGAGTAGATAACTTTAGTGAAATGATGGTGAAAAAAAAAAAAGTATTTGAAGAGTTTGTTCGCAAAAACCGATAAGTCCATACTTTATTTGCCAAATGGAGATATTTGCGTTTAGAGGTCAAGAAAAATAAAGAGAATAATAAGAATTTTTTTGCTTCTTTTGACCATAACTTCAAAAATGTACCTTTACTGTATATGTAGTGACCAATGTATCATTTAAAAGGTATTATTTCGTAAATTAAGACAGAGACCGTACTTCAAAATCTTCAAAAATGGACTTATCGGTTTTTGCAAACAAAATCGTCATTTGTTCTGCTTGCTGCTACAAACTATACCCAAACACCTTTGAAATTGCCAGTTTACCCCAAGCTGCTAGTGTGATCACATCGCCAAAGTCAGAGAGTGTCATAAGGTGTGTATAGGGGCACATCTATGGGGTGAGAAATGGGAGAAAGGGATGAAAGAAAGGACAAGGCAACTATCAAAAAGCTTGAGGGAGGAGAGAAAAAGGTGGAAGGAAGAGGATGGTACACTGTATATCAAGGGATAGGGAGGGGGCTTTTAGGGGGGCAGGTCGAGGAAGTGATAACACATAAATGACTATAACCATGTGCTGTGGTTATCCCTCTGATTAAAGTAGATATGCATGTTTTGTTTCTTAGACTGTATTTGATGTGATATGCAAAGATTCTATCATGACCACTACAGTGTAGCCAAGTCAGTGTGCAGCACTGTACACCTTACAGGCATAAGGTCATGACTTATACAGTTATAGGCCAGACAAGTATGTATACAGTGCGTGTATTGATGTATTTCTTTCACCATTCTGACCTTTAACTTTCTTTTTGAAAAGTAGAAATGAAAATCAATGTTGTCAGTTTCTTTTGTTCCTTCCAAGGTCTGTGGTCTGCCCATATGAGGCACCTCACCTTGTAGCACAAACACGACCTCACATTTGTCATCTTGGTCATAGGGATCTTAAGTTATATTTTTGTTTCAATGGAACTTGGGGCCCCTCTATGTACAGACCGGTATGGGATGAGAATCAAGCTCTATAACCGACAGCACAGACATACACAATTCAGACAATTCATCAGCAAGCCAACCTGTGTCTGTGTTAACTACTGATTCAAGATGATTCATAACTTGTGCCAATGGAGTGCCTCCAATGGTCATGGGCTTTGCAGGGGTGCATAGCAACAGTTGCCATAGCAACTATCCCTGGTCAGTTTGCTTGGAGGGTATGATACATTGGGGGGGGGGGGGAGGGGGTATCCTCTGACTGAGGTTGGCTTGTGTGAGGGATTAGGTGGGGGCAAATTTTAATGCCTTCACAACCACATAAGTTGTGGTGCCTCAGCAACGCAACCATATGTTACCATGGAGCAGTCTTATAGAAAACTGGCCAAACTTTTAATGGTCTATCACTATGACTGTTTCTAATTACACAGAAAATGAAAGTTACCGGTGCAACTCACAGGCTACTGTAAGACAAGAGTGACAAGACTCCGAAAGTGAGAAGTGACACAAAGTAGGCCTAATCCTTTCTCCTCAATCAGAGAACAAAGAAACCCACAAAAAAGAACATCTTGAATATAGATAAAAAAAAGCTTCCTTCAGAGATGTCTACTACAGTAGCCATTTACTTGAGCTTTTGATAATCAAAACACAATGTATCTTGTTATATTACTATGTGAAAAAAAAATCAGGCTTGTACATATTTCTTCCTTTAACTTCACTATATGTAAAGCCATTTTTGGCTAGTTTATACTATATTTGCCTTTTGGGAATTGCACCTGTTTGTATCGAATGTTGGAAAAAAATTGGAAAATATTACTCAAAGTGTTGTACTTCATATAAAATACTTTGATTTTGTTTACAAAATGCGTAAACCAAGGAAGTCTAAATTACACTTTATGATCCAGAGTCCAACACCCAGTAATGAACATTTCTTGTTTCAAGAATTGCTACATCATTCAGATCATCAACGACAATAAATTATGTCCCCTACAGGAAATTTTATCTGTGGGGTACTTTTGAAGCCTCGTAAATCTCTGCCACTGAGGATTCTGTAACTGCAGTTTTTATATCCAGCAAGCATAGGATGCATTACTACTAAGATCTAAATCACAGCTATGGTAGTTGTGGTTAATTATGG
The DNA here is from genome assembly GCF_040938485.1 of Diadema antillarum. Classification (NCBI taxonomy): domain Eukaryota; kingdom Metazoa; phylum Echinodermata; class Echinoidea; order Diadematoida; family Diadematidae; genus Diadema; species Diadema antillarum. Next base: position 511,208 of record NW_027271474.1, on the reverse strand, counting down.
ATATAAAATGTAGCACTCATGTTATTTTCTTTCTACCAGTACTGGTGAGAACATAGTTTTGCTCTTTAATACTTTATTGATGTTGGTTGTGATTGAAGTCATTGTTTTCAATATTACCATAGAGTGCAGTGCAGTCACAGTGCACGTAAACTTGTAGCATGACTAATGTACCTAAAAAGGATATCAGATTTACAGTATATTGCATACATGCAGTGTAAGCCACACGCACAGTCAATATGAGGCCTGTTTTCAGGTTGCAGCGTGTAGGGCCTTTTAACAGTGAATTGTGATTTTCTCTTGAATTTTGAAAACTTACCAAGTTTTTCATGAGCAGGTAATTACTGTGCCATCAGTGTAAATGCACCATACTGATCAATTTCAGTGGCTGCTGGTCATTTTACTTTCAAACCAGAAATTTTTGAGAATTTTGCAATGAGCCAAAATTTGCAAAATGAAAATGCACAAAGAAGTTCTTGTGTACACTAAATGCATTGATTGCCAGTAGATTTAATGCTGCAAATATTTCTGGTTTTACAGTGTACATTGTATCAGGTATACTCTCTAAAAAAAAAATCGAGTGAAAATATTCACTCTTTTAAGAGTGAATATAAAAAAGAGTGAATTTAGAGTGAAATGGAGTGATTTTTGAGTGAAAATGTTCATTTTCACTCGTTTTAGAGTGACCTCAGGGATCACTCCAAAATCTTCGAGTGATCCCTGAGGTCACTCCAAAATGAGTGAAAATGAACATTTTCACTCAAAATTCACTCCAATTCCACTCTAAATTCACTCTTTTTTTGTATTCACTCTTTTTAAGAGTGAATATATTCACTCGATTGTTTTTAGAGAGTATGAGAGAAAAGACCCAGTGGATCAGAACTCACGTAAAACATTTGATTGATGTACTTTTGGTTGTGTGTTGGTGCTGAAATTGTTATACCTGAAATTGTTATACTTAACAGCATAAAGGGATGATATACTCATATTCCAAGGCCTTGAGGAAAACTTGATTTTTGCTGAAATCCGTAGTCACTTTAAGTGGATGAATTATGAAAATAAACTAAGTGCACAGAAAAGGAAATACTAGTAATGTGCTACAAAATGAATCAACTTAATTGTCTAGGCAGTTTCCTGTACAATGTATAATGTCATTTGTCACCATAAATGATAAATGAATTATCTTTTTTTTTCATTTTGTAGCTTTGAGAGTTTGATGTTATACTTTTATAGATGGTTCATTCAAAGACACCAAACACTAAAGCTGCTTTTGGATAAAAACGTAGATATGCCATATGATTCCAGTGTGAACCTGATATTTCCCTTCCTATACAGATGTGTGTGGAGAATTGCCATCGAGTTTTCGCTGGAGGCAAGGTGCTGCCCCTCCTGCTAGCATGGCTCCTACCCCCTAGTGGGGGAGGAGGGGGTTTTATTTAATGGGGGTCTTAACCTCATTCTCCCCCTTCCCTTGTTATTCTTCCTGGTAGGCAAAACCCAAACCATCATACTTAAAGGTAGGGAATCCCATTTGCACGCCTTAAATGAAGAGCTGTATAAATACAGTGGTATGTTGAAGAGAGCATCATTTTAGAAACTCCCATAAAGTATTGAAAGTGGAAGGTAACATTTAGTACATTTTTTTGACCGTTAGATTTTGAATTGAATTGTTTTCGGGGCTCACCGTAAATTCCAGTACATTGCTAGGCTACCTTTGCAGACCCACGTACTGCATGTGTGTCCATCATGTATATTTTGTGAAGAAAGTTCAACAACACTTACAAACATTTCTATATACATTCTTGCCACACACTCTATATGTTATTACATCAGCTCTTGTAGTTTTAGATTTGTGTTTATAGATCACAAATACAGAAGAATGCAACAAAAAGGCTTAAGTGTGGCTGACACACAGAACTACTGAGTAGTTGAGTTTTGTGCATTATTCAAATTTTAGATAACTGTTGACTTCCAAATTTCTAAGCAGTGGCCTAAGCAAGTCCCCTGAGGTTCATATTCAATGTTTTGCTGCATTTTGGGAGGTCTGTAAAAGGTATCCCCTACCTTTAATACAGCTATAATGAAATGAAAGCAATGATAAAATGAGGTGTTATATGGGTGCAGGCTGAATATTCCAGGGTTCGAGTTCGAGTTCGAGTTCGAATTTATTCGTTTTTCCACAATAAAATCATACAGACATAAATCTCACTTTCTTGAGTGACAGATACAATGTATGTAAATTCGTACAAAGAAACCAACAATAATGAGAAACACTAATAGTATCAATACATTGCAATTGTTGCAGAAGTAACGAAAATGAAAGAATTGTCAATATGCACTGTGTGAAAAAACGGAGGGACCCACTAAAAAGACAATGCTTGTAGAGTGTGGGCCCCTCTTGTATTAAAAACTTGATGCAAAATTTGACTAAATATAGCAACAAAGCAGCACGAAAAGTTTGGCATAAAAAGTTTAGCAGCCCACTAAGAGACAGACGGACAAACAGTTACACACAAAACAATAACAAACGAAATAATGAGCATGAGACAAGACTGGGACAGCAACAAGACTACTTATAGGGAAGAAAACTGACTCGACGACACGACAGGAAACAAGACTACAGCGCGACGAAGAGGTAACAAAATAGACAGGAGTAAGCAACAGAGACAACGATCATCGGAGGTTAGAGGAAGAAAGAGAAGAAGAAGAAAAGAAGAATATACAACAAACCCTTCAACTGCGAGGTATAAGTTAAAGAAGATCTTATCATAATCAAAGCTAAGGCAAAGGTAACAATAATGAAAAAAACGGCAATAAAGATTTTGCGGACGGGAAACAAAATAAGCCTATGAACTAATCTGATTCAGGGGGTCGTCATTATAGGATTGCAAAAGAAAAAACTTCAATCTCCTTTTAAAGGAGTATATAGAGGGAGCAGATTTTATATCGTGGTTCAGGGAATTCCAATAATTAGGTCCAGTGTAAATAAGTGTATTCTTTGCTAAAATCGTTCGAAGAAGTGGTAAATGAAACTCGTTAGAGCGTCGGGTGGGGTAATTATGGAATGATTGATTTTTTTGGAACATAGAACCAAAGATAGGTGGCAGTAAACTGTTGTCATACATATACATAAATTGGCCTAAGTTGTATAAAAATAATTCGTTAATTTTTAGTAGCTTATTACAGTTAAACAATACATTTGTATGTGAACGAGTGGGAGAATTGGAAATGATACGGAGGGCTTTCTTTTGCAATAATAACACTCTATTCAGCAGCGTCTGATGTGTATTGCCCCAAGCTAAAATTCCATAATGAAGGTAAGGGAGTATCAAAGAGGAGTATAACACAAGTAATGTCTTTTCAGGAATATAAAATTTTAGTCTGTTCATAACACCTATATTTCGAGAGATGATTTTGCAAATATGATCAATATGTATTTTCCAAGAAAGTTTATTATCTACAAAAATACCAAGAAATTTGAAATATGACACACTTTCTAAATTACAATCATCCAGAACTATTTCTGGATTCAAAGAATCAACAGTATTGCTGAAAAGCATATATTTTGTTTTTTGAACATTCAATGACAACTTGTTAGCTCTGACCCAGTTGGTCACTTTTTTCAATTCTGTATTAGCTTGTTGAACAAGAACATCGATATCGTTATGGGCAAGAAAAACACTGGTGTCATCAGCATAGTGTATAAAGGAA